>NC_000083.6:16873540-17188004 GCF_000001635.26 Mus musculus | reverse complement strand
AATGGCCTTGAGTGCACGGTCACAGGAGACACATTACTGTTCTTATGGGAAGAACACGAATAGCTCAGGCAATAAGATCAGTAATTAGTAAATTGGACATCATGCAACTGTGATGTTTCTGGAAGGCAAAAATCCAGTCAGTGGGACAAGAGACAGTCTACAAAATGGGAAAAGATTTTTGCCATATCCATATCTCATAGTGTTATATAAGAGAAAAATATGAGACATAATATACAAAAATATATACAGACCTCAAGAATCTAGATAGTCTAAAAATAAAAACAAACGAAAGCAGATAAAGATCAGGGTTCATATATAAACTGAGACTTCTCAACAGATGAATCTTCAATGGCTTAGAAACAAGTATTCAACATTATAGAAATGGAAAGGAAACCTTTTATGTCATTAAACATGTCAGAATAGTTAAGATCAATAACAGAAGTGACTGTTCACATTACAGAGAATATACCTCTACAGCTTATGAGAGACTGCAAACTAAAACAGACACTATGTAAATCAATATCATGGTTGTCAGAAAAAGGGGAATCCATCTACCTCAATACCCAGATATACCACTCTCTTGGTCATTGTGGTGGTTTGCATATTCTTGGCTCAGAAAGTGGCCTTATAAGGAGGTGTGGCATTGTTGGAGTAGGTGTGGCCTTGTTGGAGCAGGTGTGCCACTTTCTGGCTTGGGCTTTAAAATCCTTATGCTAGCTGCCTTGGAGACAATCTTCTCCTAGGAGCCTTCAGAGGAAGATGTAGGTACTCTCATGTCCTCCTGCACCATGCCTTCGAGGACGCTGGTGCTCCTGCCTTGATGATGACAGAGAGAATCTCTGAATCTGTAAGCCAGCCTCAATTAAATGTTGTCCTTATAAGAGCTGCCTTGGCAGACTGGAGAGAAGGCTCAATGGTTAAGAGTACTGACTGCATCTGAAGGTCCTAGGTTCAAATCCCAGCAACTGCGTGGTGGCTCACAACCATCAGTAACAAGATCTGACGCCCTCTTCTGGAGTGTCTGAAGACAGCTACAGTGTACTTACATATAATAAATAAATAAAAATCTAAAAAAGAGCTGCCTTGGTCATTGTGTCTCTTCACAGCAATAAACACCTAAGACAGGCATACATGCAAAAGTTTCTCCATCGACAATAGACTTGATCAACTCTGTTGATAGATTTATTTGTACTAGCCAGATACTAAAAACAAGATTATATGTCCCACAGCTGAAGAATGGATAAAAAAAAAGGTACATTTACACCATGGACTATCACTCAGCTGCTACTTTCTACAGACCCTGCATGCACCTTTCTGGGAAGGGGAAAAGGAACAGACTCCATGGTAAGATTGGGGTGAATGTGAAAAGAAGTGGGAGGGATCATTTAGATGGGAATGTAGGAAGAGAGCAGGAGATGCAAGAAGAAAGAGCTGGAATTATGGGGACTTTCCAGGTTAGTATAGGAACCCAGTGTACTGAAAACCTTCAGGAAACAATGAGGGCGATCCTATTGACCACGACTAAAGGAGTTTCTGAACTGGCCATCTTTATAGCCAGCACTGTGATGAAAGGTTTGCATTTCCTTGAGGTGTTGGCCAAAGAGGCCTCTAAGGATCTCATGCTGACTTTAGGGGGGAAAATTACTCACTGAAAACTCACCTCAGGGACTCATTCTTGAAGACAACTTTGACACAGCCAAATCAAACTGAAAATCAAGTGTGTAAAGGCTTGGGTCTTTCACCCCTATGTTCGAAAAAAGAGCTGAAAATATGTTCTAGTCTCTCTATGGAGAGAGGGTACTCCCCGGCCACAAAAAGAAAATCTTAGACATAATAAAAGCTACAAAACCTTCAAACTGAAATCTCTCCAGCCTGAATATGTTCTGAGTTAAGGTTGTGACAAACTTTTTTGAGTGGCTAGCCAATATTTGGATTAACTAGAGGAGCTGGACATCAGAGGAAACCCACGGCTTACACTGTCTGGATTTCTAGGAATCCTCACATGGACTTATTAGGCAAAAATGGGGCTGGCATGTGTGTTAGCTAGGCCTTATTCCTCTATGTCGTGGCTATTAGCATGGGCATTTGAATAATTTCTCTCGCTGGGAGCAGGTGTATCTCTGCTTCTTTTGCTTGGTCTTGACCCCCTTTTCTTCCCATTTGCTTGCCATGTCCAAGCTCAAAAGGAGAGCTTTCATCATGGCTTTTCTATCTTGTTTTGAGAGAACAGAAAAAGGGGAGGGGATCTATGGAGGAGGAGGATAGAAGAGGGAGAGGGTAAGTGAATGGAGTGAAGGGAGGAAAACAGTGGCCTTGGTACACTGTATGAGAGAAGAATCTAGTTCCAATTAAATGAGTCCAACATTTCCTAAGTGAAAATTCATGGAAGAAGGGAAACAACAATAAACAAAGCATAAAATGGAGACAAGGGAAGCATTATTTTGACAGATACAGTTCTCATTCTGTTTGGGTACAAGATGAACATTATGCAGGAGTTCATGACAAGCACATTCCTAGGTCCTAACTTAATGCAGGAAATCAAAGTTTTGCCCACCTCAAAGTGAGAAATACACACACACACACACACTCACACACACACACACACACACACACACACACACACACACACACACAAAACATATAACATAAAACTTACTCATGTCATTTTCTTGTGTTATTTTTCAATAGTTGGAATAGTGGAATTACAAAGGTAACTGCTCACTAAATTCTAAAATATTCTTGCTTCCCTTTAAGAAAACCTAATGTTGAATTAATGTTCAAATGAAAAATACATCTTTATGGCCAGGCAGTGGTGGTGCAAGCCTTTAATTCCAGCACTTGGGAGGCAGAGGCAGGCAGATTTCTGACTTCCAGGCAAGCTGGTCTTCAGAGTGCGTTCCAGGACAGCTAGGGTACACACACACACACAAAACTGTGTATCAAAAAACCAAAAAATGAAAAAATAAAAACAAACAATCAAAAAATCATCTTTAATGTTACAGAGTATTGATGATACATTCACTATATAATACATTAAGTCTTTTTTTAGTCTGAGCCAGTCCCTGAGCAGACCTGGCTGCTAGCTGTGCACCCAATCCCACAACACCTAGAGGAAGCTGCACTCCCAGGTGCTCTAACACACCCAGGATTATAGGATAATAGAATCACAGGATGGCAAAACTTGGTCACACCAGGATTTCAGGATCCCAAAGGCATCTTGACTCCCAGGAGCTCTTACACCCAGGATCTCAGGATCACAGACAGAGCTGGACTCTGAGTTCTGACACAACTACAAAACAGGAGAGACAGGCTCCAGTCAGAGACAGTGAGTGCAAGTAGCAATAGAGATAATCAGATGGAGAGAGGCAAGAACAAGAACATAAGCCACAGAAACTAAGGCTATCTGGCATCATCTGCACCCAGCTCCCCCAGCATAGCAAGTCCTGGATACCCCATCACACTGGAAAAGCAAGGTTTAGGTTTAAAATCACTTCTCATGATGATAATAGAGGACATTTTTTATTGGATATTTTCTTAATTTACATCTCAAGTGTTACCCCCTTTCCCCATTTTCCCCCCCTACTAAAAGCCCCTTATACCATACCCCATCTCCCTGCTTTGCCCTTCACCATCAACTACCATAGATGGAGAAACCAAGATATTCCTTGAAAAAAACAAATTTACACCATATCTTGCCACAAAGCCAGCCTTACAAAGGATAACAGATGGAAAATATAAATCAAGGAGGGAAACTACACCCTAGAAAAAGCAACAAAGTAATCTTTCAACAAGCAAAATAGAAAATAGCCACAGAAACATAAAAATAGTATCAAAAATAACAGGGAGCAGCAATCACTACTCCTTACTATATCTTAACATCAATGGGCTCAATTCCCTAATAAAAAGATATAGGATAACAGACTGGATGCATAAACAGGACCCAACATTTTGGTGCAAACACGAAACTCACCTTAGTGTCAAAGAAAGCTACTTACCTCAGAAAAAAAGTGCTGGAAAACAATTTTCCAAGCAAATGGTCCCAAGAAACAAGCTGGGGTAGCCATTCTAATATCGAATAAAAGCAACTTTCAATCAAAAGTTATCTAAAAAGGATGAGGAAGGACACTTCATATTGCTGAAAGGGAAAATCTACCAAGAGGAACTCTCTAGTCTGAATATCTACCCTCCAAATGCAAGGGCAACCACATATATAAAAGAAACGCTACTAAGCCTCTACACACACAACTAAGCCTCCGCACACGTTGCACATCAACAATAATAGTGGGAGAAGTCAAAACTGCACTCTTATCAGTGAACTAATCATGAAAACACAAAATAAACAGACACACTGAAACAAAGAGAAGTTATGGACCAAGTGGATTTAATAGATAGCTATAGAAGATTTCATCCTAAAACAAAAGAAAATACCTTCTTCTCAGTACCTCATTGTATCATCACCAAAATTGACCATAGAATCAGTCACAAAACAGTCCTCAAAAGATACAAGACTGAAATAATTCCATGCATCCTGTCAGATCACCAAGGACTAAGGGTGGTCTTCAGTAGTAATAAAAAACACCAGAAAGCTGACATAAACATGAAAGCTGAACAATTCCCTATTTAATGATAATTTGGCTAAGGAAAAAAAAAAGAAATTAAAAACTTTGGAGAATTTAATGAAAATGAAGGCACACCATACCAAAACTTAGGTGACACAATGAAAGCAATGCTAAGAGGAAAACTCAGCTCCGAGTGCCTCCAAAAACAAACTGGAGAGAGCATACACTAGCATTTTAACAGTACACCTGAAAATTCTAGAACAAAAAGAAGGAAATAAACCCAAGAGAAGTAGACAGGAAATAATCAAAATCGGGGCTGGAATAAACCAAACAGAAAGAAAAGGAACTATGCAAGTAATCAACAAAACTGGTTCAAAGAAGCTGGTTCTTTGAGAAAATGAACAAGATAGGTAAACCCTTAGCCACACAAACTAGAGGGCACAGAGACAGTGTCCAAATTAACAAAATCAGAAATGAAAATGGAGATATAACAACAGAAACTGAAGAAATTCAAAAAAATTATTCAGATTCTACTACTAAAACCATATCTTACACAAAACTGGAAAATCCGGATGTAATGGACAAGTTTTTAGACAGATAATAAAAACCAAAGTTAAATCAGGATCAGATAAATCATGAAACAGTCCCTTAAGCCCCTAAAGAAATACATGCAGTCATTTAAAGTCTCCTAAACAAACAAACAAACAAAACGCCCAGGACAGGTTTTAGTGCAGAATTCTATCAGACCTTCAACGAAGACATACTACCAATACTCTTCAATCTAGTTCACAAAGTAGAAACAGAAGGAACACAACCAATTCATTCTATGAAGCCACAGTTACGCTGAGTATTCTCCCTTGGAGATGGAGCGGTTTCTGTCTCTTCAGGAACTTTTCACAATTTTCATTCAGAGGACTTCATAAGAGATTTTTTTCCACTTGTACCATGTTTAGTGGTGTTTCAACCAGATTTTAAAAACTGGAAAAAAAAAAAAGATACTACTGATCTATCCTCCAAATAGAGCAGCTCAATATTTTACAGCTCTCTTTGTGAATTCAGATGAGCAAAAGTGTTTGTATGTCTCTGCAGCCACTCATACTTCTTTGTAATTTCAGGACAACAACTGAAGCCCACATGCAAAACAATGGTAAAGAACAATTTAATGTCTGCTTTGTGCCAAGCACCACGCACACCTGAAAAACCCCTGAAACTCAAAACTCCGTATATGGCCTGGAATTTAATTTCCATGAAACACAACCATGTGGCTGGTAATTCAATTAAATTCAAAAAATTAAAATCAAATCAAATTAAATATTCAAAAGAAATGAAATTAAAAATGTTGCAACAATTGAAGGTAGATGTGGCCATAAATGTGAAAACAAGGAGTGGTTAACAGGAGGTGAAAGGAAAAGGAAATAAAAAGGAAAGGAACATGGCTGTTCCTAGACATGGTGGAACAGAAAGTTTATTGCTGATACATGGGAGAGTGGAGTTAGAGAAAGGAACATCTTAGAGAGTGACCAGAGTCAAGTGGAACCAAAGCCATGTGAAGAGAGGAAGGAGAGGAGAGGAAAACCAGACAAAGTGATGAGGTGGGTAAATGATAGATGAAAAAGATATTCTAACAAATTTGGGTGGATTACATAAGGAAGGGGAGCAGGGAGATGTATATGCCAATCCCTAAGATCCAGGGTGTGCTTTGTTAGGCATACACTGTAAAGGGTAACTGGGGGATTTGGGGAGAAACTGACATTCTGGCCTGCTTTGATTTGTTAAATAGGCACCTAAGCCATTTGTGCTGGGCCATAAGACTTAACAACAGTGAGAAAGGATAAACCTAAAGGATTTAATTATAATATCAAAATTTATTTTTAAAAGCTGAAATTGGCTTTATGATTGAAAAGTTATCCAAGTATTAGACGAACCAGGTATTACTCATACATTTCTCTCCCAATGCACACTGTAAAATTGGGATAGTAAAATTCCTACTAGTCATAGACACAGAAATTTGTCAAGCACTTAAGTGTTGGTTGAATTCACGTACCTACAGATATTTAGTGTCTAAAAATTAATTCATTTCCTTATCTAAATTCTTGATCGTCTCATTCTATGAACCACGTAAATTTTCAAGTTTGGACTTTTGTTGATCATCTAACATTGATAACATCAGTATTCACTGATAATAGAAGGTATTTTCAAAGAAAGCTCCCTCCATCGTTCTTCCCACTCCCTTTGGTTGCTGTGAATACACCATTATCAAAGTTGGTCAGTGAAATCAATTGTTACCAATGTCCCTCTTGATCTATAATTTCCCCTAGAAAGTGGTGGAGGTAGGAGATCATTCATTCCTTCATTCATATCTCTCTGTCTTTTTCCCTCATTGACCAGTCAGGGCTCATCCTGGAAGAATTTATATGATTCTCTTCAGGCATTGGACAGCAGAAGCAGGATTAGGTGTTCAAAGAAATTACATAGCAAAAGGCAAGCCTGGGCTATGGAAGAAATTCCTCTAAAGAGAAACAAATAATCATAGCAGTTGAGAAAACGGATAAAATACTTAAATCTCCAGAAACACTAAAGAGAAAAAAAAAATCTAGATGTTCAGAGAAATTCTAAGAAAATAAAACTTAAAAAGTGTTATCAAGAATTGACTTCTTTAAAAGATAGATATTATTGAAAGTATGAATAGGTACAGTGTCCTTCAACAAGAGCAGGCCATTACCTCGTAGGCAAATACAGCAAACCAGTAGCCAACATTAAATTAAATGGAGAGAAACTTAAAGCAATCCTACTAAAATCAGGGACTAGACAAGGCGGCATACTTTCTCCATAACTATTGAAGTCCTAGCCAGAGCAATTCCACAACAAAGAAGATCAAGGGGATACAAATTGGAAAAGAAAGAGTCAAAATATCATTTTTTGCAGAGGATATGATAGTATCTATAAGTGACCCTAAAAATTCTACCAGAGAACTTCTAAACCTGATAAACAACTTCAGTGCAGTAGCTGGATATAAAATGAACTCAAATAAATCAGAGGCCTTTCTCTACAGAAATGATAAACAGGATGAGAAAGAAATAGGGAAACAACACCCTTCACAATAGTCACAAATAATATAAAATACCTTGGTGTGACTCTAACTATGGAAGTGAAAGATCTGTATAAGAACTTCAAGGCTTTGAAGAAAGAAATCAAAGAAGATCTCAGGAGATGGAAAGGTCTCCCATGCTCATGGATTGGCAGGATTAGTATAGTAAAAGTGACTATCTTGCTGAAAGCAATCTACAGATACACAGCAATCCCCATCAAAATTGGAACTCAATTCTTCACAGAATTAGAAAGGGCAATTTGCAAATAAATCTGGAATAACAAAAATCCTAGGATATCAAAAACTATCTCAACAATAAAAGAACCTTTGTTGGAATCACCATTCTGAAACTCAAGCTGTAGTACAGAGCAATTGTGATAAAACAAAACAAAAACAAACAAACAAACAAACAAACAACCCCCTGCATGTTACTGGTACAGTGACAGTCAGATCAATGGAGCTGAATTTAAGACCCAGAAATAAACTCACACATCTATGCTCACTTGATCTTTGACAAAGGAGCTCAAACCATCCAGTGGAAAGAGGACAGCATCTTCAACAAATGGTTCTGGCTCAATTGGCGGTTAGCACGTAGAAGAATGCGAATTGATCCATTCTTATCGCCTTGTACAGAGCTCAATGCTAAAGGCCAAGAGAACAACTTGTAGAATACACGAAAGAAACTTAGCCTGTCTGACTTTGGCATCCTGCTAAGGGTGTTTCTATACACAGGACCCTGCTCGAAAGGTTTTGTGAATATTCAGCCCAGATAGTTAAGTTATGCAAGAGCCACCGTTGGGTCCAGAAGCGGCTAAAACCACGAGGCAACTCGCAGGTGTCTGCATGTAGCTGCTGGTTCCGACCCAGCCTTCCGTAGGACCCAGCACACCCGATCCCGCTCCTCACCTCTGTGGGAAGTGACAATATCCTCATCATGTCGCACTTTCAGAACTTGCCTGAGCTTCCTTCACAGTACCCAGCAGCACACAGGACAAATCACTTAAGCCTGCTTAATTACAGGAAACCAGCGAAAAGGATTCCGGAAGAAACACCCTCCTCTTATGACTGGCAGATCCCACAGGGAAACAGGAAAATGCATTCCGGAAAAACCACCCTCCTCTTATGACTGGCAGATGCTACTTGATGCTGTGATTGGCTAGTAAATCTTGAGTGACAGGGAGCAACTCTCTCAGGTTGAGAGGGTGCAAACGCAACTCGGAATAGTGGTTCAGTGCACAGGCTTCCAATCTAGACCCACATCTATTCCAGATCACCAGAGATTTGTATTTTGGTAGCAATTGTCCCAGGTTTCCGATAGCCTACACCCCAGCCTTTGCCGCCCCATCTCTCCAGCTCACCTCTGATTGGCTGCCTGCTCCTCCCCTTTGTGGGCTGTGACCTTGTTCTCAAGAGCAAGGACTCAAATTCTTGCCTGTGAGTCCACTGCCCTCTGAAGGCACTTCCTCTTATTGCTAGTGGAATGAAGCATATTACTAAAGTTGCAGTGGAGTGAAAAAACTGTCTCACAAGTGGAAGGGTTCCCAGTTTAACTGCTAATTAAAGAGTGACTTTAAGAAACAACGTTTTGTATTGTGGCTTCTTACTGGGTTCAGGTAAATTGCCCAAACTTTCCAGCTGGAGCTCTATTGTTATTCTATAATCTACTATTCTATTGTCTTTTCCTCTGTAGAAAAGTGCCAAAAAATAAAATAAAATTATAAAGTAAAACCAAAAACACAGGTGTACTAGGAAAATGCTCTAGGGTCTCTCTATGTATGTGGAAAGTGGATTTATTAGTATGGCTCCCAAGCTGATAGCCAACTCTTCCAACTATAACTCTATACCAATGGGAAGTTGAGCAATCCAGTGGTTGTTCAGTCCATGTGGCTGAATGTCTCAGCGGGTTTTCAGTATATATCATAATATGTATAGGAATAAAACGTAACAACTGTAAGGGACCTAGAAACATGTAACGAATACATGAAATCATAAAAGTCGCCACAAAATCCATACTGGAGGTAGACCTTAAGCATTTAAAGAATGTGGGAGAGCTAGCACTACAGTATCCCTGACTGAAGACATAAGAATTTGTATGCCAGCCGGGCGTGGTGGCGCACGCCTTTAATCCCAGCACACCGGAAGGAAAAGTCAGGCAGATTTCTGAGTTCAAGGCCAGCCTCATCTACATCCAGAGTGAATTCTAGGACAGCAAGTGTTACACATAGAAACCCTGTCTTGATAAAAAAATAAAATAAAATAAAAATAAAGAAGAAGAAGGGAAAGGAGAAGTAGAACACAAAGAAGATGAAAAAGAAGACAAAGAAGGGAAATATAAGACTTAAATAGTTGAAAAAAGAAGCATAAGACTTAAGATGTAGGAATAGATGAAAAGGAACAGAGAGGAACACCCCCTCCACCAGCACCCCTACACAAAATACATAAATAAAAATGAATAAGTTGATCCGAATAGTTCATTAAGACTATGACTATTTTGAATGGATACAGGTCTGCCATTGATCAGGAGGAATGTGATGACTTCTGTAATAGCATCACCAATAATTAGAAGGCCAGTTAACAGTCAATGTGCATTCTGAGTAAACAAGAGTGGTGTGTAATGCAGCAGATGTGGAAGGAGTATTTACTTTTAGTGTAGTGTGTCATGAAATTAAAGTTTCCACTGTGAAAAATTTAAACTTTTTTTGCATAACTAGTACTAAATAAAAACAAATACTTGTATCCTTTCTTGGAATTTTGAGATAAATATAATCTACATTGATAGAGTTTTTTTTTTTCCATTTTTTATTAGGTATTTAGCTCATTTACATTTCCAATGCTATACCAAAAGTCCCCCATACCCCCCCACCTACTCCCCTACCCACCCACTCCCCCATTTTGGCCCTGGCATTCCCCTGTACTGGGGCATATAAAGTTTGCAAGTCCAATGGGCCTCTCTTTGCAGTGATGGCCGACTAGGCCATCTTTTGATACATATGCAGCTAGAGACAAGAGCTCCGGGGTACTGCTTAGTTCATATTGTTGTTCTACCTATAGGGTTGCAGTTCCCTTTAGTTCCTTGGGTGCTTTCTCTAGTTCCTCCATTGGGGGCCCTGTGGTCCATTCAATAGCTGACTGTGAGCATCCACTTCTGTGTTTGCTCGGCCCTGGCATAGTCTCACAAGAGACAGCTATATCTGGGTCCTTTCAGCAATATCTTGCTAGTGTATACAATGGTGTCAGCGTTTGGAAGCTGATCATGGGATGGATCTCTGGATATGGCAATCACTAGATGGTCCATCCTTTCGTCACACTTCCAGATTTTGTCTCTGTAACTCTTTTCATGGGTGTTTTGTTTCCTATTCTAAGAAGGGGCAAAGTATCCACACTTTGGTCTTCGTTCTCTTGAGTTTAATGTTTTTAGCAAATTATATCTTATGTCTTGGGTATCCTAAGTTTCTGGGCTAATATCCACTAATCAGTGAGTACATATTGTGAGAGTTCCTTTGTGATTGGGTTACCTCACTCAGGATGATGCCCTCCAGGTCCATCCATTTGCCTAGGAATTTCATAAATTCATTCTTTTTAATAGCTGAGTAGTACTCCATTGTGTAAATGTACCACATTTTCTGTATCCATTCCTCTGTTGAGGGGCATCTGGGTCCTTCCAGCTTCTGGCTATTATAAATAAGGCTGCTATGAACATAGTGGAGCATGTGTCCTTCTTATCAGTTGGGGCATCTTCTAGATATATGCCCAGAAGAGGTATTGCTGGATCTTCCGGTAGTACTATGTCCAATTTTCTGAGGAACCGCCAGACTGATTTCCAGAGTGGTTGTACAAGCTTGCAATCCCACCAAAAATGGAGGAGTGTTCCCCTTTCTCCACATTCTCGCCAGCATCTGCTGTCACCTGAATTTTTCATCTTAGCCATTCTGACTGGTGTGAGGTGGAATCTTAGGGTTGTTTTGATTTGCATTTCCCTGATGATTAAAGATGTTGAACATTTTTTCAGGTGCTTCTCTGCCATTCGGTATTCCTCAGGTGAGAAATCTTTGTTCAGTTCTGAGCCCCATTTTTTAATGGGGTTATTTGATTTTATGGAGTATACCTTCTTGAGTTCTTTATATATATATTGGATATTAGTCCCCTGTCCGATTTGGGATAGGTAAAGATCCTTTCCCAATCTATTGGTGGTCTTTTTGTCTTATTGACGGTGTCTTTTGCCTTGCAGAAGCTTTGCAATTTTATGAGGTCCTATTTATCGATTCTCGATCTTACAGCACAAGCCATTGCTGTTCTATTCAGGAATTTTTCCCCTGTACCCATATCTTCAAGGCTTTTCCCCACTTTCTCCTCTATAAGTTTCAGTGTCTCTGGTTTTATGTGGAGTTCCTTAATCCACTTAGATTTGACCTTAGTACAAGGAGATAGGAATGGATCAATTCGCATTCTTCTACATGATAACAGCCAGTTGTGCCAGCACCATTTGTTGAAAATGCTGTCTTTTTTCCACTGCTTGGTTTTAGCTCCCTTGTCAAAGATCAAGTGACCATAGGTGTGTGGGTTCATCTCTGGGTCTTCAATTCTGTTCCATTGTTCTACTTGTCTGTCATTATACCAGTACCATGCATTTTTTATCACAATTGCTCTGTAGTAAAGCTTTAGGTCAGGCATGGTGATTCCACCAGAGGTTCTTTTATCCTTGAGAAGACTTTTTGCTATCCTAGGTTTTTTGTTATTCCAGATGAATCTGCCGATTGCCCTTTCTAATTCGTTGAAGAATTGAGTTGGAATTTTGATGGGGATTGCATTGAATCTGTAGATTGCTTTTGGCAAGATAGCCATTTTTACTATATTGATCCTGCCGATCCATGAGCATGGGAGATTTTTCCATCTTCTGAGATCTTCTTTAATTTCTTTCTTCAGAGACTTGAAGTTCTTGTCCTAGAGATCTTTCACTTCCTTAGTTAGAGTCACGCCTAGGTATTTTATATTATTTGTGGCTATTGAGAAGGGTGTTGTTTCCCTAATTTCTTTCTCAGCCTGTTTGCCCTTTGTGTAGAGAAAGGCCATTGACTTGTTTGAGTTAATTTTATATCCAGCTACTTCACTGAAGCTGTTTATCAGGCTTAGGAGTTCTCTGGTGGAATTTTTAGGGTCACTTATATATACTATCATATCATCTGCAAAAAGTGATAATTTGACTTCTTCCTTTCCAATTTGTATCCCCTTGATCTCCTTTTGTTGTCTAATTGCTCTGGCTAGGACTTCAAGTACAATGTTGAATAGGTAGGGAGAGAGTGGACAGCCTTGTCTGGTCCCTGATTTTAGTGGGATTGCTTCAAGCTTCTTACCATTTACTTTGATGCTGGCTACTGGTTTGCTGTAGATTGCTTTTACCATGTTTAGGTATGGGCCTTGAATTCCTGATCTTTCCAAGACTTTTATCATGAATGGGTGTTGGATTTTGTCAAATGCTTTCTCAGCATCTAACGAGATGATCATGTGGTTTTTGTCTTTGAGTTTGTTTATATACTGGATTACGTTGATGGATTTCCATATATTGAACCATCCCTGCATCCCTGGGATGACACCTACTTGGTCAGGATGGATGATTGTTTTGATGTGGTCTTGGATTCGGTTAGCAAGAAATTTATTGAGGATTTTTGCATCAATATTCATAAGGGATATTGGTCTGAAGTTCTCTATCTTTGTGGGGTCTTTTTGTGGTTTAGGTATCAGAGTAATTGTGACTTCATAGAATGAGTTGGGTAGAGTACCTTCTGTTTCTAGTTTGTGAAATAGTTTGTGAAGAACTGGGATTAGATCTTCTTTGAAGGTCTGATAGAACTCTGCACTAAACCCATCTGGTCCTGGGCTTTTTTTGGTTGGGAGACTATTAATGACTGCTTCTATTTCTTTGGGGGATTTCGGGCTGTTTAGATCATTAACCTGATCTTGATTCAACTTTGGTACCTGGTATCTGTCTAGAAACTTTTCCATTTCATCCAGGTTCTCCAGTTTTGTTGAGCATAGCCTTTTGTAGAAGGATCTGATGGTGTTTTGGATTTCTTCAGGATCTGTTGTTATGTCTCCCTTTTCATTTCTGATTTTGTTAATTAGAATGCTTTCCCTGTGCCCTCTAGTGAGTCTGGCTAATGGTTTGTCTATCTTGTTGATTTTCTCAAAGAACCAGCTCCTCAATTGGTTGATTCTCTGAATAGTTCTTCTTGTTTCCACTTGGTTGATTTCGCCCCTGAGTTTGATTATTTCCTGCCGTCTACTCCTCTTGGGTGAATTTGCTTCTTTTTCTTCTAGAGCTTTTAGGTGTGCTGTCAAGCTGCTAATGTATGCTCTCTCTAGTTTCTTTTTGGTGACACTCAGAGCTATGAGTTTTCCTCTTAGAAATGCTTTCATTGTGTCCCATAAGTTTGGGTATGAAGTGGATTCATTTTCATTGAACTCTAAGAAGTCCTTAATTTCTTTCTTTATTCCTTCCTTGACCAAGGTATCATTGAGAAGAGTGTTGTTCAGTTTCCACGTGAATGTTGGATTTCTGTTATTTATTTTGTTATTGAAGATCAGCCTTAGTGCATGGTGATCTGATAGGATACATGGGACAATTTCAATATTTTTGAATCTGTTGAGGCCTGTTTTGTGGCCTATTATGTGGTCAATTTTGGAGAAGGTACCATGAGGTGCTGAGAAGAAGGTATATCCTTTTGTTTTAGGATAAAATTTTCTGTAGATATCTGTCAGATCCATTTGTTTCATCACTTCTGTTAGTTTCAGTGTGTCCCTGTTTAGTTCCTGTTTCCATGATCTGTCCATTGGTGACAGTGGTGTGTTGAAGTCTCCCACTATTATTGTGTGAGGTGCAATGTGTACTTTGAGCTTTACTAAAGTTTCTTTAATGAATGTGGATGCCCTTGTATTTGGAGCATAGATATTCAGAATTGAGAGTTCCTCTTGGAGGATTTTACCTTTGTTGAGTATGAAGTGTCCCTCCTTGTCTTTTTTGATGACTTTGGGTTGGAAGTCAATCTTATCAGATATTAGGATGGCTACTCCAGCTTGTTTCTTCATACCATTTGCTTGGAAAATTGTTTTTCAGCCTTTCATTCTGAGGTAGTATCTATCTTTTTCTCTGAGATGAGTTTCCTGTAAGCAGCAAAATGTTGGGTCTTGTTTGTGTAGCCAGTTTGTTTGTCTATGTCTTTTTATTGGGGAGTTGAGACCATTGATGTTAAGAGATATTAAGGAAAAGTAATTGTTGATTCCTGTTATTTATTTATTTTTTTTTTTGTTAAAGTTGGCATTCTGTTCTTGTGGCTGTCTTCTTTTAGGTTTGTTGAGGGATTACCTTCTTGTTTTTTCTAGGGCGTTGTTCCCGTTCTTGTATTGGCTTTTTTTCTGTTATTATCCTTTGAAGGGCTGGATTCATGGAGAGATAATGTTTGAATTTGGTTTTGTCGTGGAATACTTTGGTTTCCCCATCTATGGTAATTGAGAGTTTGGCTGGGTATAGTAGCCTGGGCTGGAATTTGTGTTCTCTTAGTGTCTGTATAACATCTGTCCAGGCTCTTCTGGCTTTCATAGTCTCTGGTGAAAAATCTGGTGTAATTCTGATAGGCTTGCCTTTATATGTTACTTGACCTTTTTCCCTTACTGCTTTTAGTATTCTATCTTTATTTAGTGCATTTGTTGTTCTGATTATTATGTGTCGGGAGGAATTTCTTTTTTGGTCCAGTCTATTTGGAGTTCTGTAGGCTTCTTGTATGTTCATAGGCATCTCTTTCTTTAGATTTGGGAAGTTTTCTTCAATAATTTTGTTGAAGATGTTTGCTGGTCCTTTGAGTTGAAAATCTTCATTCTCATCCACTCCTATTATCCGTTGGTTTGGTCTTCTTATTGTGTCCTGGATTTCCTGGATATTTAGAGTTAGGATCTTTTTGCATTTTCCATTTTCTTTGATTGTTGTGCCGATGTTCTCTATGGAATCTTCTGCACCTGAGATTCTCTCTTCCATCTCTTGTATTCTGTTGCTGATGCTCAAATCTATGGTTCCAGATTTCTTTCCTAGGGTTTCTATCTCCAGTGTTGCCTCACTTTGAGTTTTCTTTATTGTGTCTACTTCCCTTTTTAGGTCTAGTATGGTTTTGTTCATTTCCATCACCTGTTTGTATGTTTTTTCCTCTTTTTCTGTAAGGACTTCTACCTGTTTGATTGTGTTTTCCTGTTTTTCTTTAAGGACTTGTAACTCTTTAGCAGTGTTCTCCTGTATTTCTTTAAGTGAGTTATTAAAGTCCTTCTTGATGTCCTCTACCATCATCATGAGATATGCTTTTAAATCTGGGTCTAGGTTTTCGGGTGTGTTGGGGTGCCCTGGACTGGGCGAAGTGGGAGTGCTGGGTTCTGATGATGGTGAGTGGTCTTGGTTCCTGTTAGTAAGATTCCTACGTTTACCTTTCGCCATCTGGTAATCTCTGAAGTTAGTAGTTATAGTTGACTCTGTTTAGAGATTGTTATTCTGGTGATTCTGTTACTGTCTATCAGCAGACCTGGGAGACAGATTCTCTCCTCTGAGTTTCAGTGCTCAGGGCACTCTCTGCTGGCAAGCTCTCTTACAGGGAAGGTGTGCAGATATCTTGTGTTTGGACCTCCTCCTGGCCGAAGAAGAAGGCCCAAAACAGGACCTTTCTCAGAAGCTGTGTTGTTTTGGCAGGTCCCAGAAGCTGTCAGCTTCTGTGGTGCAGACTCTCACCTGTGCAGACTAAATTCCTAAGTTCTGCGGAGTCCTGGAACCAAGATGGTGACCGCTGCTCCTGAGGCTGAGGCCGCCTCCCGAGCCAGGCAGAGACCGGTCCTGTGGTCCGGACGGTGGCCGGCTGTCTGTGGCCCGCATAGGGTGCGGCCTCAGCAGCTCTGTGCTTCCACCTGTCCCAGAAGCTGTCCGGTTCTCTGGCGCACCCTCTCACCTGTTCAGACTAATTTCCTAAGTTCTGATAGAGATTTTTTAAGTACTTCAGGAATACAAAATAATCCTCGAAGTCTATATTTCCTGGTCAATTTTATTTATTTATTTATTTATTTATTTATTTATTTTGGTTTTTCGAGACAGGTTTTCTCTGTATAGCCCTGGCTGTCCTGGAGCTCACTTTGTAGACCAGGCTGGCCTCGAACTCAGAAATCTGCCTGCCTCTGCCTCCCAAGTGCTGGGATTAAAGGCATGTGCCACCACGCCTGGCTCCTGGTCAATTTTAAAGAAACCTTAGTAATAGTATCATTGCCTTATGTAAAATGAATTAATTGGGAATAATGTATCATGAGTATAAGCAAGGACACTGCAAAACCACTGAACTTGACTGCTCTGGGATTGGAAAAATATATGTGTTTTCATACTTTTCAGGCTGCCTCTTTGGGATAGAAAGATTGGCAAAACTTGAGGAAAGCCTTGCAGGGTTTGAAGAGGTAAATTTGCAGTGGCCATTGAGGGTATAATTGGGGATAGTGTGGGTGATAGGGTGTTATTCCTGTGCATCAAAGAGCCTAGAATCTCTTCTGGGAAACATGGAATATGTTACCAATATGTGGATATGTGTTTATAGGTGACAAAGACCAGGCTTGGCTTAGAGAGAGTTTCTGAGAGAGAAAGAAGTGGTGTCTGGATAAGAAAAATGGTGATTCCAAGCTGTTGACCTGTGTTCTGCTTGATACAGCTTTTCCAGTCTGCTTTCTATTGTGTTTCCTCTCTGGAGATTTCTCTGTCTATATTCTGCTTGCTTGCCATTCTTAAAGATCTCTCTGTCCAAGCCCTGCTTTCCTGCTTGCTTGCTTCTCTCTCTCTCTCTCTCTTTCTCTCTCTCCTCCCTTTCTCACTGTGTGTGTGTCTCACTCCCTGTCTCTCACTCTTTGTTCATGTGTGTGTGTGTGTGTGTTTGTGTGTTCATTCTCCAAGCAGTTCTATTTGTCCTAATATTTTTCTGGATGAATCATCTCAAGGGGAAGACAGATGCAGTCTTTTATTTTACCTATCAATCCAGTCATTTACTGCAGGTTTTCCTTTTGATTAGCTCATGAATCAGCATCCAACCCCAATGCTTTGATTCTTAGAAGATAGGAGACATACATTTTTTCTTAAAATTCCAAAAAACTCAAAGATCTGTCTGACTTTATTAAGCAAGGATGATAGGCTAGTTGAGCAGGACTCTGCTCTGAAATTACTATTTTCACCAGGTCTTAGGGTAACCTTGATCTGTTTTTGGCTGATCCTGAACTCAGGAATTTATTTGTCTTTGTCAGCTTAACCAGACAAACAAACAAGTAAACAAGCAATCAAAAACCTGGGTGAAATCTCCCTCAATTACCACTCCCTAAATCTCTTTACTTCCTTCCTTAGTAATTTTCTGACATGTTGGTTCACAGTGCAGCTCCTTTTGTTTCTTCAGATTCATGAAGATCCTCATATAATTTGAACTGAATCATTAGTTTTGCCTGTTTGAAAAATTATACATTTTCTAACTCATGTATTTAGAACTCTTTTCCTTAAGTGCTTGTCTGAGGTTCCAGTGGTCACCATTTTGCTGAGAGGTAGCCACACTCTAAATCTGGGATTTCAGCTTTTAATTAATGTAGAGTCATTAATCTTAACAGGGAGGAGTTTCCTCAGAGGAATGTGAAATATTTACATTATTATGCAAGTAAGTTTTTGGCCACAGCAACCCTGAACTCTCCAGGAAGCTCACATCAGGGCCCTGTCTTAGGGGCAAGCAATATGCCACTCTGTCCCAGCAGGGCCAAGCCAGGCTTGGCACATAGGGAACTTGATGCGCCATTGCAGAAGGTAGATTGAGATGTTTGCCACCTCCCAAGCTCCTTCAGTTACAGATTTCCATACATTCTCATGGCCATGTGGCTATCTGTCCTCTCCCTTCCCACACCTGATCCTGAACCCTTCCATTGTCCTCCTGTTGTCTCTTCTCCCACCCAGTTCCTTCCCTCCACCTGCCAACTGGGACTAGAGGTGGTCTCTTTTTATTTCCATATTCCCACTATTTCAGCTAATGTTACCCATATTGAGTCCATGCCAGGTCTCTAATTTTCTAATTATTCCCCTTTCCCTCACCCATCAGATGCATATTTCCTTTCATATTGCTAGCTCTCTGGGCTTTTCTACTGTCTCTCCCATGCCTGATCATGTCCCCTTTCCAGATTCTTTTATCCTGTCCCACAGAACTCCCTCCTTCTCCTTACCATGTCAATTTTGTTTTCCCTTCTAAGTGGGATTGAAACATCCCCACTTGGGATTTCCTTAACTTCTTGGATTCTGTGGCTGGTATTATGGGTATTTTGTAACTTTTGGCTACTATCTTTTTCTGGGTTTCTGTGACTACATACTTTGTATGTCTTTTGGTCTGGGGTACCTCACTCAGGCTAAAATTTTCTACTTTCACCCATTTGCCAGTAAAACTAGTGATGTCTTTGTTTTGGAAGCTGAAAAGCCTTCTGTTGTTTAAATGTGTTCTTCAGATAAGGTACAATCTGTTTGCTTCTAGTTTCTAGCTATTACTAATAAGGCTGCTATGAACATACTGGAGCACATGTCCTTGTGGTATTGTGGAGAATCTTTTGGGTACATGTCCAGGAGCAGTATAGTAAGGTATTCAGGTAGAACTAATTCCAATTATCTGATTAACTTGCAGGTTGTTTTCCAGAGTTTTTGTACCAGTTTGTAAACTCACCTGCTTTGGAGGAGTACACCCACCCCTTGTTCCACATCCTCACCAGCATGGACTGTCCCTTGTGGTTTTTCTTATCTACTTTCTGATGGAAGTAAGATGAACTCTCAGTGTTGTTTTGATTTGAATTTCTGTCATTATTGAAAATCGTGACCATTTCTTTAAGTGCTTCTTAGCCATTTAGATTTCTTGGTAGAGTTCTCTATTGTTAGGAGCAGGTGTGGCGGCAGTCCTAAAGGAGCCAGAGACTGCAGCTAAGTCATATGACTTGCACCTGACTTCCTCATATAAGACACAAACATCTTGAGTGCTGCGCAGGTGTACCAGGATACAGGTGAATCCAATTTGGTGGAGATTTGCCCCTGCTGCCCTGATTAGCTGAAGCTGCGTGCCTGGTGAAGTGGCGTGGCCTGCTGTGCGTGGATGGGAACTGAGAGTATATAAGAGTGAGAGGCCCGGGTTAGAGGAGGATTATTATTCGAGAGAGGATTACTATTAGGGGGGAGATATAAAAACAAGGGAGATATAAACAAGGGAGATATATGGAGAAAGAAGAAACAGGACTGAATAAACGTGTGCAGAAGGATCCTGTAGCAGCGTCGTTCTTCCTGGCCTGTTGAGCGCGCGCAACAGTTGGTGCCGAAACCCGGGAAGAAAAACTCGGGACGGGACGAGAAAACCCGGGACGAGAAAATACAAGAAAACCCGGGACAAGAAACATCTTCAGACAAGAGCGAAGACCCCCTGCTACAGGAAGGATTCAGAACTGCATAACGGGGAAGAAGTGGTTAATAAAGGTTCCCGTAAAACAGACTGTTGAGAAGGATCCGGCGTGGATTCAGAACTCTTCAGCTGGGGAACGGTACTGATGAAGAGAAAGAAGAAAGATGAAGACTGAATAAACTGCTGTTAGAAGGACTGGTGGTCGCATCGTTCTTGCTGGTCGAGAGCGGGCGCGACACTCTATCACTGGATCACAGTTTTTATTTTCTTATATTGTAACTCTTCTTCTTCTTGTTTTTTTTTTTAAGATTTATTTATTTATTTCATGCATGTGGGTACAATGTAGCTGTCTTTAAACACACCAGAAGAGGGCATCGGATCCCCATTAAAAATGGTTGTAAGAGCCACCATGTGGTTGCTTAGAATTGAACTCAATAACTCTGAATACACTCTATACACTAAAACTGGCTTTGTTGTTTTTTTTTTTGGGTGGGGGGAGGGGTTAAGTGCACCTACTGCTCTTCCAAAGGTCCTGAGTTCAAATCCCAGCAACTACATGGTGGCTCACAACCATCTGTAATGAGACACTCTCTTCTGGTGCGTCTGAAGACAGCTACAGTGTACTTAGATATAATAATAAATAAATATTTAATATTTAATATTTAAAAAAAATAGTGTCAGGCCCTTGGACCTCCCTTGAGCTGGATCCCTCTTTGGGCCTGTTGTTGGACCTTTTTTCTTCAGGCTCTGCCTCAGACCCTCTTTATTCTTTTGTCTGCTTGGAATGGGTCTCTGGGGCAGGTGGGCAAAGCCTTGGATGGAATGACAGACAGATGCACATAGGAGAGGTTGTGTAGAATCTGAATGTAATTTGTCAAATCGAGCATCAAACTTTTTATGCTGAAGAAAATAGGGAAGTTGGGTGACACACCAGCAAGGTACAAAGAGGTTACTGGATTCTTACACAAAACAGGAATATAAACACAGAAGGTCTAACAGGAACCACCTGGGATAGAATTCATTGTTAACAACTGGGATCAAAAAGAGCTGCACCTAAGATTCACTTAATCTTAGAAGCCAGGGTCAAAGGCTTCGTGCCCTTGCCATAGTTCCTATTTTAGTCTATTGTATAGTCTACCTTTCCCCTAGGCCATTGTAAATACCTGTGTATGGGTGTAACTCAGCTATCTCTAGTTCTAAGTATCTATTCTGGTTTCTCTTTAGGTCTCAAACTTCCTTCTTGCTAGATGATGGTAAATTCTTGTGTAGAGCAGTGACTTAGCTTTTATTCAAAGTGATAGTGTAATGCCAGAGGCAATTCTGAATGTCACTGAATAGCAACATTCTTACTGAATTCCAAGCCCTTTGTCTGCTCTAGGACTTTCTAGGACTGTTGGAACACTGGTGAAGGCTTGGCTATGTGAGAATTCAATCCTAAAAGGCACTTATAATAGGATAATACTAAAAGAGAGCACATGGATCCATACACCAGACTAACTCGGGAATGGAATATTAATGTATAGTTTAGAGAGAACGCCAGATTCCAGGAAGTGAGTTTCCGTGAAACTCTTTGCCTCGTGAGTTTTAGGCCTCTCGGCCTGTCAAGCTGACTCAACCAGAGTGCGTGGCAAGGCTCCTCTCCATTTCCATTCCTATAATTCTAACAGAAAGAAACTATTATGGGCCAGTTTAAACATATGATAATTTTACAAGAGTTATACATACAAAGTGAAAGATATTTTATGCAACCTATTGAAGGACTGCATAAATATGCTTCTCGACCAAATAGTGGAATTGGATTTGTATGCCTTCACATATTCAGACCATTTGAAAGCTATGAGATTCCTAAGTTTTGGGAAACATATCAATTTTATATTTGTCGGTATGTGGATTTGGGGAAGGTGGATTTGGGAAGCCCTGGAATGATTTAAATGGGGTTCAATGGATCATCAACAGCAACACGGAAGCTTTGCTGCTGAGGATGATTTGATACGTGCAGAACCAAAATCTTTTAGTGAAATACAATTCTACTATGTCACCTAGAGAGTTCTGTTTTGATATCTTGGTGAAGAATGGAACTATTTTCCCCCCGCATGTGTGAAGAGTATACCTGGGGTTAAGACAGATTAAAATTAAATATTTTTACAAAAGAAGTCTCAAAAAAGCCCAGCATAGAGTAGTTTACTCTCGCAAAGAACGTTCTGATCAAGTATAGCAAATATGAAATGTGTGATTCAAATAATAAAAGGGCATGGAGAAGTGCAATAAAACTAAATTCTTTGATGAACAGAACATTCTAGTCTTCTTAGGGATCCAACTGTAGTTGAGGGTGTCCCTTTAGATTAGTTAGGGAAGTGAACCACGCTAAGAGATAAGCATGAAAACTTGGTACATAAGACTTTGTCAATCTGGGACAAACATGGGGAGTATAATTCCACACAAATCATTGCCAGTATAATTAAAATACAGTACAGTTTATGGAACAATTTCCAGGAAACAATCAGTCCAATCACTATATCTAAGTGCATGATATAGTTTAAGTATGCACTACATAGAAACCATTTTACAAAGTACATCTGACCATGAGAGTGGGTTCTATATATAAAGCACCCTAGAATTTAATGTTGTGTATTACTTATAGAGGTCAGCCTGCTGTAAAGAACACTGACCATTCCCTCCAAGGATGTTTAACAGGTAAGAGAAGAAAAAGTCTGAAAAAATCCATCTGCAGAAGTTACGTAAGGTTTCCTCTATAGATAAAAATAGGTAAGGTCTGCCTTCAGATAGCAATGAGGTTCCCATGTCATTAACAAATTCCACTCTGAGCCTTTTGGATTTATTGAGGGTCTTTTTCCTACTTCCTCGAGGAGAGTCCCCTATATGATTAATATTCCGACATTCTGTAGTGACCTGTGTGTTCAACGTTGGCCCCAATATTCTCATGATCATTGAAGAGTAAAAATCTCCAGCAATTGTAAGAATTAGCCTCAGAGAATAATGAGCTCCCTGTTTGACTATTCAGTGCAACCTGGCCCATCCTGAACTGTTATTCATGCACACAAGAAAATGTACTCAGAAAATTTTATTCATATATATGTGCATGCTAACTTGTAAATACTTAACAGAAAACAAATCAGCTGGGAAAATATTTGGAAGGGATTTAGAAAAGATTAAGGGGAAAGCTGACCTAAAATATTCTTTTTTTTAAAAAAACTTTTCCAATTTTTTATTAGGTATTTTCTTCATTTACATTTCAAATGCTATCCTGAAAGTCCCCTATACCTTCTTCACACACTGCTCCCTTACCCACCCACTCCCAATTTTTGGCCCTGGTGTTCCCTTGTACTGGGTCATATAAAGTTTGGAAGACCAAAGGGGCCTCTCTTTCCAATGATGGTTGACTAGTCAATCTTCTGCTACATATGCAGCTAGAGATACGAGCTTTGGGGTTATTGGTTAGTTCATAGTGTTGTTTCACCTATAGGGTTGCAGACCCCTTCAGATCCTTGGGTACTTTGTCTTGTTCCTCCATTTGGGGCCCTGTGTTCCATCCAAGAGATGACTGTGAGCATCCATTTCTGTGATTACCAGGCACTGGCATAGCCTCACAAGGGACAGCTATATCAGGGTCCTTTCAGCAAAATCTTACTGGCATATGCAATAGTGTCTGCATTTGGTAGCTGATTATGGGATGGATCCCCGGGTGGGGCAGTCTCTGGATGGTCCATCCTTTTGTCTCAGTTCCAGACTTTGTCTCTATAACTCCTTCCATGGGTATTTTGTTCCAAATTCTAAGAAAGGGTGAAGTATCCACACTTTGGTCTTCTTTCTTCTTGAGTTTCATGTGTTTTACAAATTGTATCTTGGGTATTCTAAATTTCTGGGCTAATAACCACTTATCAATGAGTGCATATCATGAGTTCTTTTGAGATTGGGTTGCCTCACAGGCTAGTTAGAGGCTAGCCTGGTCTACAGAGTGAGTTCCAGGACAGCCAGGGCTACACAGAGATACCGTCTCTCAAAAACATCAACAACAACAACATTAAAAAAAAACAAAAAACCAAAAATAAAACCAAAACTCTTTTATCTCAGATATAAATTGAGCACAACTATTTCCATTTCATAATTTATAAAGTACAAGACACAACTAAAACTCCGTCCATCATTTTTGTCAATTAAATACTCTTGTCATCTACCCTTACTTATAAGACTATATAAATTCATAAGTTATGTCTTGTTTTAGCTTGTATACTCTCTGAAAATTATCTTCTCTAATACATCATCTCAATGTTCAATAGCCTGTGTTGACTATGAGACTGTAAGTAGCCTCTCAACCCTGTCAGAAATACAGAAATGACCAACACTATCTGAAAATATAGGAAGCCTAACACAGCTTCCAGAACTGAGACAAATCTTAGAGACAGCTGCCTACATATACAACCCCAGTAGGTCAGGAAGTTGGAGCATCAGTCTTCAGCCCTCTGGCCCAGGATATTCTGACAGACCATGAAAAGCAGGGATTACTAAGGACTAGCTTATTCTGTCTTGGCAGAACTCCAATCCTGTAACTTGTGTCCTCTCAAGGATGGTACAGGTCTGCAGGAGAGACAGGAATTTCTGTCCATTGGCTACTGGGCCACAATGCACTATGTCACCTAGAGATAGAGATGCTCCATTTCTTCTTTTAAATCCACAAAAGGGGAGCTGTTAGGAGCAGATATGTCTCAACAACAAAAGAATAAAAAAACATTAGATGTCACATTCTGTGTATTGCTGGTATTTTATAAAACCAAGTATCTATGTAAAGTAATCTGGACTGTTTTCATTAACTACTCCCAGCTATTTCTATCTAAATTATCTGAAAACACCATAACAATAAACTCAGAGCCATGAATTTGCTGTTTAATACACAGGTTTAAACATCTCAGATCAGTTTATAACAACAGCTATAGAAGAAGTGGCTCTAAGCCTTCCACTGTAAAAAGTTTTGTAACAATAGAAGAAATTTGAACAAATGAAAACCTTGATTTTCTATCAAAATAAATTCTGTACCAAAATCAGAAAAAATCCTAAGCCTGATAAAACCTCAATGAAGTAGCTGGATATAAAATTAACTCAAACAAGTCAATGGCCTTTCTGTACACAAATGATAAACAGGCTGAGAAAGAAATTAGGGAAACAACAGCCGGGCGTGGTGGTGCACACCTTTAATCCCAGAACTCGGAGGCAGAGGCAGTCAGATTTCTGAGTTCGAGGACAGCCAGGGCTACACAGAAAAACCCTGTCTCAAAAAAAAAAAAAAAAAAAAAGAAATTAGGGAAACAACACCCATCTCAATAGTCACAAATTATATAAAATGCCTTGGCATGACTCTAACTAAGGAAGTGAAAGATCTGTATGATAAGAACTTCAAGTCTCTGAAGAAAGAAATTAAAGAAGATTTCAGAAGATGGAAAGATCTCCCATGCTCATGGATTGGCAGGATCAACATTGTAAAAATGGCTATCTTGCCAAAAGCAATCTACAGATTCAATGCAATCCCCATCAAAATTCCAACTCAATTCTTCAACGAATTAGAAAGGGCAATCAGCAGATTCATCTGGAATAACAAAAAACCTAGGATAGCAAAAACTCTTCTCAAGGATAAAAGAACCTCTGGTGGAATCACCAAGCCTGACCTAAACCTGTACTACAGAGCAATTGTGATAAAAACTGCATGGTACTGGTATAGCGACAGACAAGTAGACCAATGGAACAGAATTGAAGACCCAGAGATGAACCCACACACCTAAGATCACTTGATCTTTGACAAGGGAGCTAAAACCATCCAGTGGAAAAAGACAGCATTTTCAGCAAATAGTGCTGGCACAACTGGTGGTTATCATGTAGAAGAATGCAAATTGATCCATTCCTATCTCCTTGTACTAAGGTCAAATCTAAGTGGATTAAGGAACTCCACATAAAACCAGAGACACTGAAACTTATAGAGGAGAAAGTAGGGGAAACCATCGAAGATATGGGTACAGGGGAAAAATTCCTGAATAGAATAGCAATGGCTTGTGCTGTAAGATGGAGGATCGAAAAATGGGACCTCATAAAGTTGCAAAGCTTCTGTAAGGCAAAAGACACCGTCAATAAGACAAAAAGGCCACCAACAGATTGGGAAAGTATCTCTACCTATCCTAAATCAGATAGGGGACTAATATCCAATATATATAAAGACCTCAAGAAGGTGGACTCCAGAAAATCAAATAACCCCATTAAAAAAGGGACTTAGAGATGAACAAAGAATTCTAACCTGAGGAATACCGAATGGCAGAGAAGCACCTGAAAAAAATGTTCAACATCCTTAATCATCAGGGAAATGCAAATCAAAACTTCCCTGAGATTCCACCTCACACCAGTCAGAATGGCTAAGATCAAAAATTCAGGTGACAGCAGATGCTGGCAAGAATGTGGAGAAAGAGGAACAATCCTTCATTGTTGGTGGGATTGCAAACTTGTACAACCACTCTGGAAATCAGTCTGGTGGTTCCTCAGAAAAATCGACATAGTACTACTGGAGTATCCGCAATACCTCTCCTGGGCATATATCTAGAAGATATTCCAACCGGTAAGAAGTACACATGCTCCACTATGTTCATAGCAGCCTTATTTATAATAGCCAGAAGCTGGAAAGAACCCAGATGCCCCTCAACAGAAGAATGGATACAGAAAATGTGGTACATTTACACCATGGAGTACTACTCAGCTATTAAAAAGAATGAATTTATGAAATTCCTAGGCAAATGGATGGACCTGGAGGGCATCATCCTGAGTGAGGTAACCCAATCACAAAGGAACTTATACACATGTACTCCTGATAAGTGGATATTAGCCCAGAAACTTAGGATACCCAAGATATAAGATACAATTTGCTAAACGCATGAAACTCAAGAGGAACGAACACCAAAGTGTGGACACTTCTTAGAACTGGGAACGAAACAGCTATTGAAGGGGTTACAGAGACAAAGTTTGGAGCTGTGACAAAAGGATGGACCATCTAGAGACTGCCATATCCGGGGATCCATCCCATAATCAGCTTGCAAACGCTGACACCATTGCATACACTAACAAGATTTTGCTGAAAGGACCCAGATATAGCTGTCTCTTGTGAGAGTATGCCGGGCCTAGCAGACACCGGAGTGGATGCTCACAGACAGCTATTGGATGGATCACAGGGCCTCAAATGGAGGAGCTAGAGAAAGTACCCAAGGAGCTAAAGGGATCTGCAACCCTATAGGTGGAACAACATTATGAACTAACCAGTACCCCGGAGCTCTTGACTCTAGCTGCATATGTATCAAAAGATGGCCTAGTCGGCCTTCAATAGAAAGAACGGCCCATTGGACTGGCAAACTTTATATGCCTCAGTATAGGGGAACGCCAGGGCCAAAAAGGGCGAGTGGGTGGGTAGGGGAGTCGGGGGGTGGGTATGGGGGACTTTTGGGATAGCATTGGAAATTCAAATGAGGAAAATACCTAATAAAATATATTTAAAAAAAGAAAACTTTGCATCAGATTTTCATTATGACATCCTTTATCCATGTGAAAGAAAAAGAAAAAGAAATTTGCACGAATGAAAACCTTGATTTTCTATCAAACTAAATTCTGTACCAAAATCAGAAATTACAACTTAAAGAGTTCTACCAAGTGAGATAATGGCTGCACAATCAACTGTAGTTTTATCATCCCTGTCAAATTCTTATCACTTCTAAGTTCCCCCAGAAAGACAATGTTAGGATAATCACCTCTAGACTCCCAAGTCCTAGAAACTGGGATGACAAATCTTTATAAGTTCTTCAAGCTGAATATGGGTGTTGACATATCTTAAGGAGAGAGAGGGTAGGAAAAAATGAGGGACTTGATTGGACTTAAGAAAGCCAGAGCAGCCATATTATTAAAGTCTCTGATGTCTATGTCCTGACTGGATCCTGCTGAAAATCCATGAGATGAGGAGTTTAACTGGGTCATGTTTGACAATGGATCTCACCAAAGCTGTATATTCTGTAATATATAAATCTGAAAACAAAATTTTAGTATCATTAAGATAACTTTTTTGTTCGATTTTCTAGAATCTAGTTTTCTGGGAGATCCCTCTATCAAATCTGACCCATATAGCTCTGGAAGATGTCCAGAGCCTAATCATCTTTTCTAAAAAACATAGAGAAGACCTTTCTCCCAAATCAGCATATCCTTGAGACACTAACTAGAAAACCCTGTATTTTGACCTCTTTCCCAGAGGAATAATATACCCACCAAATTAAAAAAATCACATCCATTTTGAATATTAAAATAATCCAAAACAAATTAAGTAAACTAAAACATTGTATGTGAGTATTCTTAGGCTTTTTCTGTTTATTCATGTCAGAAAATTAACCAACAATTTCCATGGAACCCATGTTCAAAGAGTATGATATCCTGCAATTTTTTTTTTTTTTTGGTTTTTCGAGACTGGGTTTCTCTGTATAGCCCTGGCTGTCCTGGAACTCACTTTGTAGACCAGGCTGGCCTTGAACTCAGAAATCTGTCTGCCTCTGCCTCCTGAGTGCTGGGATTAAAGGTGTACACCAACATGCCTGGCTCCAGCAGACTTTTTAATACACCATTTATCTGTTATAGTCTCTATCTGGAGACACAGATTTCAATCAGTAACTGTTCATTCCAGGAAATTATCACTGCCCCCTCTACTTGGAGGCAGTGACTGATTTTCCCTATCCTAGAAATGCAAGGCAGGTGAAATTCTCCACAGTGGAATACTACTCTGCTATTAAGAACGAGGACATCCAAGCCGGGCATGGTGGCACACACCGTGGGACGATGAAAATATGGAGTGTAAAATAAATACATAAATAAAAAATACTTTATAAAATAAAGGAAATGAAACTCAGGGACTGGAGAGATGGCTCAATTTAAAGAGCACCAACTGCTCTTCCAGAGATCCTGAGTTCAAATCCAAGAAAGCACATGGTGGCTCCCAACCATCTGTAATACGATCTGAAGTCTTCTTCTGGTGTGTCTGAAGACAGCTACAGTTTATGTATATATTATAAATAAATAAAATCTTAAAGAAAAAAAAGAAAATAAAACTCTAACTCTCGGGCTAATTAACTTAAATTTCTAGTGGATTCTTGCCCAACATGTTGGTGTTGGTTTGCTACCTGTTTTGGGAAATATTAAAAAAGCTGAGGTGACAAACTCTTGCAGTCTTATGTTAAGTAGGGTTTAAGGGAAAATAGACTCTTGAAAATTAAGTTTAAAGGAGATGGAAAGGCATGGGAGAGACCTATAAATTCAACAAAAACTATCATAAAATCAAAGAATCTAGATCCTGAGATAATACCAGTCACATATGGTTATCTGGTGTTCTCTAAGATATTTACATGGATATGCAGAGAAAAAAAAAGTGGTACCAAGGACCAGCCTGGGGTCAAACAGGGGCTCTGAAAGAAGGACTGTCTGGGAGCAGCAAAAAGAAGGACTTGAAATCAAATTGTGAATTTAAGTTGACCAACTGGGTTCTGCTTGATACAGCTTTTCAAGTTTGCTTCTATGTTTTGCTTTTCCCCTCTCTGTCTATATTCTGCTTGCTTACTATTGTAAGAGGTTTCTCTGTTCTTGCCCCCACCCCCACCCCTGTGTGTGTTCTCCAAACATTTCTCGGTTTTTATCCTAATACATTTTCTGGAAATTTCATCTGTTGCAGAACACTGGTCCAGTTTTTAATGTTACATAAAAATCTAATCTTTTAGCAGGGCAGTGGTGGCACACGCCTTTAATCCCAGCACTTGGGAAGCAGAGGCAGGTGAATTTCTGATTTCAAGGCCAGCCTGGTCTACAAAGTGAGTTCCAGGACAGCCAGGGCTACACAGAGAAACCCTGTCTCGAAAAATCAAAAAGAATATTAGCCCAGACACTTAAAATACCCAAGATATAAGATACAATTTGAGAAACACATGAAACTCAAGAAGAAGGAAGTCAAAACTATGGACACTTTGACCCTTCTTAGAATTGGGAACAAAACAGCTATGGAAGGAGTTACAGAGACAAAGTTTGGAGCTGAGACGAAAGGATGGACCATCCAGAGAATGCCATATCCGGGGATCCATCACATAATCAGCTTCCAAACGCTGACACCGTTGCATACACTAACTAGCAAGATTTTGCTGAAAGGACGCTGATATAGCTGTCTCTTGTGAGACTATGCTGGGGCCTAGCAAACATTGAAGTGGATGCTCACAATCAGCTATTGAATGGATCACAGGGCCCCCAATGGAGGAGCTAGAGAAAGCACCCAAGGAACTAAAGGGAACTGCAACCCTATAGGTGAAACAACAATATGAACTAACCAGTACCCTGGAGCTCTTGTCTCTAGCTGCATATGTATCAAAAGATGGCGTAGTAGGCCATCAGTGGACAGAGAGGCCCATTGGACTTGCAAACTTTATATGCCTTAGTACAGTGGAATGCCAGTGCCAAAAAGGGGGAGTTGGGGGGTAGGGGAGTGGGAGGGGTGGGCATTGGGGACTTTTGGGATAGCATTGGAAATGTAAATGAGGAAAATACGTAATAAAAAAAAGACCTAATCAAAATGTCCTAAAAATATTCATCAAAAAAATAGAAAGCCACAGTAACCATACTATTAAAGTTTCTGATGTCTATGTCCTTACTGGATCCTGCTGAAAATCCATGAGATGAGAAGTTTAACTGAGTTATGTTTGACAATGGATGTCACCAAAGCTGTATATTCTGTAATATATAAATTTGAAAACAAAATTTTAGTATCATTAAGATAACTTTTTTGTTCGATTTTCTAGAATCTAGTTTTCTGGGGGATCCCTCTATCAAATCTGATCCATATAGCTCTGGAAGATGTCCAGAGGCTAAACATCTTTTCTAAAAACACAAACAGAAGACCTTTATCCCAAATCAGCATATCCTTGAGCACTAACTAGAAAAGCCTTTATTTTGACCTCTATCCCAGAGGAATAATATACACACCAAATTCAAAATCACAGCCATTTTGAATATTAAAACAATCCAAAACAAATTAAGTAAACTAAAACATTGTATGTGACTATTCTTAGGCTTTTTCATTTTATTCATGTCAGATAACTAACCCACAATTTCCATGGAACCCACGCTCAAAGAATATGATTTGCTTCAGACTTTTTTTTCTTGGTTTTTCGAGACAGGGTTTCTCTGTATAGCCTTGGCTGTCCTGGAACTCACTTTGTAGACCAGGCTGGTCTTGAACTCAGAAATCCGCCTGACTCTGCCTCCTGAGTGCTGGGATTAAAGGCATGCACCACCAAGCCCTTCTCCTGCAGACTTTTTAATAAACCATTTATCTGTTATGCTCTCTATCTGGAGACACAGATTTCAATCAGTAACTGTTCATTCCAGGAAATGATCACTGCCCCCTCTACTTGGTGGCAGTGACTGATTTTCCCTATCCTAGAAATGCAAGGCAGGTGAAATTCTCCACAGTGGAATAATATTCTGCTATTAAGAACGAGGACATCCTGAGTTTTGTTGGCGAATGGATGGAACTAAAAAATATCATTCTGAGTGAGTTTACTCAGACCCAAAGAACATGCATGGTATGTACTCACTAATAAGTGGATATCAGCCAAAACCAACCAAACAAAAAAAGTACAGAATACCCAAGATATACTCCACAGAACTCAAAAAGGTTAGCAAGCTGAAGTGCCCAAATGAAGACCCCCCACACCCCCTCAGTCCCACTTGGAAGAGAAAAGAAAGCAATCACAAGTGTGGAGGGATGGAGTGATCTGGGAAGGAAGATGGACTGGGAGGATACGTGGGGGGGAGGGTGGGGAAGAAGGGAACCTGATATGGTATTGGGTGAGGGAAAAGAACAGAAGACCTGAAGGCCAGCAGAAAAACTGGAAAAAGGCAACCACTGGACATAGGAGGTTGGGGACCCTCCAAAATTCACCAGAGACCTGGTTGGTGTACAACTCACAGGACTCAAAGGGATGGACATTAGATGAAATGCCAGACAGTAGGGAGAGGGACATGATAGAGCCCACCTCAAGCTGGAAGACAGAGCATCAAATGAGCGAGAGGGGGCCATCCCACAGTCACGACTCTGACCCACAATTGTTCCTGCCTGAAAAAATTACAGGGATGGAAATAGAGAGGAGCCTGAGGAAAAGAAGGCCCAGCAACAGACCCAAAGAGAAATCCAGCTCAAGGGGATGTTTGAAGGCCTGACATTATAATGAGGCTAAGGAGCATTCACAAAGGGACCTAGCATGACTGCACTCTGAAAGACCCCACAAGCAGCTGAAAGAGTCAGAGGCAGATAGTTGCACCCATTCAATGGATGAAAGCATCTGACACCTGCTGTTGAATTTGGGAAAGACTGAAAGAAGCTGAGGAGGACATCCCTTTAGGATCAGCAGTCTCAATTAATCTGGACCCCTGAGATCTCTCACACCCTGGACCAGCAAACATGCAGCATACACCAGATGAGGTGAGGCCACAGACACATACAGCAGAGGACTGCCTGGTCTGTGTTCATTCAGAGATGAAGAACCTAACCCTCAAGAGAATGGAGGTACCAAGGAGTTTAGAGGTCAGGTGGCATGGGGGTGGGGATATTCACATGGAGATAGGGGGTGGGAAGAAGGTATGGGGTGTGGAACAGTAGGAGGGTAGACAAGGGGGACGACTAAAATATGGAGTGTAAAATAAATACATAAATAAAAAATACTTTATAAAATAAAGAAAATAAAACTTGGGGGCTGGAGAGATGGCTCAATGTAAAGAGCACCAACTGCTCTTCCAGAGGTCCTGAGTTAAAATCCAAGCAAGCACATGGTGGCTCCCAACCATCTGTAATGCGATCTGAAGCCCTCTTCTGGTGTGTCTGAAGACAGCTACCTTTTACCTATATATTATAAATAAATAAAATTTTAAACAAAAAAATAATACTCTAGCTCTCGGGCTAATTAACTTAAATTTCTACTGGATTCTTGCCCAACATGTTGGTGTTGGTTTGCTACCTGTTTTGGGAAATATTAAAAAAGCTGAGGTGACAAACTCTTGCAGTAGGGCAGTGGGGGGGGTTATGGGGGACTTTTGGTATAGCATTGGAAATATAAATGAGCTAAATACCTAATAAAAATGGAAAAAAAAGAAAAAAAAGAATTGGGAACAAAACAGCTATGGAAGGAGTTACAGACAAAGTTTGGAGCTGAGACGAAAGGATGGACCATCTAGAGAATGCCATATCCGGGGATCCATCACATAATCAGCTTCCAAACGCTGACACCATTGCATACACTAGCAAGATTTTGCTGAAAGGACCCTGATATAGCTGTCTCTTGTGAGGCTATTCTGGTGCCTAGCAAACACAGAAGTGAACGCTCACAGTCAGCTATTGGATGGATAACAGGGCCCCCAATGGAGGAGCTAGAGAAAGTACCCAAGGAGCTAAAGGGATCTGCAACCCTATAGGTGGAACAACAGTATGAACTAACTAGTACCCCGAAGCTCTTGACTCTAGCTGCATATGTATCAGAAGATGGCCTAGTCAGCCATCAGTGGAAAGAGAGGCCCCTAGATCTTGCAAACTTTATATGCCTCAGTACAGGGAAACGCCAGGGGTAAGAAGTGGGAGTGGGTGGGTAGGGGAGTGGGGAGGAGGGTATGAGGGGCTTTTGGGATAGCACTGGAAATGTAAATGAAGAAAATACCTAATTAGAAAATGTATTTATAAAACAAAGAAAAACCATAAAGAAAAAAAAATTTTTAAAAATCTAATCTTTTACTCCAGGTTTCCTTTAGAGTATCTTATTAATCAGCATCTCTTAAGATTTCAAAAGAGCTCACAGATCTGTCTGCATGATAAGCTAATAGTGTAGATTCTGCCCCGAAATTACCATTTCTTCCATACCTGCTCCAGTACCTGCTGTGTCCCAGGCTGACCTTGAACTGGGAAATCATCCTGTCTTTGTTTCTTCCTGCCTTGAATCTTTCTGACAAGGTGGGTCAAAGTGTAGCTGCGTATGTTCTCTTAGATTCTTGAAGAAACCCCTCATTTATTCATTTATTATATCCGTATTTTTTCCATAGTTGATAACTTATATATTTTCAAACTCACATATTTACAGCTCTTCCCCTCAGCATCAAATGCTGTTCTGAAATTCTCAGTGTTTACCATTTTGATGAGAAATAGTTGTGCCCTCAACTTATGGGCTCCTGCTATTTCTAATCATCTTGGAGTCAATAACAATAGCAGGGAGGATATTACTTAGAAGGAAAGAGTATTCCACTGCTAGTGTGTCCAGGAAACATGTACATTATTATACAAACATTGACACTTCTGGAGGATCACACCCGACCCTGTCCTGGGGCAGATAAAATGTCACTCTGGGCCCACCAAGGCCATGCCATGCTCAGCAACTTATGGAGGTTCAAACCTGGGCCCTGTCCCAGGTACAAGACTCATTGGTCACACCCCACTATGTCCATACCTAACTTCATATTGCTTATTAAACTGTAGCTCTACATGCAAAAGAATGCAAGTATATCTATATTACTTACCCTACCCAAAACTCAATTCCAAGTGGATTAAAGACTTAAAGCCAGGGCTGGCGAGATGGCTCAGTGGTTAAGAGCCCCCACTGCTCTTCCGAAGGTGCTGAGTTCAAATCCCAGCAACCACATGCTGGCTCACAACCATCTGTAATGAGATCGGATGCCCTCTTCTGGAGTGTCTGAAAATAAATAAATAAATAAAATCTTAAAAAAAAAAAGAGTCCATCCAAAAAAAAAAAAAAGACTTAAAGCCAGACACAGTGACCCTGAGTGAACCCTAAGGGCAGAACATCCCCGGCAGCACTGTCACAGCAGAGACTTCTGAAAAACACTAATGTCGAAGGCATTAAGATCAGCAATTAAAGAATTGGAACTCAAGAAATAGTGATGTTTCTGTAAGGCAAAAGCCAAGTTAATTAGAAAAAGAAAGAGGCAAAGTATGGAATGTGAGGATAGTTTTTTACCAATCTCTACATGATAGAGTTGTAATACACAACACATTTCAACAAAGAATTCAGTTCCCAACAGACAACTTCAAATGGCTGAGAAACACGTAGAGAAATGTTCTCCATCCTTAGCCAAAATGGAAATGCAAATTAATACTTCATTAGAATTCCATAGTACACATGTCAGAATGGGTATGATCACACCAATGATTGTTCATATTTGAGAAAAGGTAAGTTTGCATCCACTGTTCTGCTTGTAGGCATGCAAACTAATACACATGTTATGGAAATCAATATCATGTCTTAGGAAAGTGGGGGTTTATATACAAGATCCATCTATATCGGTCTTGGGCAAAAACAGAAAGGGAATTCCATCCACAAAATGAAAAGACACATGCTCAACTATGTACATAGCAGCTTTATTTAGCTTTAGCCAGAAGCTAAAGACAACATAGATGTCTTAAAGCTGAAGAATGAAAAAAGAAAATGTGCTATGATTATATAATGGAAGTATCACTAACCTGCTAAAATAAAACAACATGAAATGAATGCATGAAAACAGGCTAATGAATGCAACTAGAAGAAATATCACATAAATCAGGTAACCCAAAATCTCGAATGACAGAAATGGTATATATTCAGTGATAAGAGGATATTAGGCTTTAGGTAAACTATAATCAAGCTATACTCCAGAGATTCAGAGAGGTCATGTAAAGAGAAGAAATATATAGGGGATGCATGGATCTTGTTGGAAAGGGGAACTAGAGTAGACAATCCAGGTAGACTGAGGTGAATGGGAAATGGATGGGGAGGGAACATTTGGAGGGTGGTATATAAGGAAAGAGTATGATACAGAGAGAAGACCTGGAAGTAGAGGCCATTTGGAGGTCAGTATAGGAAATTAGCGACCTAGAAACCTTTAGGGAAATATGAGGGTAACAGGCTGAACTTGCCAGCCTTTATAGCCAGTAAGGCTTCAGTATTGTGAACAGACCACATTTCCTTGATGAGGTAGCTAGCCAAGAGCCCCTAAACAATGCATGCTGATTTCAGGAAAAACATTTTGCACTATGAACACTGACCAAATGGTTCCATTGCTTTGGACAACTTCCACACAGCTCACTAACTGTGAAAATCAAGTGGATGCAGCCTTGGAGCCTTCACCCCTATCTTCTAGTCTCTCTGTGGAGAGAAGCTGTTCCACAAGCCATGGAAAGAAAAACCCAGAAAGAAAGCAAGGTACAAAATCAACCTACAATCTCTCCTGCCTTGTGCTGAGCCTGGGTAGTAACAAATCTTGTTGAGTGCCAACAAATATTTGGTTTGACTTGAGGTGCTGCACTTGAGAGAGAACACTATCCTTACACTGCCTGGATTCTAGGAATCTCACAGAGATGTAAATACCAAAAATGGGGTTTCAATTAGTCTCAGTCAGGTCTGTTGCTTGTATGTTATGGCTATTATCTTTCGATCTGAATAATGCCTTACTCTGGGAACAGATGTAGCTCTGATTCTTTTCCTTGATCTTACTGCTCTTTTCTTCCTATTGTCTTGCTATGTACAGCCTCAAAATGAGGGCTTTCTACCTGTCTTTACTATCTTGTCTTGTTTTGTTTGAATCTCCTCTCTTTGCAAGCACCTTTTTCAAAAAGAGAAAACAGTAGGTGGGATGGCATGTCAAGGGAAAAATAGAAGACATGGAGGTTATGTAACTGGAACAAGGAAGGGAGGAGCAACTGTGGTCGTGCTATATTGTACGAAAGGAGCAGCTATTTTCACACAGTAATTCATTATTTCTTAAATGAAAATGCAAGGAAGAAGGGAAAGTAAAATGAACAAAGAAAAGCAAAATAGTGAAGACAAGGAAAGTACGATATGATATAGAGAGATACCATTCTTTTGTGAAGAGGATCACCATCAGACAGGACTTTATGACTAGATCATTTCAAGGCCCTGTGTATGTCTCTGAAATCACAAGTTTTGCACTCTGCAATTTCTCTCTCTCTCTGTCTCTCTCTCTCTCCCTTTCTGTCTCTCTCTCTCTCTCTCACACACACACACACACACACTATGTTCTCGTTTTGTGGAGAGAAGGAAATCCATAGGACACAGAAAGACAACTTAACTGCTCATTTAATTACAAAAATATCGATCCTTCCCTATAAGAAAAATTAATATTTGATTAAGGGTTCCAAAAATAAAAATACATGTGTAAGGTTACCCAGCATTGATGCATTACTTATATTTCAAACATTAAGTGCTATGTAAAAGACGTTCAGTGTTTAAAAAACATTCTCCAAATCAAAAATGAATGGGTTACCATCTAAGACTGGCTACCTACTCAAAAGAAAAGAAAGAGGTGTGTCACATGCCTAAAGCTATTGCATTTTTGTTCATCTATCATTTACAGTCATTATTTAGGTTAATTTAGGTAAAAAGCTTAATATCTACATTTTCTTCCTCACATACAAAATAAACGAATATTATAAGAAAGCTATGATGTAAATGCTTCAGCTAGATTCTGTGCTTCCTCCCCTTCATTTTCTATTTCAACCTGTAATGCAGACAAGTTGGATGAAGACTCACTTTCATCTGAGAGTGCAATGAGAGTACCATTAGAGATATAAGATGAGAGAGTCAGCTTGACAATGCTTAAGCTGTCATTGTGTTATGAAGTTTCATGACCAATAGGGCATAGAATGTAGGGATCCTTTTTAAGTGTATATTTCTTGAAATATGAACTTGATAAATTTTAAATATCTGTATGTACATAGGAATCAAACAAACTGAAACCTAAAAACTCCCGCAAAAAAACTCAAACTGACCTTGAAAATTGTTACACTTCTGTCTTTATATTACTTATCTCTTGTCCCAGTACAGAGGTCCCAGTGTACACAAATCACTGCAGTAGCAGAAATTGTAAAAGGTTTCTAAGAAAATATTGTTGACGTTAGACCCCTATCATCTTTTTTGTAACAGTTTCTAAACTCTTACTAAAATTTATCATACAAAACTGATTTTGGCCTTGTAGTGGTAGTGCATGCCCTTAATGACAGCATTTGGTAGGCAGGGGCAGAAGGATTTCTGAGTTTGAGACCAGCCTGGTGTATGGTGTAAAGAGTTCCAGAACAGCCAGGGCTATAGAGAGAATCCCAGTCTTGACAAACAAAACAAAAAGTCCAAAAAACCCTAAAACAAGAAAAAGATTGTGGAATGCAATATTAAAGAACTTCTAGAAAACCCACATGCAATTTTTAAATCTTCCTTCCCAAGGTGTTTTGTTGCCAATTCTAAGAAGGTGTGAAGTGTCCACACTTTGGTCTTCATTCTTCTTGAGTTTCATGTGTTTTGCAAATTGTATCTTGGGTATTCCAAGTTTCTGGGCTAATAGCCACTTATCAGTGAGTATATGTCATGTGAGTTCTTTTGTGATTGGGTTACCTCACTCAGGATGATACCCTCCAGATCCATCCATCTGAGTAGGAATTTCTTAAATTCTTTGTTTTTAATAGGTGAGTAGTAGTCCATTGTGTCAATGTACCACATTTTCTGTATCCATTCCTCTGTTGAGGGACACCTGGGTTCTTTCCAGCTTCTGGCTATTATAAATAAGGCTGCTATGAACATAGTGGAGCATGTGTTATTACCCGTTGGAGCTGAGATGAAAGGATGGACCATCTAGAGACTGCTGCACCCGGGGATCCATCCCACAATCAGCCTCCAAGTGCAGACACCATTGCATACGCCAGCAAGATTTTACTGAACAGACAGTGAGATAGCTGTCCCTTGTGAGGCTATGCTGGTGCCTGGCAAACACAAAAGTGGATGCTCACAGTCAGCTATTGGATGGAACACAGTGACCCCAATGGAGGAGCTAAAGGGGTCTGCAACCTTATAGTTGGAACAACAATGTGAACTAACCAGTACCCCCAGAGGTTGTGTCTTTCGCTGCCTTCATAGCAGAAGATGGCCTAGTAGGCCATCCATTGGGAAGAGCGGCCCCTTGGTCTTGCAAATTTTATATGCCCCAGCACAGGGGAACACCAGGGCCAAGAAGTGGGAGTCGGTGGGTACGGGAGGAGGGGTGGGGGGAGGGTATGGGGACTTTCGTGATAGCATTTGAAATGTAAATTAAGAAAATGCCTAATAAAAAATTGAAAAAAAAAAACCTTTCTTCGCAACGAATAGCAAAAGTTACACCTGTCATGTATACTGGGCAGTGATATTATAAGCAACACAGCTTTCTATGATCAGAGCTGTAGTCTCTTGTACTCCAGGGGAATTCCACATTAAATGACCCTCAATGCCTAAGGCCATGTTTGTACATCTACCAACAGAACCACAGTGATGGTCAAGCTAAGTCCTATCAGTTCCTACTCTGAGAGTTTAGGCATTCTGTGTTTCCTGGTGCCGCTCCCCCACACATGACACAGTTTATGGCCTACCTAACACCTCCCTCTAAGTGGATCAGAGATGAATCCTGGAAAGAACCTGTGAGCTACATGCCCTGCTGCTCCTGATTTCTATATCTTTCCAGAATCTTCTCTACTGGAAACAGCACAATATCCCCTCAACTACTGGAGGATTAGAACCCAAATGAGTCAGACAGAACAGGCCTCCACAGATCTGCCCTTCCACATTATGGGCAGATACAGCCCTTTTCTTGTAAAGTTTTAGTTTCATAGAACATCCAAGTATTCATCATCCAATGAGCAGGAGTCCTCTGCATTCACAAAATTGAGCAAGTGCCCTTGTGGTAAGATGTAGTATCTGTTGGATTTGTGCCTAAGAATAGATTAGTTGGGTCTTGAGGTAGATATATTCACAGACTTCTGAGAAAGCAATAAATAGTACCTCATATACAAAATTTATCTGCCCCCCATTTTAAAAGTACTTATGTCTAAGATATTGCTATTTAATAGTCTTGAAATATTTACCTCTAAAATGCCTGTGGTCTTCAACAAATATGTCTTCCGAGTATGCTGAAAATTATGTTCACATTTGTAAGTTTATTACATATGGTGAAAATCTGTCAAAAATTAGGCTAAAACTTATAACCCAATATTTATACTTTTAAATGTGGGAAAACTCTGCTTATTAAGGTTACAGTCCACCAATGTCTAACTAGCCTTTTCTGTCAACACATAATGGAAAATGGCCTTCATTTTCAGGGCTTCTACTTTTCTGACCATGTCTGGGGAATTTAAAGCCCTTGCACAGAACTCACCCTGAGGAAAATCACAGTGACTTAACTGGAATATAGGATGAACTAACTTCATCCTGATTTAGAAACCCATACTCCTAGATTCTCAGATTCCTGAAATGCTTGCCCCTGCTAATGAGGCATTTTGGTATTCTCAGCATTCAGCTTTACCCATTCTGGAAGTTCCTATGCCCAGTCCTGCAAATTATATAAGCCTTCAATCACCAAAAAGTTGTTCAGACTCCCTGCCGCTGGTACTGCATTGATCATTCATTGTCCATTTGCACTGGGCTTGTGAACCTCAAGTTTGCTGTGTGCTCCCATTGACCTGATGAACCTATATCACCTTACGATCCTTGAGGGCATGGAGACATACACTGAAAATTCTATACCTAGGTTATCTTAGTTTGTTACAACTTATTATATACTTAATTCATACCTTGTTTAAAAGGGGTGTGTGTGTGTGTAAATATGTACAGTTACATTCTTTTCATTTTTTTTTACCTTGTTCTCATCTCCCACTTTATATCTGGACCACAGTACACATCCCTCCACTTCTCTATAGCCCTCCCAAACTAACATCACACCCATATATTCTACCATTTCCCCTGAAAACAGAGCAGCATACTCAGAGATAGCAAATGAACAAGGCATACCATATTTTGATAAAAATAGGCACAAACACTCATATCAAACCTCGCAAAGCAAATAATTAAGACATGAACCATCTCGAGAGTAGGCAAAAGAATCAGACACACCCACCCACTATATTCCCATAAACTATGTTGCATCCCTTAGAAGGTGACTGCTAACAAATGGCTTTATTAGATTGATTACATTTATAGGGTTTTCACAAGAATTTGTTTTTAAAATTCCTTTTCAGACTACAATAACAAAGCCTTTATCACATTCACTGCATTATCCGGGTTTTTCTTCAATATGTATTCTTTTATGTGTTTGAAGCTGACTGTGTCGTGCAAAGGTTTTACCACACTGGTTACATTCATAGGGTATCTCTCCAGTATGTGTTCTTTTATGAATTCATGGAGTACTGTGACATGCAAAGGCTTTGCCACATTGTTTACATACACAGGGTTTTTCTCCAGTACGTGTTCTTTTACGGATTTGAAGAGTACTGTGACATGTAAAGGCTTTGACACATTATTTACATTCATAGGGTTTCTCTCCAGTATGTAACCTTTGATGACACTGAAGATGAACAAATTGTGTAAAAGCTTTGCTACACTGGTTAAATTCATAGGGTTTCTCTCCAGTATGTATTCTTTTATGATTTTGAAGAGTACTGTGACCTGCAAAGGCTTTGCCACATTGATTACATTCATACGGGTTTTTCTCCAGTATGTGTTCTTTTATGGATTTGAAGAGTACTGTGGCGTGTAAAGGCTTTGCCACATTGTTTACATTCATAGGGTTTCTCTTTGGTATGTGTTATTTCATGACGTTTAAGAGGAAAAAATTGTGTAAAGGCTTTGCCACACTGGTTACATTCATAGGGTATCTCTCCAGTATGTGTTCTTTTATGAATTCATGGAGTACTGTGACATGCAAAGGCTTTCCCACATTGTTACATTCATAGGGTTTCTCTCCAGTATGTAACCTTTGATGACACTGAAGATGAACAAATTGTGTAAAAGCTTTGCTACACTGGTTAAATTCATAGGGCTTCTCTCCAGTATGTATTCTTTTATGATTTTGAAGAGTACTGTGACCTGCAAAGGCTTTGCCACATTGATTACATTCATACGGGTTTTTCTCCAGTATGTGTTCTTTTATGGATTTGAAGAGTACTGTGGCGTGTAAAGGCTTTGCCACACTGGTTACATTCATAGGGTTTCTCTTTGGTATGTGTTATTTCATGACGTTTAAGAGGAAAAAATTGTGTAAAGGCTTTGCCACACTGGTTACATTCATAGGGTTTCTCTCCAGTATGTGTTCTTTTATGGATTTGAAGATTACTGCGACATGTAAAGGCCTTGCCACACTGATTACATTCATAAGGTCTCTCTCCAGTATGTGTTCTTTTATGGATTTGAAGGTATCTGTTACATGCAAAGGCTTTTCCACATTGATTACATTCATAGGGTTTCTCTCCAGTATGTGTTCTTTTATGGATTTGAAAAGATTGGTAACAAGCAAAGGCTTTGCCACATTGATTACATTCATAGGGTTTCTCTCCAGTATGTGTTCTTTTATGGATTTGAAGGTATCTGGGACATGCAAAGGCTTTGCCACATTGATTACATTCATAGGGTTTCTCTCCAGTATGTGTTCTTTTATGTCTTTGAAGAGTGCTGTGATGTGCAAAGGCTTTGCCACATTGATTACATTCAAAGGGTTTCTCTCGAGTATGTATTCTTTCATGACACTGAAGATAAACATATTGTCTAAAGGCTCTGCCACACTGGTTACATTCATAGGGTTTCTCTCCAGTATGTGTTGTTTTATGATTTTGAAGATTTCTAAGACATGCAAAGGCTTTGCCACATTGATTACATTCATATGGTTTCTCTCCAGTATGTGTTCTTTCATGGATTTGAAGAGTTCTGTGATATGGAAAGGCTTTGGCACATTGGTTACATTGATAGAGTTTTTCTCCAGTATGTGTTCTTTCATGGATTTGAAGAGTTTTGTGATATGCAAAGGCTTTCCAACATTGGTTATATTCACAGAGTTTCTCTCCAGTATGTGTTATTTTATGACATTGAAGATGAGCAATGGTCATACACTGGTTACATTTATAGGTTTTCTCTCTAGTATGTATTCTTTTATGGATATGAAGAGTACTGTGATGGGTAAAGTCTTTGCCACATTGCTTACATTTATAGGGTTTCTCTCCAGTATGTATTCTTTTATGGTCTAGAAGATTGCTGTTGCGTGCAAAGGCTTTCCCACATTGATTACATTCATAGGGTTTTTCTCCAGTATATGTTCCTTTACGGATTTCAAAATGGTTGTGACATGAAAAGGTTTTACCACATTGGTTACCATCATAGACTTTTTCTTCAGTGTGTGGTCTTCTATGTATTTGACGATCAGTATAAGACATGAAAGATCCAGTGTCCTTATGTAACTGATGATGGTTTCTTGCAAAGGCTCCATCATATTGAATACATTCAAAGGGTTTCTCTCCAGTATTACTTGGTCCATCCCTTTGAAGATGCCTGTGATATAAATAGAGTTTAACACATTAGATATTTTCAGAGTGTTTCTCTATAGTATGATTTTATTTAAGCCTGTGTATGCAATTGGTAAATGTATAAGGTTTACCCCATTTATTATACCAATGAATCATGTATCTGTATGGATTAGGTTAACAATCTATTCCAATTGTAAAGAGGAATCCGATATAATAAGGTTCTGTCATGTTGTTTTTATCCATATTAGTTTGATTCATTATGGTTATTATTTACATCTTTAAAAGTACCTGTGATGGAAAAAGCATTTATCAAATGACTCAAAGTTACAATATCTTTTTCCTTTATGAGGTTTTCATATATTTGATAAAATGTGCAAGCATTCACAGCTTTACCACAATGATTGGATTCATGAATTTTCCTATAATATGAGCCATACAACATTTGGGAAGTTAAACAGGACAAACAGAATATTTCTACATTACTAATACTCATAGGATTTTCTGTAGTCTGAGGTTTTTGATGTATTCACAAAGAAGTTGTGAATTCAATTAATTGTACGCCTTCATAATTTTCGACAAATTTATTCTATGTTGGGAAAATTAACCAATCTTGTAATTGTCCTGAGCGAGCTATATAGGTTTTATGTCAAAATGCCTTAGGCAGAGTATTATATCATTTATGTTCAATGAATAGATGATAGACAGATTAGAAAGACAGACACATAGACAGATATACAGACACACAAACAGATATATCTGTCCTATATAATACAACTACATAAGGAAGAATAACAAAATATATATACCTTGTATTCACTTAGTTTTAATTTTTGTTCCTCCTAGACATGTGGCATTTAGATTAAGGTTTCACAACAAACTTTTTCACTTCCATGAACTTCCACACTCAATAATAGAAGCAACCTTGCCACAAGTATATGAGTAACATCAGTATACTATGGACTGTTTGCATATCAGACAGTTTTGGATATAAACTGATTTCATACTCAGTGTGTACAGTTTTTATACTAGCTGAGTGGCATGAGACTAAACAGACTGGCAGATCTACACCGTAGAATGAATGGGGCTGTGCTTGATAAGGTACTGTCTGTTAAGGCAGTGTTTCCGTGTTTTCTGTCTTAAAGGAAAGCCTTGCAAACACAATCAAATACCTGACACTGAGTTGTCCCTTTTATGAGTATTTAATAATCAGTATCCATAAAACTGTGCTTATTTACACCCCTGATTTTAACTAAAAATTCAAGAACAAACTAAGATTTCTTCAAAGGCATATTTGGATCAGCATGCACAAGAAAATTACCTAGTGGGTCTTCCAGAATTTTCACAATCTTCTTCAATATTATCTTCTTCCCAGTTATAGCCTAGAAGACAGTACAAGGAAATACATGATATATTTGTGGAATTCAGGCAAAATTTAAGAAACTATCTTCAGTGATCCTTACAAACAAGCCTAATTTATTCTCATCATTCTTCCTTCTTCTCAAATGAAAGTGTACATGTACGTCAATAACAAAAAGAAAAACAAGCAACCACACATACAACCACACAACTAAAATACAGTTGCCCCCTCTTTCAAAAAGATAAATAACATTCACAATCTTACCTATGGCAGTGAGGTTCCTATAGGTTTCGAGCATCACATCTTTGTAGAGACTCTTCTGGGAAGGATCCAGCAAAGCCCATTCTTCCTGAGTAAAGCTCACCAGGACATCATAGTACGTCACTGCGTTCTAAAACATCCCATGTATACATACAAAATTAGCATGAGAATGAAATATTAGACTTGTACATTTCATTGACAATATTTTCAAATAATGTTGGTAGTTCGCCCACTTGTTTCCTGACACAGAAGTTATAATGTATTCATGATCACCAAGTCTTTTTTGAAGGAAACTGAATAATGAGTTCTCATCTGTCATTCCTTCACCCTTTGAGTTGGAGAAAGTCTTGGAAGACAAATGCCAATGAATGCACATAAAGAGACAAGCAAAAAGATCAATACTAGTAAGCACACAGAGATATTGTATGAAATATTCTCATTACAAAAGTAATGAACAAGGTGCTTAGATTCGTGAATGCATTTAATTACAGCACTGAGGATTCAGAGGCACAAACATCTCATTGTTCTTGCTGCCAGCTTGGTATAGGCAATGAGTTCTAGGATAGTCAGAGTTGTATACTATGATACACTATTCCTTACCAAAAACAAAACAAAACAAAAAAACAAAAAAAAAATAATTAAAGAATCAAACCACCTCTAGCCTAGAGACACAGATCAGTGAAAAAATGCAAGTATCATTGGATTTTTGACCAAGAATAGGTCAGATTAACTTAGAAGATGTAAATAGAAGAAATCTGCTTAGTTATTGTTCCCTGAAAACTTGATAAATAAATAAATATAATGGTCCAGTTTCAATTATTTAGGAGCTAGCTTTGTTACTACAGGCACTGACATTTGGCATACCAATGCCTGACAAGAATTCCCTTAGAGTAGAAACTCTAAGGGGAGGCTCTGAGGCCCAAATGTGGGTAACCTTAGTTCAATGTGTAACAGAGTGAATATGGAATCTGAAGAGACCACCTCCAGTACATGGACAGGGCCCCAGTGGAGGCTCTCACATCCAACATTTTCACCTCAAAGTTGTTCCTTACTAAAAGGAATGTGGGGACAATCATGGAGCTGAGCATGAACAAATGGCTGAACATTGACTGAGCCAACTTGGAATCCATCCCCTGGGTGGTCACCAAACCCTAACTTTATTACTGATGCTGTGTTGTAACTGCAGACATGAGCTTAGCATGGGTGTTCTTTGAGAGGCTTAACCAATAGCTGAATGAGACAGTTGCAGATGCTCACAGGCAAGCACTGGATAGATAGGATTAACATAGTAAAAATGACCACACCCAGATACCCCTTCTCTCAAAACATCTCTGTAAGCCCAGCCTGGTCTTTTGGCACCTATGAACACATACCTGTAACATATACCATAAAACCCACATGAGACAACAGATATTGAAGAAAAATATCAGATCCTATTACAAAACACTATACTCAACAAAAGTTGAGGAAATGTAGATGAAATGGACGGTTTTCTAGACAGTTACCAATACCAAAGTTAAATCAGAATTAGATAAACCTTCTAAACAGTCGTATAACCCACTAAAAAATAGAACCAGTCATTAAAAGTCTGTTAGCAGGCGGACATTCTAAACCCAGGTGCTAAAGATGTGACCCATGTCCTGTGTTGCCAAGCCAACAACCTCAATCCCAGAATCTACTCAGTTCACCTCCCAACCTTACTTGTGTGATGTCATTTTCCATATAAATTAGGAGATCACCCTCTCCTCACTCTCTTTCTTCTCCACCCCTCTACTTGCCTTGCTGTCCCCTTTGTCCCTACACAATAAACCTCTCTCATGTGGAACCCCTTGGAGTGGTGTGCTTTTTGGTATATCTGGTAAATATATATATTAGTATTAATATCAATAATATATGAGTCTCCCAACCAAAAACAAAACAAAACAAACAAACAAACAAAAAAAAACCCCAAAAACCCCAGGATAAGATGGTTTTAATGTAGAATACTATCAGATCTTCAAAGAAGAATATCAATACTCTTCAAACTATGCCACAAACTAGAAACAGAAGGAACACAAGCCAGTTCATTCTAGGAAGCCACAGTTACACTGAGTACTCCCCCTTGGAGATGGAGTGGTTTCTGTGTAATCAGGAACTTTTCACAATTTCTTTTCATAGAGGATTTCTAAGAGATTTTTTTTTCTTTTTCTTTTTTGTTTAGGCACTTTTTTTTTATTAGCTATTTTCTTCATTTACATTTCAGATGCTATCTCCAAAGCCCCCTACTATACCCTCCCTACACTGTGCTCCACAATCCACCCACTCCCCCTTCCTGGCCCTGGCATTGCACTGTACCGGGGCACATGATCTTCGCATGAACAAGGTAGAAATTTTTTTCTCCTTCCTACTTCTATTATGTTTAGTGTTCGAAATAGATTTTAAAAATGAAAAAAAAAAGTTGCTACTAGTCTCTCCTACAAACAGAAAGGTCTAATGCTCTACAGATCTCTGTGAATTCAGGTGATCAAAATGGTTTATATGTCTCTGCAGATTTATTTATGATTTATGATTTATGATTTATTTCAGGATAACAACTGCAGTCCCCACAAAAAACAATGAAGAACAATTTAATGTCTGTTTAGTGCCAAGAACCATGCACACCTGAAAAACCTCTAAAACTCAAAACTCAGCTGGGCAGTAGTAGCGCACACCTATAATCCCAGCACGAGGCAGAGGCAGGAGGCAGGAGGCAGGAGGCAGAGAGGCAGAGGCAGATTTCTGAGTTCTAGGCCAGCCTGGTGTACAAAGTGAGTTCTAGGACAGCCAGCACTATACCAAGAAACCCTGTCTGAAACAAACAAACAACCCTAAAAACTCCCTATGTGCTTTGGAATTTAATTTCCATGAAACACAACCATGTTGCTGGTAATTCAATTAAATTCAAAAAATTAAAATCAAATCAAATTTAATATTCAAAAGAAATGAAATTAAAAATGTTGCAACAATTGAAGGTAGATGTGGTCATAAATGTGAAAACAAGGAATGGTTACTGGGAGGTGAAAGGAAAAAGAAATAAAAAGGAAAGGAACATGGCTGTTCCTAGACATGCTGGAATAGAAAGTTTATTGCTGATACATGGGAGAGCAGAGTTAAGAGAAAGACACATCTTAGAGAGTGACCAGAATCAAGTGGAACCTAAGCCATGTGAAAAGAGGAAGGAGAGGAGAGGGAAACAAGACTAAGAGATGAAGTGGGTAAATGATAGATGAAAAAGATATTCTAACAAATTTGGGTGGATTACATAAGGAAGGGGAGCAGGGAGAGTTGGAGACCAATCCCTGGGATCCAGGGTAGGTTATGTGAGCCATATACTATAAAAGGTAGAGACTGGGGATTTGGGGAGAAACTGACAAACTGGCCTGCTATGATTTGTTAAATAGGCACCTAAGCCATTTGTGCTGGGCCTTGAGATGTAACAACAGTGAGAAAGGATAAGCCTAAAGGATTCAAATATAATTTTTTTCCTTTTCTTCTTTTTTTTTTTTTTTTTTTTTTAAAGACAGGGTTTCTCTGTATAGCCCTGGCTGTCCTGGAACTCACTTTGCACTGATCTGTGTCTCTAGGCTAGGGGTGTTTTCTCTTGATAACTCCTGGACTGAATCACCACTCCCATTATTCTTCTCCATGTTTTATTTAGAGGAGGTCTTGCATTATTCTATCACCTGCTTAGTCATGGACTTAATAGGTTTATTGAAAAAATTCAGAAGGAGAAAACACCCCTAGCCTAGAGACACAGATCAGTGAAAAAAATGCAGTATCACAGGAGTTTTGACTGGGAATTGGTCAGATAAACTCAGAGGATGAAAATAGAAGAAAAATGCTTGCTTATCGTTCCTTTAAAGCTTGATAAATAAATGAATATAATGGTCCAGTTTCAATTATTTAGGAGCTAGCTTTGTTACTACAGGCACTGACATTTGGCATACCAATGACTGAGAAGAATTCCCTTAGAGTAGAAACTCTAAGGGGAGGCTCTGAGGACACAATGGGGTAACCTTAGTCAAAAGTGCAATAAAGGGAGTAAGGAACCTGAAGAGACCACCTCCACCCCAGTGGAGGCCCTCACATTCAAAATTTTCCGTTCAAAATTGTTCCTTTCTCAAAAGAATCTGGGGATAAAAATGGAGGAGAGCACAAACTAATGGCTGAATACTTTCTGGCCGACTTGTGATCCATCTCCTGGGTGGTCACCAAACCCTAACATTATTACTGATGCTATGCTATGCCTGCTATGCAGACAGGAGCTTAGCATGGGTGTTCTCTGAGAGGCTCTACCAGTAACTGAATGAGAGATGGAGATATTCACAGCCAAGCATTGGATAGGTAGGATTAATATAGTGAAAATATGCAAGTTACCAAGTGCAATCTACAGGTTCAGTGTAACCCCATTAACATTCTAACACAACTTTTTTTTTTTTTTTTTACAAATATTGAAAGAGAAATTCTCAACTTCATAGGGGGAAAACAAAACAAATCAACAACAAAAAACCAAAACAAAATAAGGAATGTGAAAGCAATCCTAAACAGCAAAAGAACTTCAATAGGAATCACCATCCCTCAACTTAAGCTGCACTATTGCTCCAGCAATAGTGATGAAAACTGCATGATATTGGTACAAAAACAGATATGTGGACCAATGGAATCGACCCAAAGACCTACATATTTCACAATCTGCAAGGAATGTCCTCAGTGTTAAGGTTAATGACTCCATGATAATTAGAAACAGCTGGAGTCCAGGAGTTAAGGGTGTGGCTATGTCTGCAAAATGGTAAATATTAGGACCTTCAGTACAGCATTTAAGGGAAAGAACCCTCTATACATGAGTTTGAATATATATTTTCTCAACTATGCAAAAGTAATGATTCAATATGAATTATGTGATAGTCTTCACAATTCTGAATCAACAAAAGCAGTACACTATGAGCCAACTTGTTAGAAAGTTACATCTATTTGTTTGTTTGCTTGTTTGATTGCTTAAGCTTAGGAAGACAAGACAGGTTCCTGAGTTCAGGATCAAACTAGGACACAGCAAGGTTACCCTCTGGCTTGCTGGAAATGATAAGTTCAGTGCAGGGTCACACCCAACTAGCCTATCATCTGTGTTTAACAAAGGCAGACAGAGCTTTGAGTTATTTTGCAATGCTAAGAAAAAATGTACACCCGAGTCTCCTAAGAATCAAAGGCTTGGGGTCATGGAATGCTGATTCCTAAGATTAAAAAAAACCTAAAACCTGGAGTAAATGAGTAGATTGATAGGTAAAATAAAACAAACAAACAAACAAAACAAAACTGTACTTGTATTCTGTTGGAGATGAGCTTACCAGAGAAATGTTTAAACTGAAGAGAAAACTGCTAGGAAAATGAGTACACATGCATACACACACAGAGAAAGAGGGGGGAGGGAAAGAGGGAGAAGGGGAGAGGGGGAGACGGGGAGAAAGGGAGAGTGGGAGAGAGAGAGGGAGAGGGAGAGGGAGAGGGGGAGAGAGAGAGACAGAGAGAGAGAGACAGAGAGAGAGAGAGAGAGAGAGAGAGAGAGAGAGAGAGAGAGAGAGAGAGAGAAGCAAGAAAGCAGGACATAGACATAGAGGTCTCTCAGAATAGCAATCAAGCAGAATATAGACAAGGAAATCTCCAGAGAGAGACAGAGCAGCACAGAAATATTAGCAGAAGGAAAATCCATATCCAGAAAAATAAATGTCATCCACTTTGAATCTATGCTTTTTCTTTTCACCACTGCCAGACACCTCTTCTCTCAGATCCTCTCTGAAGCTGAGCCTGGTCTATTGCCACATATGAACACATACCTGTAACATATACCATATAACCCACATGAGACCCCAGGCTTTCTGAGCCACAGGAATACCACCCTATCTTCCACACTATTCCCACTTCTACACTCACTCTCACTGCAAATTTACCCCCTCAAATCTTCCAAGGCTTTCCTCAAGTTTTGCCATTTTTGTATCCAAAAGAGACAGCCTGAGAAACATGTATATACATATCTTTTTGCAGTCACAGAGCAGTCTTATTCAGTGGTTTTGCAGTGTCCTTGGTAATACTCACAATACATAATACATAATTCCAAATTTATTCATTATTTATGTGTGTGTATATATATATATATATATATATATATATATATATATATATATATATATATATATATAAATGTTAGCATTACTAATATTTTTATACTATTGACCTGGAGATATGGACTTTGTGGATTGGAGGATTAATTTGTATTCCTGGAGGACTGAAAATCTGTCAAAGTAGATTATAGTTGTCAAAAAATTTCAAGAAATGATACAATTATGTATTCATATTTATTACTAGTTGTGCAACTAAAAGTCTAAATTCTTCATAATGGAAGCTTTACCTTCATGACATGCTACTCTAAATGTGGATACTGCTACCACAACTCACGCATTGCATACCACTCACTTACTCAAAATGTATCTTGACTGTTAACTGGACTTCCAATTCTTGCTGAAGCTATTACAGAAGTCATCACATCCCTGCTGAGTGATGGCAGCAGGATATCCAGTCCAAATATTCATAGTCTTCTTCAACTCTTCTGATCAACCTATTAATTTTTATTTTTGTTTGTGTGTTCCTTTCTGTTCATCTTTATCTATACCTGCATCTTTTTTGTAGTTGTTGTTTTTTTGAGACAGGGTTTTTCTGTATAGCCCAGGCTGTCCTGGAACTCACTTTGTAGAATAGGCTGGTCTCGAACTCAGAAATCTGCCTGCCTCTGCCTTCCAAGTGCTGGGATTAAAGGTGTATGCCACCATGCCCGGTCTATACCTACATCTTAAGTCTTATGTTTTTCTTCATTTTTTTCAACCATATTTTTATCATTTATTTATTTATTCATTTTAATCATTTACTTTATAAGTATTGAAAATGGATTTATTAGAGTGGGTCTCATGCTGTGGGCCAATTAGTCCAAACAGAGGTGTAAATCAATGAGAATTTGAAGAATCCAGTAGTGCTTCAGTACTTGTGCCTGAGTATCAATATCTCAGCTGGTCTTCAGTATATACTGGAACCCATATAGGAAAAAAAATACAAGTCAAAAGAATGTACAAAGTATTTTACCAATACCTCACATATTCAAATTCACCTCAAAATCCATACTGGGGAGAAACTTTAAGCATGTAAGAAATGCATGACAGTCTTCATTACTATCTCTCATTTTCAAGACAAAATCATTGATAGTAGTTTTGAAGAACAAGATATTCTCTTCTGTGTGAAATGATCATACATTTTGTAGCCACTATAGTATTGACATTATGGTATGTTTTTGAGACAATAGTAAAGATTGTTTTCAATTTCAAATTTATTCATTCTTTGTCTCAATCCACAGTAAAAGTATTATTCCAATGCCTTCTTTAATTTCTTCCTGCTTTCTGATCATGAAGCTCTGACTATAGGGCGGCATGATGAAATTTATATATTCCATGAATAACAGTGCTAATAAAATACATAATGAAATTACTAATAAAAGAGTATTTTAGAACAGTCCTATGGATGGTATCAGAAGGTCAATATAATTTAAACTTTGCATATTTCAATTATATCATGGTCTTGTGTTCTCATCAAAAGCAGAAACTGCCAACATGTTGAGAATTGAGTTTCACAGTACATTCTCCACAATATAATTTTTCCATGGAGAAATAATCGTGAAAACCCACCAGCAAGATTTGTCCTACATTTAGAAACGTAGAACACTGAATTATAACATATATACCACAAAGGCTAATAGCTTTGATTGAGAGAGTCTTAAAAGTTGTCAAAGGCTCACACTAGGCAACATGGAAAGTGGGTTTTCTGCCTATCTTGCGATATGTGTAATACATGTAAATGTGAATTTAATATGGTTAGTGGTATAGGAAATTCAAGTTGTGGCAATGAATAAAAATTAATTATTCATAATGATATAAAGCAAAATATCTATATGAATGCAAGATGACTGATAACATATAACTATATCAACCTGTCTCAATGTAACCACTATAATGTTAATTCTCTCAGATCCAATGTAATTGAGAGAAATTAGCTGCTGTCTTTAGGAGTTTATTTCAAATACAATGCAACCTGAAATTATTTGTACAATATCATTCTCAATGGCTGTATCACATATTCTAGTCACTGTATCATAGCTAATCATGTAGAGTATTAATTTAATGTATATACAGCTTTTATAAAATATATTTTTAATCATTACTTCAAAAATATTATTTCCTATCTTATATGATAAAATAGATCTTGATGCTTTCACAAATAAGTCAGTGTATGGAAGGTGCACAGAGCACTTCTCACACTAGAACAAATGTTCATTTATTACTTGAACTGAAAAATAAATCCACCAGTTCAAATAACATAAACTGTGAGATGAATTTATAATACACGCCCCATTTGCTCTAATAACAATGGTGGCAAACTTACAAATTTTACAAGAGTACATTGGTTTTTTTTAGGGAGAGGACAGGTAGATTTACTTTTTTATCTTTTGATATAGGGTCTAATTTTTTTTCAATATATATGTGCAGTATTTTCTAAGGGATATGTAACCCTCAAAAAATAATTGAGAACAGTGTAAGCAATGAAAGATGATTTAAACAAACAATTTCAGAAGGTGAAGTGCACAGGGGTCTGTGTTAGTAAGAATGATATTTTTATGCCATTCTATAAAGTAATATAGAAGCAAATTACGAAAGTTCCTAAGACATTGGGAAAATAAACTGCAAAAAAGAAAGGCCTATTGTGGCCCACATGACTGGCATCACTGTCCAAATAATGTTAGCTCCATAGCTATAGGTCTGCCTTGATTCACAATTGTTGATTTTAGGTGCCAGCAGTGGAGAAGGGAGCTCAACAAATTGCTAAGCCTTCATTTTGCCAAAGGTGCAGAGAGGTTCATCCGCCTTGGAAACACTGACAACCAGCTAGCTGACTCAGTCCTTTTTTTCTTTTCTTTTCTTTTTTTTTTTTAGATTTTATTATTTTTTTTCCATTTTTTATTAGGTATTTAGCTCATTTACATTTCCAATGCTATACCAAAAGTCCCCCATACCCACCCACCCCCAATCCCCTACCCACCCACTCCCCCTTTTTGGCCCTGGCGTTCCCCTGAACTGGGGCATATAAAGTTTGCGTGTCCAATGGGCCTCTCTTTCCAGTGATGGCCGACTAGGCCATCTTTTGATACATATGCAGCTAGAGTCAAGAGCTCTGGGGTACTGGTTAGTTCATAATGTTGTTCCGCCTATAGGGTTACAGATCCCTTTAGCTCCTCCATTGGGAGCCCTGTGATCCATCCATTAGCTGACTGTGAGCATCCACTTCTGTGTTTGCTAGGCCCCGGCATAGTCTCACAAGAGACAGCTACATCTGGGTCCTTTCAATAAAATCTTGCTAGTGTATGCAATGGTGTCAGCGTTTGGATGCTGATTATGGGGTGGATCCCTGGATATGGAAGTCTCTACATGGACCATCCTTTCATCTCAGCTCCAAACTTTGTCTCTGTAACTCCTTCCAAGGGTGTTTTGTTCCCACTTCTAAGGAGGGGCATAGTGTCCACACTTCAGTCTTCATTTTTCTTGAGTTTCATGTGTTTTAGAAATTGTATCTTATATCTTGGGTATCCTAGGTTTGGGGCTAATATCCACTTATCAGTGAGTACATATTGTGTGAGTTCCTTTGTGAATGTGTTACCTCACTCAGGATGATGCCCTCCAGGTCCATCCATTTGCCTAGGAATTTCATAAATTCATTCTTTTTAATAGCTGAGTAGTACTCCATTGTGTAGATGTACCACATTTTCTGTATCCATTCCTCTGTTGAGGAGTCTTTGAAATGGCAGGTCCATTCAAAGGTTTCTCCAGTTGTGGAGGTAATTTCAGATTTAACTAGAATTTGATACACTTGATGGCAAATTCAATGCACAACAAAATTAATTGTAACATTCTACGGGCAGGTTTTCATAATTATTTAGCTATTATAAAACTGTATGCGTCATCTCCAAGAAGCTGTTAAGTATGATGCGAGGACAGGGCCTTTAAATGCTCTGTGTTCTTGATCCTCAAGAGTACACAAAGACCTCCAAATACTTGGGTTTTGGCTTAACCTGCTGGTCTGAAGATTTTATATTGGTAATAAACTGTGTGGAGTATTTAGGTCTTATGGGCTATCCAAAATAGCATTATTTGATTCACCTACATGGAATCCACCTCTTAATTGATGGTTATTTTCCACAGGTAGCTACCAAATCTCAGAGTCACAGAAAGCCAGAAGAAAGAGTTGGATACCATACCCTAAAGACAGATGCCAAAGGACTTGAATGCTAGGTATTCAATTTGGATAATCAGTAAAAGCAGGGAGCATTCTCAAATGCTCTGGAAATTTTACTTTTCATGTTTTACTTTTATATATGTGGAACTCTTGAAAGGGCATGAACTTGCATGCCTGTGTGCACACTCATACTCACACACACACAATCATTTTCATAAGTACAGAAAACACCCATTAGAAACAGTGACATAAGACTGTGTGCTCCAGCAACCCCTTCCCTCCCATGCACACATCTCACAGCATGACTTCCAGAAGTTCTGACATTACCAGACTCACAGGTGAGTCTTCCACACCTGACCTGGGATTCCCATCCTGGGCCCCAGAAGACACAGTAACTCCCACCCTGCCAGAGATACACACTTCTAGTCTGAAACAGTGCCCTGGAACTACACTAGTACACTAACTCCACCTAGACCCAGAGTCAGCTTGTCTCCCAGGATGTCTGCCACAGCCAGGCTCACAGATCAGGTGCTCCAGACCCCCCTCCCACACCGATACAGCCTGAAGATATAGCCTGAACCAAGGAGGCCCAACATAACCAGGTTCTCAGGAGGGACAAGCACCAGTCAGAGACAACAACTTCATATAACAACAGAGATATCAGGATGGTGTAAGGCAAACACAAGAATATAAGTTACAGAAACCAATGGTACTCAGCAACAGCACAACCCAATTCTCCCAATACAGTAAACGCTGGATACCCTAACCCATCTGAAAAGCAAGATTATCATCTAAAATTCCCATTTCATGGAAATGATAAAGGATCTTAAGGAGGAAATAAATATCTCCCGTAAAGAAATACAGGAGATTCTTAGAATTGAGAACAAAACACGATGGAAGGAGTTACAGAGACAAAGTTTGGAGCTGAGACGAAAGGATGGACCATCTAGAGACTGCCATACCTGGGGATCCATCCCATAATCAGCCTCCAAACACTGACACCATTGCATACACTAGCAAGATTTTGCTGAAAGGACCCTGATATAGCTGTCTCTTGTGAGACTATGCTGGCACCTAGCAAACACAGAAGTGGAAGCTCACAGTCAGCTATTGAATGAATCACAGGGCCCCCAATGGAGGAGCTAGAGAAAGTACCCAAGGAGCTAAAGGGATCTAAAACCCTACAAGTGGATCAACAATATGAACTAACCAGTAACCACTTTAAAACAGGAACTGAAGTACATGCATGATTAAAAGTTCAACTATGCCAGGCAGTGGTGGCACACGCCTTTAATCCCAGTGCTTTGGGGGGCAGAGGCAAGTGGATTTCTGAGATCGAAGCCAGCCTGGTCTACAGAGTGAGTTCCAGGACAGCCAGGACTGGACAGATAAACCCTGTCTAGAGCAAAACAAACAAACAATCAAACAAAAAATAAAATAAAAAATAATAAAAAAGTTCAACTATGTGAAAAAACTGAAGCAGATATAGGAAGATGGGAAAATCTCTCATGCTCGTAGATTAGTATGATTAATACCCATCTTGCCAAAAGTATTCTACAAATTCCATAAAATCCCCGTCAAAATTAAAAAAGTAGCTTGTAATAGACCTTGAAAGGATAGTTTCCAGCTCCCAGGACAAAAACCCTGGAGAGCCAAAGCCATCTATTACAATAAAATACCTGCAATATAGCCAGTCAGTTGGTGGTGCATGCCTTTAATTCCAGCACTTGGAAGGCAGAGGCAGGCAGATTTCTGAGTTCCAGGCTTGCCTGGTCTACAGAGTAAGTTCCAGGACAGCCAGGGATACACAGAGAAACCCTGTCTCCAAAAATTAAATATAAACTAAACCATGCAATGTATTGGGACACAAATAGACAGTTGATTAATGGAACAGAGGTATAGACACAGATATAATTCCTATGACATACACAAACCTGTTGATTGCTAAGGAATCAAGAAACATACAAAAAAGCCAACAAGAATGAACAAAGAAACAAACAAAACATACCTAAAAACCCATAGCACCTTCAACAAGTGGTGCTTGTTAAACTATAACATGCTCTACATGCAGAAGAATGTGCAAAGAAGTCTACATTCTTTACCCTGAACAAAACAGAAGTCCAAGTGGATTAAACACTTAAAACCAGACACACAGGCCCTGGTAGAAGAGAAAGCGGGCAATGGCCTTGAGTGCACTGTCACAGGAGACACATTACTGTTCTTATGGGAAGAACACGAATAGCTCAGGCAATAAGATCAGTAATTAGTAAATTGGACATCATGCAACTGTGATGTTTCTGGAAGGCAAAAATCCAGTCAGTGGGACAAGAGACAGTCTACAAAATGGGAAAAGATTTTTGCCATATCCATATCTCATAGTGTTATATAAGAGAAAAATATGAGACATAACATACAAAATATATACAGACCACAAGAATCGAGATAGTCTAAAAATAAAAACAAACAAAAGCAGATCAAAAGCAGGGTTCATATATAAACAGAGACTTTTCAACAGAGGAATCTTCAATGGCTTAGAAACAAGTATTCAACATTACAGAAATGGAAAGGAAACCTTCTATGTCATTAAACATGTCAGAATAGTTAAGATCAATAACAGAGTGACTGTTCACATTATAGAGAGTATACCTCTGCAGCTTGTGAGAGACTGCAAGCTAAAACAGACACTGTGTAAATCAATATCATGGTTGTCAGAAAAAGGGGAATCCATCTACCTCAATACCCAGGTATACCACTCTCTTGGGCATTATGGTGGTTTGCATATTCTTGGCTCAGATAGTGGCCTTATAAGGAGGTGTGGCATTGTTGGAGTAGGTGTGGCCTTGTTGGAGCAGGTGTGCCACTGTCTGGCTTGGGCTTTAAAATCCTCATGCTAGCTGCCTGGGAGACAATCTTCTCCTAGGAGCCTTCAGAGGAAGATGTAGGTACTCTCAGGTCCTCCTGCACCATGCCTGTAAGGACGCTGGTGCTCCTGCCTTGATGATAATGGAGAGAATCTCTGAATCTGTAAGCCAGCCTCAATTAAATGTTGTCCTTATAAGAGCTGCCTTGGCAGGCTGGAGAGATGGCTCAGCGGTTAAGATCACTGACTGCTCTTCTGAAGGTCCTAGGTTCAAATCCCAGCAACCGCACAGTGGCTCACAACCATCCGTAACAAGATCTGACTCCCTCTTCTGGAGTGTCTGAAGACAGCTACAGTGTACTTACATATAATAAATAAATAATAATCTAAAAAAGAGCTGCCTTGGTCATCGTGTCTCTTCACAGCAATAAACACCTAAGACAGGCATACATGCAAAAGTTTCTCCATCGACAATAGACTTGATCAACTCTGTTGATAGATTTATTTGTACTAGCCAGATACTAAAAACAAGATTATATGTCCCACAGCTGAAGAATGGATGAAAAAAAAAAGGTACATTGACACCATGGACTATCACTCAGCTGCTACCTTCTACAGACCCTGATAGGTTAGAGGAAGAGGAGAGATAGAGAGGGAAGCATGCACCTTTCTGGAAAGGGGAAAAAGAACAGACTCCATGGTTAGATTGGGGTGAATGTGAAAAGAAGTGGGAGGGATCATTTAGATGGGAATGTAGGAAGAGAGCAGGAGATGCAAGAAGAAAGAGCTGGAATTAGGGGGAATTTCCAGGTTAGTATAGGAACCTAGTGTACTGAAAACCTTCAGGAAACAATGATGGCGATCCTATTGACCACGACTAAAGGAGTTTCTGAACTGGCCATCTTTATAGCCAGCACTGTGAAGAAAGGTTTGCATTTCTTTGAGATGTTGGCCAAAGAGGTCTCTAAGGATCTCATGCTGATTTTAGGGGGGAAAATTACTCACTGAAAACTGACCTCAGGGACTCATTCTTGAAGACAACTTTGACACAGCCATTTCAAACTGAAAATCAAGTGTGTAAAGGCTTGGGTCTTTCACCCCTATGTTCGAAAAAAGAGCTGGAAATATGTTCTAGTCTCTCTGTGGAGAGAGGGTACTCCCTGGGCCACAAAAAGAAAATCGTGGGGGGCTGGAGAGATGGCTCAGTGGTTAAGAGTGCCGACTGCTCTTCCAAAGGTCCCGAGTTCAAATCCCAGCAACCACATGGTGGCTCACAACCATCCGTAACGAAACGTAATACCTTCTTCTGGAGTGTCTGAAGACAGCTACAGTGTACTCACATAATAAATAAATAAATAAATAAATAAATAGAAAATCCTCGACATAATAAAAGCTACAAAACCCTCCAACTGCAATCTCTCCAGCCTGAATAAGGTTGTGACAAATTTATTGGGTGGTTAGACAACATTTGAATTAACTAGAAGAGCTGGACATCAGAGGGAACCCATGGCTTACACTGTCTGGATTTCTAGGAATCCTCACATGGACTTATTAGGCAAAAATGGGGCTAGCATGTATGTTAGCTAGGCCTTATTCCTCTATGTCGTGGCTATTACCATGGGAATTTGAATAATTTCTCTCCCTGGGAGCAGGTGTATCTCTGCTTCTTTTGCTTGGTCTTGACCCTCTTTTCTTCCCATTTGCTTGCCAAGTCCAAGATCAAAAGGAGAGCTTTCATCATGGCTTTTCTATCTTGTTTTGAGAGAACAGAAGAAGGGGAGGAGATCCATGGAGGAGGAGGATAGAAGAGGGTGAGGATAAGTGAATGGAGTGGAGGGAGGAAAACAGTGGCCTTGCTATACTGTATGAGAGAAGAATCTAGTTCCAATTAAATGAGTCCAACATTTCCTAAGAGAAAACTCATGGAAGAAGGGAAACAACAATAAACAAAGAAAAGCATAAAATGGAGACAAGGGAAGCATTATTTTGACATATATAGTTCTCATTCTGTTTGGGTACAAGATGAACATCATGCAGGAGTTCATGACAAGCACATTCCTAGGCCCTAACTTAACGTAGGAAATCAAAGTTTTGCCCACCTCAAAGTGAGAAATACATACACAAACACACACACACACAAACACACACACACACACACACACACACACACACACAAAACAACATATAAACATAAAACTTGCTCATGTCATTTTCTTGTATTATTTTTCAATAGTTGGAATAGTGGAATTACAAAGGTATCTGCTCACTGAATTCTAAAATATTCTTGCTTCCCTTTAAGAAAACCTAATGTTTGAATTAATATTCAAATGAAAAATACATCTTTATGGCCAGGCAGTGGTGGTGCAAGCCTTTAATTCCAGCACTTGGGAGGCAGAGGCAGGCAGATTTCTGACTTCCAGGCGAGCCTGGTCTTCAGAGTTCGTTCTAGGACAGCTAGGGCTACACAAACACACACAAAACTGTGTATTAAAAAACCAAAAAACAAAAACAATAAAAACAAACAAACAAAAAATCATCTTTAATGTTACAGAGTATTGATGATACATTCACTATATAATACATTAAGTCTTTCTAGCCTGAGCCAGTCCCTGAGCAGACCTTGGCTGCTAGCTGTGCACCCAATCCCACAACACCTAGAGGAAGCTGCACTCGAGGTGCTCTAACACACCCAGGATTATAGGATAATAGGATTACAGGATGGCAGAACTTGGTCACACCAGGATTTCAGGATCCCAAAGGCATCTTGACTTCCAGGAGCTCTTACACACAGGATCTCAGGATCACAGACAGAGCTGGACTCTGAGTTCTGACACAACCACAATAACAGGAGAGACAGGCTCCAGTCAGAGACAGTGAGCGCAAGTAGCAATAGAGATAATCAGATGGGGAGAGGCAAGAACAAGAACATAAGCCACAGAAACTAAGGCTATCTGGCATCATCTGCACCCAACTCTCCCAGCATAGCAAGTCCTGGATACCCCATCACACTGGAAAAGCAAGGTTTAGATTTAAAATCACTTCTCATGATGATAATAGAGGACATTTTTTATTGGATATTTTCTTAATTTACATCAAGTGTCACCCCCTTTCCTGTTTTTTTCCCCCTCCTAATAGCCCCTTATCCCATACCCCATCTCCCTGCTTTGCCCTTCACCATCAATTACCATAGATGTAGAAACCAAGATATTCCGTGACAAAAACAAATTTACACCATATCTTGCCACAAAGCCAGCCTTACAAAGGATAACAGATGGAAAATATAAATCAAGGAGGAAAACTACACCCTAGAAAAAGCAATAAAGTAATCTTTCAACAAACAGAATAGCAAATAGCCACAGAAACATAAAAATAATATCAAAAATAACAGGGAGCAGCAATCACTACTCCTTAATATATCTTAACATCAATGGGCTCAATTCCCTAATAAAAAGATATAGGATAACAGACTGGATGCATAAACAGGACCCAACATTTTGGTGCAAACACGAAACTCACCTTAGTGTCAAAGAAAGCTACATACCTCAGAAAAAAAGTGCTGGAAAATAATTTTCCAAGCAAATGTTCCCAAGAAACAAGCTGGGGTAGCCATTCTAATATCGAATAAAAGCAACTTTCAATCAAAAGTTATCTAAAAAGGATAAGGAAGGACACTTCATACTGCTGAAAGGGAAAATCTACCAAGAGGAACTCTCTAGTCTGAATATCTACGCTCCTAATGCAAGGGCAACCACATTCATAAAAGAAACGCTACTAAGCCTCTACACACACAACTAAGCCTCCGCACACGTTGCACATCAACAATAATAGTGGGAGAAGTCAAAACTGCACTCTTATCAGTGAACTGATCATGAAAACACAAAATAAACAGAGACACATTGAAACTAAGAGAAGTTATGGACCAAATGGATTTAATAGATAGCTATAGAAGATTTCATCCTAAAACAAAAGAAAATACCTTCTTCTCAGTACCTCATGGTATCATCACCAAAATTGACCATAGAATCAGTCACAAAACAGGCCTCAACAGATACAAGAAGACTGAAATAATTCCATGCATCCTGTCAGATCACCAAGGACTAAGGGTGGTCTTCAATAGTAACAAAAAACAACAGAAAGCTGACATAAACATGAAAGCAGAACAATGCCCTGATCAATGATAATTTGGTTAAGCAAAAAAAAAAAAAAAAAAAAAAAAAAAAAAGAAATTAAAAACTTGGTAGAATTTAATGAAAATGAAGGCACACCATACCAAAACTTAGGTGACACAATGAAAGCAATGCTAAGAGGAAAACTCAGCTCCGAGTGCCTCCAAAAACAAACTGGAGAGAGCATACACTAGCATCTTAACAGTACACCTGAAAGCTCTAGAACAAAAAGAAGAAAATAAACCCAAGAGAAGTAGACAGCAGGAAATAATCAAACGTGGGGCTGGAATAAGCCAAACAGAAAGAAAAGTAACTATGCAAATAATCAACAAAACTGGTTCAAAGAAGCTGGTTCTTTGAGAAAATGAACAAGATATGTAAATCCTTAGCCACACCAAACTAGAGGGCACAGAGACAGTGTCCAAATTAACAAAATCAGAAATGAAAAGGGAGATATAACAACAGAAACTGAAGAAATTCAAAAAATTATCAGATTCTACTACTAAAACCATATCTTACACAAAACTGGAAAATCCGGATGTAATGGACAAGTTTTTAGACAGATAATAAAAACCAAAGTTAACTCAGGATCAGATAAATCATGAAACAGTCTCTTAAGCCCCTAAAGAAATACATGCAGTCATTTAAAGTCTCCTAAACAAACAAACAAACAAACAAACAAAACGCCCAGGACAGGTTTTAGTGCAGAATTCTATCAGACCTTCAAAAAAGACGCACTACCAATACTCTTCAATCTAGTTCACAAAGTAGAAACAGAAGGAACACAACCAATTCATTCTATGAAGCCACAGTTACGCTGAGTATTCTCCCTTGGAGATGGAGCGGTTTCTGTCTCTTCAGGAACTTTTCACAATTTTCATTCAGAGGACTTCATAAGAGATTTTTTTCCACTTGTACCATGTTTAGTGGTGTTTCAACCAGATTTTAAAAACTGGAAAAAAAAAAAAGATACTACTGATCTATCCTCCAAATAGAGCAGCTCAATATTTTACAGCTCTCTTTGTGAATTCAGATGAGCAAAAGTGTTTGTATGTCTCTGCAGCCACTCATACTTCTTTGTAATTTCAGGACAACAACTGAAGCCCACATGCAAAACAATGGTAAAGAACAATTTAATGTCTGCTTTGTGCCAAGCACCACGCACACCTGAAAAACCCCTGAAACTCAAAACTCCGTATATGGCCTGGAATTTAATTTCCATGAAACACAACCATGTGGCTGGTAATTCAATTAAATTCAAAAAATTAAAATCAAATCAAATTAAATATTCAAAAGAAATTAAATTAAAAATGTTGCAACAATTGAAGGTAGATGTGGCCATAAATGTGAAAACAAGGAGTGGTTAACGGGAGGTGAAAGGAAAAGGAAATAAAAAGGAAAGGAACATGGCTGTTCCTAGACATGGTGGAACAGAAAGTTTATTGCTGATACATGGGAGAGTGGAGTTAGAGAAAGGAACATCTTAGAGAGTGACCAGAGTCAAGTGGAACCAAAGCCATGTGAAGAGAGGAAGGAGAGGAGAGGAAAACCAGACAAAGTGATGAGGTGGGTAAATGATAGATGAAAAAGATATTCTAACAAATTTGGGTGGATTACATAAGGAAGGGGAGCAGGGAGATGTATATGCCAATCCCTAAGATCCAGGGTGTGCTTTGTTAGGCATACACTGTAAAGGGTAACTGGGGGATTTGGGGAGAAACTGACATTCTGGCCTGCTTTGATTTGTTAAATAGGCACCTAAGCCATTTGTGCTGGGCCATAAGACTTAACAACAGTGAGAAAGGATAAACCTAAAGGATTTAATTATAATATCAAAATTTATTTTTAAAAGCTGAAATTGGCTTTATGATTGAAAAGTTATCCAAGTATTAGACGAACCAGGTATTACTCATACATTTCTCTCCCAATGCACACTGTAAAATTGGGATAGTAAAATTCCTACTAGTCATAGACACAGAAATTTGTCAAGCACTTAAGTGTTGGTTGAATTCACGTACCTACAGATATTTAGTGTCTAAAAATTAATTCATTTCCTTATCTAAATTCTTGATCGTCTCATTCTATGAACCACGTAAATTTTCAAGTTTGGACTTTTGTTGATCATCTAACATTGATAACATCAGTATTCACTGATAATAGAAGGTATTTTCAAAGAAAGCTCCCTCCATCGTTCTTCCCACTCCCTTTGGTTGCTGTGAATACACCATTATCAAAGTTGGTCAGTGAAATCAATTGTTACCAATGTCCCTCTTGATCTATAATTTCCCCTAGAAAGTGGTGGAGGTAGGAGATCATTCATTCCTTCATTCATATCTCTCTGTCTTTTTCCCTCATTGACCAGTCAGGGCTCATCCTGGAAGAATTTATATGATTCTCTTCAGGCATTGGACAGCAGAAGCAGGATTAGGTGTTCAAAGAAATTACATAGCAAAAGGCAAGCCTGGGCTATGGAAGAAATTCCTCTAAAGAGAAACAAATAATCATAGCAGTTGAGAAAACGGATAAAATACTTAAATCTCCAGAAACACTAAAGAGAAAAAAAAAATCTAGATGTTCAGAGAAATTCTAAGAAAATAAAACTTAAAAAGTGTTATCAAGAATTGACTTCTTTAAAAGATAGATATTATTGAAAGTATGAATAGGTACAGTGTCCTTCAACAAGAGCAGGCCATTACCTCGTAGGCAAATACAGCAAACCAGTAGCCAACATTAAATTAAATGGAGAGAAACTTAAAGCAATCCTACTAAAATCAGGGACTAGACAAGGCGGCATACTTTCTCCATAACTATTGAAGTCCTAGCCAGAGCAATTCCACAACAAAGAAGATCAAGGGGATACAAATTGGAAAAGAAAGAGTCAAAATATCATTTTTTGCAGAGGATATGATAGTATCTATAAGTGACCCTAAAAATTCTACCAGAGAACTTCTAAACCTGATAAACAACTTCAGTGCAGTAGCTGGATATAAAATGAACTCAAATAAATCAGAGGCCTTTCTCTACAGAAATGATAAACAGGATGAGAAAGAAATAGGGAAACAACACCCTTCACAATAGTCACAAATAATATAAAATACCTTGGTGTGACTCTAACTATGGAAGTGAAAGATCTGTATAAGAACTTCAAGGCTTTGAAGAAAGAAATCAAAGAAGATCTCAGGAGATGGAAAGGTCTCCCATGCTCATGGATTGGCAGGATTAGTATAGTAAAAGTGACTATCTTGCTGAAAGCAATCTACAGATACACAGCAATCCCCATCAAAATTGGAACTCAATTCTTCACAGAATTAGAAAGGGCAATTTGCAAATAAATCTGGAATAACAAAAATCCTAGGATATCAAAAACTATCTCAACAATAAAAGAACCTTTGTTGGAATCACCATTCTGAAACTCAAGCTGTAGTACAGAGCAATTGTGATAAAACAAAACAAAAACAAACAAACAAACAAACAACCCCCTGCATGTTACTGGTACAGTGACAGTCAGATCAATGGAGCTGAATTTAAGACCCAGAAATAAACTCACACATCTATGCTCACTTGATCTTTGACAAAGGAGCTCAAACCATCCAGTGGAAAGAGGACAGCATCTTCAACAAATGGTTCTGGCTCAATTGGCGGTTAGCACGTAGAAGAATGCGAATTGATCCATTCTTATCGCCTTGTACAGAGCTCAATGCTAAAGGCCAAGAGAACAACTTGTAGAATACACGAAAGAAACTTAGCCTGTCTGACTTTGGCATCCTGCTAAGGGTGTTTCTATACACAGGACCCTGCTCGAAAGGTTTTGTGAATATTCAGCCCAGATAGTTAAGTTATGCAAGAGCCACCGTTGGGTCCAGAAGCGGCTAAAACCACGAGGCAACTCGCAGGTGTCTGCATGTAGCTGCTGGTTCCGACCCAGCCTTCCGTAGGACCCAGCACACCCGATCCCGCTCCTCACCTCTGTGGGAAGTGACAATATCCTCATCATGTCGCACTTTCAGAACTTGCCTGAGCTTCCTTCACAGTACCCAGCAGCACACAGGACAAATCACTTAAGCCTGCTTAATTACAGGAAACCAGCGAAAAGGATTCCGGAAGAAACACCCTCCTCTTATGACTGGCAGATCCCACAGGGAAACAGGAAAATGCATTCCGGAAAAACCACCCTCCTCTTATGACTGGCAGATGCTACTTGATGCTGTGATTGGCTAGTAAATCTTGAGTGACAGGGAGCAACTCTCTCAGGTTGAGAGGGTGCAAACGCAACTCGGAATAGTGGTTCAGTGCACAGGCTTCCAATCTAGACCCACATCTATTCCAGATCACCAGAGATTTGTATTTTGGTAGCAATTGTCCCAGGTTTCCGATAGCCTACACCCCAGCCTTTGCCGCCCCATCTCTCCAGCTCACCTCTGATTGGCTGCCTGCTCCTCCCCTTTGTGGGCTGTGACCTTGTTCTCAAGAGCAAGGACTCAAATTCTTGCCTGTGAGTCCACTGCCCTCTGAAGGCACTTCCTCTTATTGCTAGTGGAATGAAGCATATTACTAAAGTTGCAGTGGAGTGAAAAAACTGTCTCACAAGTGGAAGGGTTCCCAGTTTAACTGCTAATTAAAGAGTGACTTTAAGAAACAACGTTTTGTATTGTGGCTTCTTACTGGGTTCAGGTAAATTGCCCAAACTTTCCAGCTGGAGCTCTATTGTTATTCTATAATCTACTATTCTATTGTCTTTTCCTCTGTAGAAAAGTGCCAAAAAATAAAATAAAATTATAAAGTAAAACCAAAAACACAGGTGTACTAGGAAAATGCTCTAGGGTCTCTCTATGTATGTGGAAAGTGGATTTATTAGTATGGCTCCCAAGCTGATAGCCAACTCTTCCAACTATAACTCTATACCAATGGGAAGTTGAGCAATCCAGTGGTTGTTCAGTCCATGTGGCTGAATGTCTCAGCGGGTTTTCAGTATATATCATAATATGTATAGGAATAAAACGTAACAACTGTAAGGGACCTAGAAACATGTAACGAATACATGAAATCATAAAAGTCGCCACAAAATCCATACTGGAGGTAGACCTTAAGCATTTAAAGAATGTGGGAGAGCTAGCACTACAGTATCCCTGACTGAAGACATAAGAATTTGTATGCCAGCCGGGCGTGGTGGCGCACGCCTTTAATCCCAGCACACCGGAAGGAAAAGTCAGGCAGATTTCTGAGTTCAAGGCCAGCCTCATCTACATCCAGAGTGAATTCTAGGACAGCAAGTGTTACACATAGAAACCCTGTCTTGATAAAAAAATAAAATAAAATAAAAATAAAGAAGAAGAAGGGAAAGGAGAAGTAGAACACAAAGAAGATGAAAAAGAAGACAAAGAAGGGAAATATAAGACTTAAATAGTTGAAAAAAGAAGCATAAGACTTAAGATGTAGGAATAGATGAAAAGGAACAGAGAGGAACACCCCCTCCACCAGCACCCCTACACAAAATACATAAATAAAAATGAATAAGTTGATCCGAATAGTTCATTAAGACTATGACTATTTTGAATGGATACAGGTCTGCCATTGATCAGGAGGAATGTGATGACTTCTGTAATAGCATCACCAATAATTAGAAGGCCAGTTAACAGTCAATGTGCATTCTGAGTAAACAAGAGTGGTGTGTAATGCAGCAGATGTGGAAGGAGTATTTACTTTTAGTGTAGTGTGTCATGAAATTAAAGTTTCCACTGTGAAAAATTTAAACTTTTTTTGCATAACTAGTACTAAATAAAAACAAATACTTGTATCCTTTCTTGGAATTTTGAGATAAATATAATCTACATTGATAGAGTTTTTTTTTTCCATTTTTTATTAGGTATTTAGCTCATTTACATTTCCAATGCTATACCAAAAGTCCCCCATACCCCCCCACCTACTCCCCTACCCACCCACTCCCCCATTTTGGCCCTGGCATTCCCCTGTACTGGGGCATATAAAGTTTGCAAGTCCAATGGGCCTCTCTTTGCAGTGATGGCCGACTAGGCCATCTTTTGATACATATGCAGCTAGAGACAAGAGCTCCGGGGTACTGCTTAGTTCATATTGTTGTTCTACCTATAGGGTTGCAGTTCCCTTTAGTTCCTTGGGTGCTTTCTCTAGTTCCTCCATTGGGGGCCCTGTGGTCCATTCAATAGCTGACTGTGAGCATCCACTTCTGTGTTTGCTCGGCCCTGGCATAGTCTCACAAGAGACAGCTATATCTGGGTCCTTTCAGCAATATCTTGCTAGTGTATACAATGGTGTCAGCGTTTGGAAGCTGATCATGGGATGGATCTCTGGATATGGCAATCACTAGATGGTCCATCCTTTCGTCACACTTCCAGATTTTGTCTCTGTAACTCTTTTCATGGGTGTTTTGTTTCCTATTCTAAGAAGGGGCAAAGTATCCACACTTTGGTCTTCGTTCTCTTGAGTTTAATGTTTTTAGCAAATTATATCTTATGTCTTGGGTATCCTAAGTTTCTGGGCTAATATCCACTAATCAGTGAGTACATATTGTGAGAGTTCCTTTGTGATTGGGTTACCTCACTCAGGATGATGCCCTCCAGGTCCATCCATTTGCCTAGGAATTTCATAAATTCATTCTTTTTAATAGCTGAGTAGTACTCCATTGTGTAAATGTACCACATTTTCTGTATCCATTCCTCTGTTGAGGGGCATCTGGGTCCTTCCAGCTTCTGGCTATTATAAATAAGGCTGCTATGAACATAGTGGAGCATGTGTCCTTCTTATCAGTTGGGGCATCTTCTAGATATATGCCCAGAAGAGGTATTGCTGGATCTTCCGGTAGTACTATGTCCAATTTTCTGAGGAACCGCCAGACTGATTTCCAGAGTGGTTGTACAAGCTTGCAATCCCACCAAAAATGGAGGAGTGTTCCCCTTTCTCCACATTCTCGCCAGCATCTGCTGTCACCTGAATTTTTCATCTTAGCCATTCTGACTGGTGTGAGGTGGAATCTTAGGGTTGTTTTGATTTGCATTTCCCTGATGATTAAAGATGTTGAACATTTTTTCAGGTGCTTCTCTGCCATTCGGTATTCCTCAGGTGAGAAATCTTTGTTCAGTTCTGAGCCCCATTTTTTAATGGGGTTATTTGATTTTATGGAGTATACCTTCTTGAGTTCTTTATATATATATTGGATATTAGTCCCCTGTCCGATTTGGGATAGGTAAAGATCCTTTCCCAATCTATTGGTGGTCTTTTTGTCTTATTGACGGTGTCTTTTGCCTTGCAGAAGCTTTGCAATTTTATGAGGTCCTATTTATCGATTCTCGATCTTACAGCACAAGCCATTGCTGTTCTATTCAGGAATTTTTCCCCTGTACCCATATCTTCAAGGCTTTTCCCCACTTTCTCCTCTATAAGTTTCAGTGTCTCTGGTTTTATGTGGAGTTCCTTAATCCACTTAGATTTGACCTTAGTACAAGGAGATAGGAATGGATCAATTCGCATTCTTCTACATGATAACAGCCAGTTGTGCCAGCACCATTTGTTGAAAATGCTGTCTTTTTTCCACTGCTTGGTTTTAGCTCCCTTGTCAAAGATCAAGTGACCATAGGTGTGTGGGTTCATCTCTGGGTCTTCAATTCTGTTCCATTGTTCTACTTGTCTGTCATTATACCAGTACCATGCATTTTTTATCACAATTGCTCTGTAGTAAAGCTTTAGGTCAGGCATGGTGATTCCACCAGAGGTTCTTTTATCCTTGAGAAGACTTTTTGCTATCCTAGGTTTTTTGTTATTCCAGATGAATCTGCCGATTGCCCTTTCTAATTCGTTGAAGAATTGAGTTGGAATTTTGATGGGGATTGCATTGAATCTGTAGATTGCTTTTGGCAAGATAGCCATTTTTACTATATTGATCCTGCCGATCCATGAGCATGGGAGATTTTTCCATCTTCTGAGATCTTCTTTAATTTCTTTCTTCAGAGACTTGAAGTTCTTGTCCTAGAGATCTTTCACTTCCTTAGTTAGAGTCACGCCTAGGTATTTTATATTATTTGTGGCTATTGAGAAGGGTGTTGTTTCCCTAATTTCTTTCTCAGCCTGTTTGCCCTTTGTGTAGAGAAAGGCCATTGACTTGTTTGAGTTAATTTTATATCCAGCTACTTCACTGAAGCTGTTTATCAGGCTTAGGAGTTCTCTGGTGGAATTTTTAGGGTCACTTATATATACTATCATATCATCTGCAAAAAGTGATAATTTGACTTCTTCCTTTCCAATTTGTATCCCCTTGATCTCCTTTTGTTGTCTAATTGCTCTGGCTAGGACTTCAAGTACAATGTTGAATAGGTAGGGAGAGAGTGGACAGCCTTGTCTGGTCCCTGATTTTAGTGGGATTGCTTCAAGCTTCTTACCATTTACTTTGATGCTGGCTACTGGTTTGCTGTAGATTGCTTTTACCATGTTTAGGTATGGGCCTTGAATTCCTGATCTTTCCAAGACTTTTATCATGAATGGGTGTTGGATTTTGTCAAATGCTTTCTCAGCATCTAACGAGATGATCATGTGGTTTTTGTCTTTGAGTTTGTTTATATACTGGATTACGTTGATGGATTTCCATATATTGAACCATCCCTGCATCCCTGGGATGACACCTACTTGGTCAGGATGGATGATTGTTTTGATGTGGTCTTGGATTCGGTTAGCAAGAAATTTATTGAGGATTTTTGCATCAATATTCATAAGGGATATTGGTCTGAAGTTCTCTATCTTTGTGGGGTCTTTTTGTGGTTTAGGTATCAGAGTAATCGTGACTTCATAGAATGAGTTGGGTAGAGTACCTTCTGTTTCTAGTTTGTGAAATAGTTTGTGAAGAACTGGGATTAGATCTTCTTTGAAGGTCTGATAGAACTCTGCACTAAACCCATCTGGTCCTGGGCTTTTTTTGGTTGGGAGACTATTAATGACTGCTTCTATTTCTTTGGGGGATTTCGGGCTGTTTAGATCATTAACCTGATCTTGATTCAACTTTGGTACCTGGTATCTGTCTAGAAACTTTTCCATTTCATCCAGGTTCTCCAGTTTTGTTGAGCATAGCCTTTTGTAGAAGGATCTGATGGTGTTTTGGATTTCTTCAGGATCTGTTGTTATGTCTCCCTTTTCATTTCTGATTTTGTTAATTAGAATGCTTTCCCTGTGCCCTCTAGTGAGTCTGGCTAATGGTTTGTCTATCTTGTTGATTTTCTCAAAGAACCAGCTCCTCAATTGGTTGATTCTCTGAATAGTTCTTCTTGTTTCCACTTGGTTGATTTCGCCCCTGAGTTTGATTATTTCCTGCCGTCTACTCCTCTTGGGTGAATTTGCTTCTTTTTCTTCTAGAGCTTTTAGGTGTGCTGTCAAGCTGCTAATGTATGCTCTCTCTAGTTTCTTTTTGGTGACACTCAGAGCTATGAGTTTTCCTCTTAGAAATGCTTTCATTGTGTCCCATAAGTTTGGGTATGAAGTGGATTCATTTTCATTGAACTCTAAGAAGTCCTTAATTTCTTTCTTTATTCCTTCCTTGACCAAGGTATCATTGAGAAGAGTGTTGTTCAGTTTCCACGTGAATGTTGGATTTCTGTTATTTATTTTGTTATTGAAGATCAGCCTTAGTGCATGGTGATCTGATAGGATACATGGGACAATTTCAATATTTTTGAATCTGTTGAGGCCTGTTTTGTGGCCTATTATGTGGTCAATTTTGGAGAAGGTACCATGAGGTGCTGAGAAGAAGGTATATCCTTTTGTTTTAGGATAAAATTTTCTGTAGATATCTGTCAGATCCATTTGTTTCATCACTTCTGTTAGTTTCAGTGTGTCCCTGTTTAGTTCCTGTTTCCATGATCTGTCCATTGGTGACAGTGGTGTGTTGAAGTCTCCCACTATTATTGTGTGAGGTGCAATGTGTACTTTGAGCTTTACTAAAGTTTCTTTAATGAATGTGGATGCCCTTGTATTTGGAGCATAGATATTCAGAATTGAGAGTTCCTCTTGGAGGATTTTACCTTTGTTGAGTATGAAGTGTCCCTCCTTGTCTTTTTTGATGACTTTGGGTTGGAAGTCAATCTTATCAGATATTAGGATGGCTACTCCAGCTTGTTTCTTCATACCATTTGCTTGGAAAATTGTTTTTCAGCCTTTCATTCTGAGGTAGTATCTATCTTTTTCTCTGAGATGAGTTTCCTGTAAGCAGCAAAATGTTGGGTCTTGTTTGTGTAGCCAGTTTGTTTGTCTATGTCTTTTTATTGGGGAGTTGAGACCATTGATGTTAAGAGATATTAAGGAAAAGTAATTGTTGATTCCTGTTATTTATTTTTTTTTTTTTTTGTTAAAGTTGGCATTCTGTTCTTGTGGCTGTCTTCTTTTAGGTTTGTTGAGGGATTACCTTCTTGTTTTTTCTAGGGCGTTGTTCCCGTTCTTGTATTGGCTTTTTTTCTGTTATTATCCTTTGAAGGGCTGGATTCATGGAGAGATAATGTTTGAATTTGGTTTTGTCGTGGAATACTTTGGTTTCCCCATCTATGGTAATTGAGAGTTTGGCTGGGTATAGTAGCCTGGGCTGGAATTTGTGTTCTCTTAGTGTCTGTATAACATCTGTCCAGGCTCTTCTGGCTTTCATAGTCTCTGGTGAAAAATCTGGTGTAATTCTGATAGGCTTGCCTTTATATGTTACTTGACCTTTTTCCCTTACTGCTTTTAGTATTCTATCTTTATTTAGTGCATTTGTTGTTCTGATTATTATGTGTCGGGAGGAATTTCTTTTTTGGTCCAGTCTATTTGGAGTTCTGTAGGCTTCTTGTATGTTCATAGGCATCTCTTTCTTTAGATTTGGGAAGTTTTCTTCAATAATTTTGTTGAAGATGTTTGCTGGTCCTTTGAGTTGAAAATCTTCATTCTCATCCACTCCTATTATCCGTTGGTTTGGTCTTCTTATTGTGTCCTGGATTTCCTGGATATTTAGAGTTAGGATCTTTTTGCATTTTCCATTTTCTTTGATTGTTGTGCCGATGTTCTCTATGGAATCTTCTGCACCTGAGATTCTCTCTTCCATCTCTTGTATTCTGTTGCTGATGCTCAAATCTATGGTTCCAGATTTCTTTCCTAGGGTTTCTATCTCCAGTGTTGCCTCACTTTGAGTTTTCTTTATTGTGTCTACTTCCCTTTTTAGGTCTAGTATGGTTTTGTTCATTTCCATCACCTGTTTGTATGTTTTTTCCTCTTTTTCTGTAAGGACTTCTACCTGTTTGATTGTGTTTTCCTGTTTTTCTTTAAGGACTTGTAACTCTTTAGCAGTGTTCTCCTGTATTTCTTTAAGTGAGTTATTAAAGTCCTTCTTGATGTCCTCTACCATCATCATGAGATATGCTTTTAAATCTGGGTCTAGGTTTTCGGGTGTGTTGGGGTGCCCTGGACTGGGCGAAGTGGGAGTGCTGGGTTCTGATGATGGTGAGTGGTCTTGGTTCCTGTTAGTAAGATTCCTACGTTTACCTTTCGCCATCTGGTAATCTCTGAAGTTAGTAGTTATAGTTGACTCTGTTTAGAGATTGTTATTCTGGTGATTCTGTTACTGTCTATCAGCAGACCTGGGAGACAGATTCTCTCCTCTGAGTTTCAGTGCTCAGGGCACTCTCTGCTGGCAAGCTCTCTTACAGGGAAGGTGTGCAGATATCTTGTGTTTGGACCTCCTCCTGGCCGAAGAAGAAGGCCCAAAACAGGACCTTTCTCAGAAGCTGTGTTGTTTTGGCAGGTCCCAGAAGCTGTCAGCTTCTGTGGTGCAGACTCTCACCTGTGCAGACTAAATTCCTAAGTTCTGCGGAGTCCTGGAACCAAGATGGTGACCGCTGCTCCTGAGGCTGAGGCCGCCTCCCGAGCCAGGCAGAGACCGGTCCTGTGGTCCGGACGGTGGCCGGCTGTCTGCGGCCCGCATAGGGTGCGGCCTCAGCAGCTCTGTGCTTCCACCTGTCCCAGAAGCTGTCCGGTTCTCTGGCGCACCCTCTCACCTGTTCAGACTAATTTCCTAAGTTCTGATAGAGATTTTTTAAGTACTTCAGGAATACAAAATAATCCTCGAAGTCTATATTTCCTGGTCAATTTTATTTATTTATTTATTTATTTATTTATTTATTTATTTATTTTGGTTTTTCGAGACAGGTTTTCTCTGTATAGCCCTGGCTGTCCTGGAGCTCACTTTGTAGACCAGGCTGGCCTCGAACTCAGAAATCTGCCTGCCTCTGCCTCCCAAGTGCTGGGATTAAAGGCATGTGCCACCACGCCTGGCTCCTGGTCAATTTTAAAGAAACCTTAGTAATAGTATCATTGCCTTATGTAAAATGAATTAATTGGGAATAATGTATCATGAGTATAAGCAAGGACACTGCAAAACCACTGAACTTGACTGCTCTGGGATTGGAAAAATATATGTGTTTTCATACTTTTCAGGCTGCCTCTTTGGGATAGAAAGATTGGCAAAACTTGAGGAAAGCCTTGCAGGGTTTGAAGAGGTAAATTTGCAGTGGCCATTGAGGGTATAATTGGGGATAGTGTGGGTGATAGGGTGTTATTCCTGTGCATCAAAGAGCCTAGAATCTCTTCTGGGAAACATGGAATATGTTACCAATATGTGGATATGTGTTTATAGGTGACAAAGACCAGGCTTGGCTTAGAGAGAGTTTCTGAGAGAGAAAGAAGTGGTGTCTGGATAAGAAAAATGGTGATTCCAAGCTGTTGACCTGTGTTCTGCTTGATACAGCTTTTCCAGTCTGCTTTCTATTGTGTTTCCTCTCTGGAGATTTCTCTGTCTATATTCTGCTTGCTTGCCATTCTTAAAGATCTCTCTGTCCAAGCCCTGCTTTCCTGCTTGCTTGCTTCTCTCTCTCTCTCTCTCTTTCTCTCTCTCCTCCCTTTCTCACTGTGTGTGTGTCTCACTCCCTGTCTCTCACTCTTTGTTCATGTGTGTGTGTGTGTGTGTTTGTGTGTTCATTCTCCAAGCAGTTCTATTTGTCCTAATATTTTTCTGGATGAATCATCTCAAGGGGAAGACAGATGCAGTCTTTTATTTTACCTATCAATCCAGTCATTTACTGCAGGTTTTCCTTTTGATTAGCTCATGAATCAGCATCCAACCCCAATGCTTTGATTCTTAGAAGATAGGAGACATACATTTTTTCTTAAAATTCCAAAAAACTCAAAGATCTGTCTGACTTTATTAAGCAAGGATGATAGGCTAGTTGAGCAGGACTCTGCTCTGAAATTACTATTTTCACCAGGTCTTAGGGTAACCTTGATCTGTTTTTGGCTGATCCTGAACTCAGGAATTTATTTGTCTTTGTCAGCTTAACCAGACAAACAAACAAGTAAACAAGCAATCAAAAACCTGGGTGAAATCTCCCTCAATTACCACTCCCTAAATCTCTTTACTTCCTTCCTTAGTAATTTTCTGACATGTTGGTTCACAGTGCAGCTCCTTTTGTTTCTTCAGATTCATGAAGATCCTCATATAATTTGAACTGAATCATTAGTTTTGCCTGTTTGAAAAATTATACATTTTCTAACTCATGTATTTAGAACTCTTTTCCTTAAGTGCTTGTCTGAGGTTCCAGTGGTCACCATTTTGCTGAGAGGTAGCCACACTCTAAATCTGGGATTTCAGCTTTTAATTAATGTAGAGTCATTAATCTTAACAGGGAGGAGTTTCCTCAGAGGAATGTGAAATATTTACATTATTATGCAAGTAAGTTTTTGGCCACAGCAACCCTGAACTCTCCAGGAAGCTCACATCAGGGCCCTGTCTTAGGGGCAAGCAATATGCCACTCTGTCCCAGCAGGGCCAAGCCAGGCTTGGCACATAGGGAACTTGATGCGCCATTGCAGAAGGTAGATTGAGATGTTTGCCACCTCCCAAGCTCCTTCAGTTACAGATTTCCATACATTCTCATGGCCATGTGGCTATCTGTCCTCTCCCTTCCCACACCTGATCCTGAACCCTTCCATTGTCCTCCTGTTGTCTCTTCTCCCACCCAGTTCCTTCCCTCCACCTGCCAACTGGGACTAGAGGTGGTCTCTTTTTATTTCCATATTCCCACTATTTCAGCTAATGTTACCCATATTGAGTCCATGCCAGGTCTCTAATTTTCTAATTATTCCCCTTTCCCTCACCCATCAGATGCATATTTCCTTTCATATTGCTAGCTCTCTGGGCTTTTCTACTGTCTCTCCCATGCCTGATCATGTCCCCTTTCCAGATTCTTTTATCCTGTCCCACAGAACTCCCTCCTTCTCCTTACCATGTCAATTTTGTTTTCCCTTCTAAGTGGGATTGAAACATCCCCACTTGGGATTTCCTTAACTTCTTGGATTCTGTGGCTGGTATTATGGGTATTTTGTAACTTTTGGCTACTACCTTTTTCTGGGTTTCTGTGACTACATACTTTGTATGTCTTTTGGTCTGGGGTACCTCACTCAGGCTAAAATTTTCTACTTTCACCCATTTGCCAGTAAAACTAGTGATGTCTTTGTTTTGGAAGCTGAAAAGCCTTCTGTTGTTTAAATGTGTTCTTCAGATAAGGTACAATCTGTTTGCTTCTAGTTTCTAGCTATTACTAATAAGGCTGCTATGAACATACTGGAGCACATGTCCTTGTGGTATTGTGGAGAATCTTTTGGGTACATGTCCAGGAGCAGTATAGTAAGGTATTCAGGTAGAACTAATTCCAATTATCTGATTAACTTGCAGGTTGTTTTCCAGAGTTTTTGTACCAGTTTGTAAACTCACCTGCTTTGGAGGAGTACACCCACCCCTTGTTCCACATCCTCACCAGCATGGACTGTCCCTTGTGGTTTTTCTTATCTACTTTCTGATGGAAGTAAGATGAACTCTCAGTGTTGTTTTGATTTGAATTTCTGTCATTATTGAAAATCGTGACCATTTCTTTAAGTGCTTCTTAGCCATTTAGATTTCTTGGTAGAGTTCTCTATCACTGGATCACAGTTTTTATTTTCTTATATTGTAACTCTTCTTCTTCTTGTTTTTTTTTTTTAAGATTTATTTATTTATTTCATGCATGTGGGTACAATGTAGCTGTCTTTAAACACACCAGAAGAGGGCATCGGATCCCCATTAAAAATGGTTGTAAGAGCCACCATGTGGTTGCTTAGAATTGAACTCAATAACTCTGAATACACTCTATACACTAAAACTGGCTTTGTTGTTTTTTTTTTTGGGTGGGGGGAGGGGTTAAGTGCACCTACTGCTCTTCCAAAGGTCCTGAGTTCAAATCCCAGCAACTACATGGTGGCTCACAACCATCTGTAATGAGACACTCTCTTCTGGTGCGTCTGAAGACAGCTACAGTGTACTTAGATATAATAATAAATAAATATTTAATATTTAATATTTAAAAAAAATAGTGTCAGGCCCTTGGACCTCCCTTGAGCTGGATCCCTCTTTGGGCCTGTTGTTGGACCTTTTTTCTTCAGGCTCTGCCTCAGACCCTCTTTATTCTTTTGTCTGCTTGGAATGGGTCTCTGGGGCAGGTGGGCAAAGCCTTGGATGGAATGACAGACAGATGCACATAGGAGAGGTTGTGTAGAATCTGAATGTAATTTGTCAAATCGAGCATCAAACTTTTTATGCTGAAGAAAATAGGGAAGTTGGGTGACACACCAGCAAGGTACAAAGAGGTTACTGGATTCTTACACAAAACAGGAATATAAACACAGAAGGTCTAACAGGAACCACCTGGGATAGAATTCATTGTTAACAACTGGGATCAAAAAGAGCTGCACCTAAGATTCACTTAATCTTAGAAGCCAGGGTCAAAGGCTTCGTGCCCTTGCCATAGTTCCTATTTTAGTCTATTGTATAGTCCACCTTTCCCCTAGGCCATTGTAAATACCTGTGTATGGGTGTAACTCAGCTATCTCTAGTTCTAAGTATCTATTCTGGTTTCTCTTTAGGTCTCAAACTTCCTTCTTGCTAGATGATGGTAAATTCTTGTGTAGAGCAGTGACTTAGCTTTTATTCAAAGTGATAGTGTAATGCCAGAGGCAATTCTGAATGTCACTGAATAGCAACATTCTTACTGAATTCCAAGCCCATTGTCTGCTCTAGGACTTTCTAGGACTGTTGGAACACTGGTGAAGGCTTGGCTATGTGAGAATTCAATCCTAAAAGGCACTTATAATAGGATAATACTAAAAGAGAGCACATGGATCCATACACCAGACTAACTCGGGAATGGAATATTAATGTATAGTTTAGAGAGAACGCCAGATTCCAGGAGGTGAGTTTCCGTGAAACTCTTTGCCTCGTGAGTTTTAGGCCTCTCGGCCTGTCAAGCTGACTCAACCAGAGTGCGTGGCAAGGCTCCTCTCCATTTCCATTCCTATAATTCTAACAGAAAGAAACTATTATGGGCCAGTTTAAACATATGATAATTTTACAAGAGTTATACATACAAAGTGAAAGATATTTTATGCAACCTATTGAAGGACTGCATAAATATGCTTCTCGACCAAATAGTGGAATTGGATTTGTATGCCTTCACATATTCAGACCATTTGAAAGCTATGAGATTCCTAAGTTTTGGAAAACATATCAATTTTATATTTGTCGGTATGTGGATTTGGGGAAGGTGGATTTGGGAAGCCCTGGAATGATTTAAATGGGGTTCAATGGATCATCAACAGCAACACGGAAGCTTTGCTGCTGAGGATGATTTGATACGTGCAGAACCAAAATCTTTTAGTGAAATACAATTCTACTATGTCACCTAGAGAGTTCTGTTTTGATATCTTGGTGAAGAATGGAACTATTTTCCCCCCGCATGTGTGAAGAGTATACCTGGGGTTAAGACAGATTAAAATTAAATATTTTTACAAAAGAAGTCTCAAAAAAGCCCAGCATAGAGTAGTTTACTCTCGCAAAGAACGTTCTGATCAAGTATAGCAAATATGAAATGTGTGATTCAAATAATAAAAGGGCATGGAGAAGTGCAATAAAACTAAATTCTTTGATGAACAGAACATTCTAGTCTTCTTAGGGATCCAACTGTAGTTGAGGGTGTCCCTTTAGATTAGTTAGGGAAGTGAACCACGCTAAGAGATAAGCATGAAAACTTGGTACATAAGACTTTGTCAATCTGGGACAAACATGGGGAGTATAATTCCACAGAAATCATTGCCAGTATAATTAAAATACAGTACAGTTTATGGAACAATTTCCAGGAAACAATCAGTCCAATCACTATATCTAAGTGCATGATATAGTTTAAGTATGCACTACATAGAAACCATTTTACAAAGTACATCTGACCATGAGAGTGGGTTCTATATATAAAGCACCCTAGAATTTAATGTTGTGTATTACTTATAGAGGTCAGCCTGCTGTAAAGAACACTGACCATTCCCTCCAAGGATGTTTAACAGGTAAGAGAAGAAAAAGTCTGAAAAAATCCATCTGCAGAAGTTACGTAAGGTTTCCTCTATAGATAAAAATAGGTAAGGTCTGCCTTCAGATAGCAATGAGGTTCCCATGTCATTAACAAATTCCACTCTGAGCCTTTTGGATTTATTGAGGGTCTTTTTCCTACTTCCTCGAGGAGAGTCCCCTATATGATTAATATTCCGACATTCTGTAGTGACCTGTGTGTTCAACGTCGGCCCCAATATTCTCATGATCATTGAAGAGTAAAAATCTCCAGCAATTGTAAGAATTAGCCTCAGAGAATAATGAGCTCCCTGTTTGACTATTCAGTGCAACCTGGCCCATCCTGAACTGTTATTCATGCACACAAGAAAATGTACTCAGAAAATTTTATTCATATATATGTGCATGCTAACTTGTAAATACTTAACAGAAAACAAATCAGCTGGGAAAATATTTGGAAGGGATTTAGAAAAGATTAAGGGGAAAGCTGACCTAAAATATTCTTTTTTTTAAAAAAACTTTTCCAATTTTTTATTAGGTATTTTCTTCATTTACATTTCAAATGCTATCCTGAAAGTCCCCTATACCTTCTTCACACACTGCTCCCTTACCCACCCACTCCCAATTTTTGGCCCTGGTGTTCCCTTGTACTGGGTCATATAAAGTTTGGAAGACCAAAGGGGCCTCTCTTTCCAATGATGGTTGACTAGTCAATCTTCTGCTACATATGCAGCTAGAGACACGAGCTTTGGGGTTATTGGTTAGTTCATAGTGTTGTTTCACCTATAGGGTTGCAGACCCCTTCAGATCCTTGGGTACTTTGTCTTGTTCCTCCATTTGGGGCCCTGTGTTCCATCCAAGAGATGACTGTGAGCATCCATTTCTGTGATTACCAGGCACTGGCATAGCCTCACAAGGGACAGCTATATCAGGGTCCTTTCAGCAAAATCTTACTGGCATATGCAATAGTGTCTGCATTTGGTAGCTGATTATGGGATGGATCCCCGGGTGGGGCAGTCTCTGGATGGTCCATCCTTTTGTCTCAGTTCCAGACTTTGTCTCTATAACTCCTTCCATGGGTATTTTGTTCCAAATTCTAAGAAAGGGTGAAGTATCCACACTTTGGTCTTCTTTCTTCTTGAGTTTCATGTGTTTTACAAATTGTATCTTGGGTATTCTAAATTTCTGGGCTAATAACCACTTATCAATGAGTGCATATCATGAGTTCTTTTGAGATTGGGTTGCCTCACAGGCTAGTTCGAGGCTAGCCTGGTCTACAGAGTGAGTTCCAGGACAGCCAGGGCTACACAGAGATACCGTCTCTCAAAAACATCAACAACAACAACATTAAAAAAAAACAAAAAACCAAAAATAAAACCAAAACTCTTTTATCTCAGATATAAATTGAGCACAACTATTTCCATTTCATAATTTATAAAGTACAAGACACAACTAAAACTCCGTCCATCATTTTTGTCAATTAAATACTCTTGTCATCTACCCTTACTTATAAGACTATATAAATTCATAAGTTATGTCTTGTTTTAGCTTGTATACTCTCTGAAAATTATCTTCTCTAATACATCATCTCAATGTTCAATAGCCTGTGTTGACTATGAGACTGTAAGTAGCCTCTCAACCCTGTCAGAAATACAGAAATGACCAACACTATCTGAAAATATAGGAAGCCTAACACAGCTTCCAGAACTGAGACAAATCTTAGAGACAGCTGCCTACATATACAACCCCAGTAGGTCAGGAAGTTGGAGCATCAGTCTTCAGCCCTCTGGCCCAGGATATTCTGACAGACCATGAAAAGCAGGGATTACTAAGGACTAGCTTATTCTGTCTTGGCAGAACTCCAATCCTGTAACTTGTGTCCTCTCAAGGATGGTACAGGTCTGCAGGAGAGACAGGAATTTCTGTCCATTGGCTACTGGGCCACAATGCACTATGTCACCTAGAGATAGAGATGCTCCATTTCTTCTTTTAAATCCACAAAAGGGGAGCTGTTAGGAGCAGATATGTCTCAACAACAAAAGAATAAAAAAACATTAGATGTCACATTCTGTGTATTGCTGGTATTTTATAAAACCAAGTATCTATGTAAAGTAATCTGGACTGTTTTCATTAACTACTCCCAGCTATTTCTATCTAAATTATCTGAAAACACCATAACAATAAACTCAGAGCCATGAATTTGCTGTTTAATACACAGGTTTAAACATCTCAGATCAGTTTATAACAACAGCTATAGAAGAAGTGGCTCTAAGCCTTCCACTGTAAAAAGTTTTGTAACAATAGAAGAAATTTGAACAAATGAAAACCTTGATTTTCTATCAAAATAAATTCTGTACCAAAATCAGAAAAAATCCTAAGCCTGATAAAACCTCAATGAAGTAGCTGGATATAAAATTAACTCAAACAAGTCAATGGCCTTTCTGTACACAAATGATAAACAGGCTGAGAAAGAAATTAGGGAAACAACAGCCGGGCGTGGTGGTGCACACCTTTAATCCCAGAACTCGGAGGCAGAGGCAGTCAGATTTCTGAGTTCGAGGACAGCCAGGGCTACACAGAAAAACCCTGTCTCAAAAAAAAAAAAAAAAAAAAAAAAAACAAAAACGGTAAAAAAAAAAAAAAAAAAAAAAAAAAAAAAAAAAAGAAATTAGGGAAACAACACCCATCTCAATAGTCACAAATTATATAAAATGCCTTGGCATGACTCTAACTAAGGAAGTGAAAGATCTGTATGATAAGAACTTCAAGTCTCTGAAGAAAGAAATTAAAGAAGATTTCAGAAGATGGAAAGATCTCCTATGCTCATGGATTGGCAGGATCAATATAGTAAAAATGGCTATCTTGCCAAAAGCAATCTACAAATTCAATGCAATCCCCATCAAAATTCCAATTCAATTCTTCAACGAATTAGAAAGGGAAATCAGCAGATTCATCTGGAATAACAAAAAACCTAGGATAGCAAAAACTCTTCTCAAGGATAAAAGAACCTCTGGTGGAATCACCAAGCCTGACCTAAACCTGTACTACAGAGCAATTGTGATAAAAACTGCATGGTACTGGTATAGCGACAGACAAGTAGACCAATGGAACAGAATTGAAGACCCAGAGATGAACCCACACACCTAAGATCACTTGATCTTTGACAAGGGAGCTAAAACCATCCAGTGGAAAAAGACAGCATTTTCAGCAAATAGTGCTGGCACAACTGGTGGTTATCATGTAGAAGAATGCAAATTGATCCATTCCTATCTCCTTGTACTAAGGTCAAATCTAAGTGGATTAAGGAACTCCACATAAAACCAGAGACACTGAAACTTATAGAGGAGAAAGTAGGGGAAACCATCGAAGATATGGGTACAGGGGAAAAATTCCTGAATAGAATAGCAATGGCTTGTGCTGTAAGATGGAGGATCGAAAAATAGGACCTCATAAAGTTGCAAAGCTTCTGTAAGGCAAAAGACACCGTCAATAAGACAAAAAGGCCACCAACAGATTGGGAAAGTATCTCTACCTATCCTAAATCAGATAGGGGACTAATATCCAATATATATAAAGACCTCAAGAAGGTGGACTCCAGAAAATCAAATAACCCCATTAAAAAAGGGACTTAGAGATGAACAAAGAATTCTAACCTGAGGAATACCGAATGGCAGAGAAGCACCTGAAAAAAATGTTCAACATCCTTAATCATCAGGGAAATGCAAATCAAAACTTCCCTGAGATTCCACCTCACACCAGTCAGAATGGCTAAGATCAAAAATTCAGGTGACAGCAGATGCTGGCAAGAATGTGGAGAAAGAGGAACAATCCTTCATTGTTGGTGGGATTGCAAACTTGTACAACCACTCTGGAAATCAGTCTGGTGGTTCCTCAGAAAAATCGACATAGTACTACTGGAGTATCCGCAATACCTCTCCTGGGCATATATCTAGAAGATATTCCAACCGGTAAGAAGTACACATGCTCCACTATGTTCATAGCAGCCTTATTTATAATAGCCAGAAGCTGGAAAGAACCCAGATGCCCCTCAACAGAAGAATGGATACAGAAAATGTGGTACATTTACACCATGGAGTACTACTCAGCTATTAAAAAGAATGAATTTATGAAATTCCTAGGCAAATGGATGGACCTGGAGGGCATCATCCTGAGTGAGGTAACCCAATCACAAAGGAACTTATACACATGTACTCCTGATAAGTGGATATTAGCCCAGAAACTTAGGATACCCAAGATATAAGATACAATTTGCTAAACGCATGAAACTCAAGAGGAACGAACACCAAAGTGTGGACACTTCTTAGAACTGGGAACGAAACAGCTATTGAAGGGGTTACAGAGACAAAGTTTGGAGCTGTGACAAAAGGATGGACCATCTAGAGACTGCCATATCCGGGGATCCATCCCATAATCAGCTTGCAAACGCTGACACCATTGCATACACTAACAAGATTTTGCTGAAAGGACCCAGATATAGCTGTCTCTTGTGAGAGTATGCCGGGCCTAGCAGACACCGGAGTGGATGCTCACAGACAGCTATTGGATGGATCACAGGGCCTCAAATGGAGGAGCTAGAGAAAGTACCCAAGGAGCTAAAGGGATCTGCAACCCTATAGGTGGAACAACATTATGAACTAACCAGTACCCCGGAGCTCTTGACTCTAGCTGCATATGTATCAAAAGATGGCCTAGTCGGCCTTCAATAGAAAGAACAGCCCATTGGACTGGCAAACTTTATATGCCTCAGTATAGGGGAACGCCAGGGCCAAAAAGGGCGAGTGGGTGGGTAGGGGAGTCGGGGGGTGGGTATGGGGGACTTTTGGGATAGCATTGGAAATTCAAATGAGGAAAATACCTAATAAAATATATTTAAAAAAAGAAAACTTTGCATCAGATTTTCATTATGACATCCTTTATCCATGTGAAAGAAAAAGAAAAAGAAATTTGCACGAATGAAAACCTTGATTTTCTATCAAACTAAATTCTGTACCAAAATCAGAAATTACAACTTAAAGAGTTCTACCAAGTGAGATAATGGCTGCACAATCAACTGTAGTTTTATCATCCCTGTCAAATTCTTATCACTTCTAAGTTCCCCCAGAAAGACAATGTTAGGATAATCACCTCTAGACTCCCAAGTCCTAGAAACTGGGATGACAAATCTTTATAAGTTCTTCAAGCTGAATATGGGTGTTGACATATCTTAAGGAGAGAGAGGGTAGGAAAAAATGAGGGACTTGATTGGACTTAAGAAAGCCAGAGCAGCCATATTATTAAAGTCTCTGATGTCTATGTCCTGACTGGATCCTGCTGAAAATCCATGAGATGAGGAGTTTAACTGGGTCATGTTTGACAATGGATCTCACCAAAGCTGTATATTCTGTAATATATAAATCTGAAAACAAAATTTTAGTATCATTAAGATAACTTTTTTGTTCGATTTTCTAGAATCTAGTTTTCTGGGAGATCCCTCTATCAAATCTGACCCATATAGCTCTGGAAGATGTCCAGAGCCTAATCATCTTTTCTAAAAAACATAGAGAAGACCTTTCTCCCAAATCAGCATATCCTTGAGACACTAACTAGAAAACCCTGTATTTTGACCTCTTTCCCAGAGGAATAATATACCCACCAAATTAAAAAAATCACATCCATTTTGAATATTAAAATAATCCAAAACAAATTAAGTAAACTAAAACATTGTATGTGAGTATTCTTAGGCTTTTTCTGTTTATTCATGTCAGAAAATTAACCAACAATTTCCATGGAACCCATGTTCAAAGAGTATGATATCCTGCAATTTTTTTTTTTTTTTGGTTTTTCGAGACTGGGTTTCTCTGTATAGCCCTGGCTGTCCTGGAACTCACTTTGTAGACCAGGCTGGCCTTGAACTCAGAAATCTGTCTGCCTCTGCCTCCTGAGTGCTGGGATTAAAGGTGTACACCAACATGCCTGGCTCCAGCAGACTTTTTAATACACCATTTATCTGTTATAGTCTCTATCTGGAGACACAGATTTCAATCAGTAACTGTTCATTCCAGGAAATTATCACTGCCCCCTCTACTTGGAGGCAGTGACTGATTTTCCCTATCCTAGAAATGCAAGGCAGGTGAAATTCTCCACAGTGGAATACTACTCTGCTATTAAGAACGAGGACATCCAAGCCGGGCATGGTGGCACACACCGTGGGACGATGAAAATATGGAGTGTAAAATAAATACATAAATAAAAAATACTTTATAAAATAAAGGAAATGAAACTCAGGGACTGGAGAGATGGCTCAATTTAAAGAGCACCAACTGCTCTTCCAGAGATCCTGAGTTCAAATCCAAGAAAGCACATGGTGGCTCCCAACCATCTGTAATACGATCTGAAGTCTTCTTCTGGTGTGTCTGAAGACAGCTACAGTTTATGTATATATTATAAATAAATAAAATCTTAAAGAAAAAAAAGAAAATAAAACTCTAACTCTCGGGCTAATTAACTTAAATTTCTAGTGGATTCTTGCCCAACATGTTGGTGTTGGTTTGCTACCTGTTTTGGGAAATATTAAAAAAGCTGAGGTGACAAACTCTTGCAGTCTTATGTTAAGTAGGGTTTAAGGGAAAATAGACTCTTGAAAATTAAGTTTAAAGGAGATGGAAAGGCATGGGAGAGACCTATAAATTCAACAAAAACTATCATAAAATCAAAGAATCTAGATCCTGAGATAATACCAGTCACATATGGTTATCTGGTGTTCTCTAAGATATTTACATGGATATGCAGAGAAAAAAAAAGTGGTACCAAGGACCAGCCTGGGGTCAAACAGGGGCTCTGAAAGAAGGACTGTCTGGGAGCAGCAAAAAGAAGGACTTGAAATCAAATTGTGAATTTAAGTTGACCAACTGGGTTCTGCTTGATACAGCTTTTCAAGTTTGCTTCTATGTTTTGCTTTTCCCCTCTCTGTCTATATTCTGCTTGCTTACTATTGTAAGAGGTTTCTCTGTTCTTGCCCCCACCCCCACCCCTGTGTGTGTTCTCCAAACATTTCTCGGTTTTTATCCTAATACATTTTCTGGAAATTTCATCTGTTGCAGAACACTGGTCCAGTTTTTAATGTTACATAAAAATCTAATCTTTTAGCAGGGCAGTGGTGGCACACGCCTTTAATCCCAGCACTTGGGAAGCAGAGGCAGGTGAATTTCTGATTTCAAGGCCAGCCTGGTCTACAAAGTGAGTTCCAGGACAGCCAGGGCTACACAGAGAAACCCTGTCTCGAAAAATCAAAAAGAATATTAGCCCAGACACTTAAAATACCCAAGATATAAGATACAATTTGAGAAACACATGAAACTCAAGAAGAAGGAAGTCAAAACTATGGACACTTTGACCCTTCTTAGAATTGGGAACAAAACAGCTATGGAAGGAGTTACAGAGACAAAGTTTGGAGCTGAGACGAAAGGATGGACCATCCAGAGAATGCCATATCCGGGGATCCATCACATAATCAGCTTCCAAACGCTGACACCGTTGCATACACTAACTAGCAAGATTTTGCTGAAAGGACGCTGATATAGCTGTCTCTTGTGAGACTATGCTGGGGCCTAGCAAACATTGAAGTGGATGCTCACAATCAGCTATTGAATGGATCACAGGGCCCCCAATGGAGGAGCTAGAGAAAGCACCCAAGGAACTAAAGGGAACTGCAACCCTATAGGTGGAACAACAATATGAACTAACCAGTACCCTGGAGCTCTTGTCTCTAGCTGCATATGTATCAAAAGATGGCGTAGTAGGCCATCAGTGGACAGAGAGGCCCATTGGACTTGCAAACTTTATATGCCTTAGTACAGTGGAATGCCAGTGCCAAAAAGGGGGAGTTGGGGGGTAGGGGAGTGGGAGGGGTGGGCATTGGGGACTTTTGGGATAGCATTGGAAATGTAAATGAGGAAAATACGTAATAAAAAAAAGACCTAATCAAAATGTCCTAAAAATATTCATCAAAAAAATAGAAAGCCACAGTAACCATACTATTAAAGTTTCTGATGTCTATGTCCTTACTGGATCCTGCTGAAAATCCATGAGATGAGAAGTTTAACTGAGTTATGTTTGACAATGGATGTCACCAAAGCTGTATATTCTGTAATATATAAATTTGAAAACAAAATTTTAGTATCATTAAGATAACTTTTTTGTTCGATTTTCTAGAATCTAGTTTTCTGGGGGATCCCTCTATCAAATCTGATCCATATAGCTCTGGAAGATGTCCAGAGGCTAAACATCTTTTCTAAAAACACAAACAGAAGACCTTTATCCCAAATCAGCATATCCTTGAGCACTAACTAGAAAAGCCTTTATTTTGACCTCTATCCCAGAGGAATAATATACACACCAAATTCAAAATCACAGCCATTTTGAATATTAAAACAATCCAAAACAAATTAAGTAAACTAAAACATTGTATGTGACTATTCTTAGGCTTTTTCATTTTATTCATGTCAGATAACTAACCCACAATTTCCATGGAACCCACGCTCAAAGAATATGATTTGCTTCAGACTTTTTTTTCTTGGTTTTTCGAGACAGGGTTTCTCTGTATAGCCTTGGCTGTCCTGGAACTCACTTTGTAGACCAGGCTGGTCTTGAACTCAGAAATCCGCCTGACTCTGCCTCCTGAGTGCTGGGATTAAAGGCATGCACCACCAAGCCCTTCTCCTGCAGACTTTTTAATAAACCATTTATCTGTTATGCTCTCTATCTGGAGACACAGATTTCAATCAGTAACTGTTCATTCCAGGAAATGATCACTGCCCCCTCTACTTGGTGGCAGTGACTGATTTTCCCTATCCTAGAAATGCAAGGCAGGTGAAATTCTCCACAGTGGAATAATATTCTGCTATTAAGAACGAGGACATCCTGAGTTTTGTTGGCGAATGGATGGAACTAAAAAATATCATTCTGAGTGAGTTTACTCAGACCCAAAGAACATGCATGGTATGTACTCACTAATAAGTGGATATCAGCCAAAACCAACCAAACAAAAAAAGTACAGAATACCCAAGATATACTCCACAGAACTCAAAAAGGTTAGCAAGCTGAAGTGCCCAAATGAAGACCCCCCACACCCCCTCAGTCCCACTTGGAAGAGAAAAGAAAGCAATTACAAGTGTGGAGGGATGGAGTGATCTGGGAAGGAAGATGGACTGGGAGGATACGTGGGGGGGAGGGTGGGGAAGAAGGGAACCTGATATGGTATTGGGTGAGGGAAAAGAACAGAAGACCTGAAGGCCAGCAGAAAAACTGGAAAAAGGCAACCACTGGACATAGGAGGTTGGGGACCCTCCAAAATTCACCAGAGACCTGGTTGGTGTACAACTCACAGGACTCAAAGGGATGGACATTAGATGAAATGCCAGACAGTAGGGAGAGGGACATGATAGAGCCCACCTCAAGCTGGAAGACAGAGCATCAAATGAGCGAGAGGGGGCCATCCCACAGTCACGACTCTGACCCACAATTGTTCCTGCCTGAAAAAATTACAGGGATGGAAATAGAGAGGAGCCTGAGGAAAAGAAGGCCCAGCAACAGACCCAAAGAGAAATCCAGCTCAAGGGGATGTTTGAAGGCCTGACATTATAATGAGGCTAAGGAGCATTCACAAAGGGACCTAGCATGACTGCACTCTGAAAGACCCCACAAGCAGCTGAAAGAGTCAGAGGCAGATAGTTGCACCCATTCAATGGATGAAAGCATCTGACACCTGCTGTTGAATTTGGGAAAGACTGAAAGAAGCTGAGGAGGACATCCCTTTAGGATCAGCAGTCTCAATTAATCTGGACCCCTGAGATCTCTCACACCCTGGACCAGCAAACATGCAGCATACACCAGATGAGGTGAGGCCACAGACACATACAGCAGAGGACTGCCTGGTCTGTGTTCATTCAGAGATGAAGAACCTAACCCTCAAGAGAATGGAGGTACCAAGGAGTTTAGAGGTCAGGTGGCATGGGGGTGGGGATATTCACATGGAGATAGGGGGTGGGAAGAAGGTATGGGGTGTGGAACAGTAGGAGGGTAGACAAGGGGGACGACTAAAATATGGAGTGTAAAATAAATACATAAATAAAAAATACTTTATAAAATAAAGAAAATAAAACTTGGGGGCTGGAGAGATGGCTCAATGTAAAGAGCACCAACTGCTCTTCCAGAGGTCCTGAGTTAAAATCCAAGCAAGCACATGGTGGCTCCCAACCATCTGTAATGCGATCTGAAGCCCTCTTCTGGTGTGTCTGAAGACAGCTACCTTTTACCTATATATTATAAATAAATAAAATTTTAAACAAAAAAATAATACTCTAGCTCTCGGGCTAATTAACTTAAATTTCTACTGGATTCTTGCCCAACATGTTGGTGTTGGTTTGCTACCTGTTTTGGGAAATATTAAAAAAGCTGAGGTGACAAACTCTTGCAGTAGGGCAGTGGGGGGGGTTATGGGGGACTTTTGGTATAGCATTGGAAATATAAATGAGCTAAATACCTAATAAAAATGGAAAAAAAAGAAAAAAAAGAATTGGGAACAAAACAGCTATGGAAGGAGTTACAGACAAAGTTTGGAGCTGAGACGAAAGGATGGACCATCTAGAGAATGCCATATCCGGGGATCCATCACATAATCAGCTTCCAAACGCTGACACCATTGCATACACTAGCAAGATTTTGCTGAAAGGACCCTGATATAGCTGTCTCTTGTGAGGCTATTCTGGTGCCTAGCAAACACAGAAGTGAACGCTCACAGTCAGCTATTGGATGGATAACAGGGCCCCCAATGGAGGAGCTAGAGAAAGTACCCAAGGAGCTAAAGGGATCTGCAACCCTATAGGTGGAACAACAGTATGAACTAACTAGTACCCCGAAGCTCTTGACTCTAGCTGCATATGTATCAGAAGATGGCCTAGTCAGCCATCAGTGGAAAGAGAGGCCCCTAGATCTTGCAAACTTTATATGCCTCAGTACAGGGAAACGCCAGGGGTAAGAAGTGGGAGTGGGTGGGTAGGGGAGTGGGGAGGAGGGTATGAGGGGCTTTTGGGATAGCACTGGAAATGTAAATGAAGAAAATACCTAATTAGAAAATGTATTTATAAAACAAAGAAAAACCATAAAGAAAAAAAAATTTTTAAAAATCTAATCTTTTACTCCAGGTTTCCTTTAGAGTATCTTATTAATCAGCATCTCTTAAGATTTCAAAAGAGCTCACAGATCTGTCTGCATGATAAGCTAATAGTGTAGATTCTGCCCCGAAATTACCATTTCTTCCATACCTGCTCCAGTACCTGCTGTGTCCCAGGCTGACCTTGAACTGGGAAATCATCCTGTCTTTGTTTCTTCCTGCCTTGAATCTTTCTGACAAGGTGGGTCAAAGTGTAGCTGCGTATGTTCTCTTAGATTCTTGAAGAAACCCCTCATTTATTCATTTATTATATCCGTATTTTTTCCATAGTTGATAACTTATATATTTTCAAACTCACATATTTACAGCTCTTCCCCTCAGCATCAAATGCTGTTCTGAAATTCTCAGTGTTTACCAATTTGATGAGAAATAGTTGTGCCCTCAACTTATGGGCTCCTGCTATTTCTAATCATCTTGGAGTCAATAACAATAGCAGGGAGGATATTACTTAGAAGGAAAGAGTATTCCACTGCTAGTGTGTCCAGGAAACATGTACATTATTATACAAACATTGACACTTCTGGAGGATCACACCCGACCCTGTCCTGGGGCAGATAAAATGTCACTCTGGGCCCACCAAGGCCATGCCATGCTCAGCAACTTATGGAGGTTCAAACCTGGGCCCTGTCCCAGGTACAAGACTCATTGGTCACACCCCACTATGTCCATACCTAACTTCATATTGCTTATTAAACTGTAGCTCTACATGCAAAAGAATGCAAGTATATCTATATTACTTACCCTACCCAAAACTCAATTCCAAGTGGATTAAAGACTTAAAGCCAGGGCTGGCGAGATGGCTCAGTGGTTAAGAGCCCCCACTGCTCTTCCGAAGGTGCTGAGTTCAAATCCCAGCAACCACATGCTGGCTCACAACCATCTGTAATGAGATCGGATGCCCTCTTCTGGAGTGTCTGAAAATAAATAAATAAATAAAATCTTAAAAAAAAAAAGAGTCCATCCAAAAAAAAAAAAAAGACTTAAAGCCAGACACAGTGACCCTGAGTGAACCCTAAGGGCAGAACATCCCCGGCAGCACTGTCACAGCAGAGACTTCTGAAAAACACTAATGTCGAAGGCATTAAGATCAGCAATTAAAGAATTGGAACTCAAGAAATAGTGATGTTTCTGTAAGGCAAAAGCCAAGTTAATTAGAAAAAGAAAGAGGCAAAGTATGGAATGTGAGGATAGTTTTTTACCAATCTCTACATGATAGAGTTGTAATACACAACACATTTCAACAAAGAATTCAGTTCCCAACAGACAACTTCAAATGGCTGAGAAACACGTAGAGAAATGTTCTCCATCCTTAGCCAAAATGGAAATGCAAATTAATACTTCATTAGAATTCCATAGTACACATGTCAGAATGGGTATGATCACACCAATGATTGTTCATATTTGAGAAAAGGTAAGTTTGCATCCACTGTTCTGCTTGTAGGCATGCAAACTAATACACATGTTATGGAAATCAATATCATGTCTTAGGAAAGTGGGGGTTTATATACAAGATCCATCTATATCGGTCTTGGGCAAAAACAGAAAGGGAATTCCATCCACAAAATGAAAAGACACATGCTCAACTATGTACATAGCAGCTTTATTTAGCTTTAGCCAGAAGCTAAAGACAACATAGATGTCTTAAAGCTGAAGAATGAAAAAAGAAAATGTGCTATGATTATATAATGGAAGTATCACTAACCTGCTAAAATAAAACAACATGAAATGAATGCATGAAAACAGGCTAATGAATGCAACTAGAAGAAATATCACATAAATCAGGTAACCCAAAATCTCGAATGACAGAAATGGTATATATTCAGTGATAAGAGGATATTAGGCTTTAGGTAAACTATAATCAAGCTATACTCCAGAGATTCAGAGAGGTCATGTAAAGAGAAGAAATATATAGGGGATGCATGGATCTTGTTGGAAAGGGGAACTAGAGTAGACAATCCAGGTAGACTGAGGTGAATGGGAAATGGATGGGGAGGGAACATTTGGAGGGTGGTATATAAGGAAAGAGTATGATACAGAGAGAAGACCTGGAAGTAGAGGCCATTTGGAGGTCAGTATAGGAAATTAGCGACCTAGAAACCTTTAGGGAAATATGAGGGTAACAGGCTGAACTTGCCAGCCTTTATAGCCAGTAAGGCTTCAGTATTGTGAACAGACCACATTTCCTTGATGAGGTAGCTAGCCAAGAGCCCCTAAACAATGCATGCTGATTTCAGGAAAAACATTTTGCACTATGAACACTGACCAAATGGTTCCATTGCTTTGGACAACTTCCACACAGCTCACTAACTGTGAAAATCAAGTGGATGCAGCCTTGGAGCCTTCACCCCTATCTTCTAGTCTCTCTGTGGAGAGAAGCTGTTCCACAAGCCATGGAAAGAAAAACCCAGAAAGAAAGCAAGGTACAAAATCAACCTACAATCTCTCCTGCCTTGTGCTGAGCCTGGGTAGTAACAAATCTTGTTGAGTGCCAACAAATATTTGGTTTGACTTGAGGTGCTGCACTTGAGAGAGAACACTATCCTTACACTGCCTGGATTCTAGGAATCTCACAGAGATGTAAATACCAAAAATGGGGTTTCAATTAGTCTCAGTCAGGTCTGTTGCTTGTATGTTATGGCTATTATCTTTCGATCTGAATAATGCCTTACTCTGGGAACAGATGTAGCTCTGATTCTTTTCCTTGATCTTACTGCTCTTTTCTTCCTATTGTCTTGCTATGTACAGCCTCAAAATGAGGGCTTTCTACCTGTCTTTACTATCTTGTCTTGTTTTGTTTGAATCTCCTCTCTTTGCAAGCACCTTTTTCAAAAAGAGAAAACAGTAGGTGGGATGGCATGTCAAGGGAAAAATAGAAGACATGGAGGTTATGTAACTGGAACAAGGAAGGGAGGAGCAACTGTGGTCGTGCTATATTGTACGAAAGGAGCAGCTATTTTCACACAGTAATTCATTATTTCTTAAATGAAAATGCAAGGAAGAAGGGAAAGTAAAATGAACAAAGAAAAGCAAAATAGTGAAGACAAGGAAAGTACGATATGATATAGAGAGATACCATTCTTTTGTGAAGAGGATCACCATCAGACAGGACTTTATGACTAGATCATTTCAAGGCCCTGTGTATGTCTCTGAAATCACAAGTTTTGCACTCTGCAATTTCTCTCTCTCTCTGTCTCTCTCTCTCTCCCTTTCTGTCTCTCTCTCTCTCTCTCTCACACACACACACACACACACACTATGTTCTCGTTTTGTGGAGAGAAGGAAATCCATAGGACACAGAAAGACAACTTAACTGCTCATTTAATTACAAAAATATCGATCCTTCCCTATAAGAAAAATTAATATTTGATTAAGGGTTCCAAAAATAAAAATACATGTGTAAGGTTACCCAGCATTGATGCATTACTTATATTTCAAACATTAAGTGCTATGTAAAAGACGTTCAGTGTTTAAAAAACATTCTCCAAATCAAAAATGAATGGGTTACCATCTAAGACTGGCTACCTACTCAAAAGAAAAGAAAGAGGTGTGTCACATGCCTAAAGCTATTGCATTTTTGTTCATCTATCATTTACAGTCATTATTTAGGTTAATTTAGGTAAAAAGCTTAATATCTACATTTTCTTCCTCACATACAAAATAAACGAATATTATAAGAAAGCCATGATGTAAATGCTTCAGCTAGATTCTGTGCTTCCTCCCCTTCATTTTCTATTTCAACCTGTAATGCAGACAAGTTGGATGAAGACTCACTTTCATCTGAGAGTGCAATGAGAGTACCATTAGAGATATAAGATGAGAGAGTCAGCTTGACAATGCTTAAGCTGTCATTGTGTTATGAAGTTTCATGACCAATAGGGCATAGAATGTAGGGATCCTTTTTAAGTGTATATTTCTTGAAATATGAACTTGATAAATTTTAAATATCTGTATGTACATAGGAATCAAACAAACTGAAACCTAAAAACTCCCGCAAAAAAACTCAAACTGACCTTGAAAATTGTTACACTTCTGTCTTTATATTACTTATCTCTTGTCCCAGTACAGAGGTCCCAGTGTACACAAATCACTGCAGTAGCAGAAATTGTAAAAGGTTTCTAAGAAAATATTGTTGACGTTAGACCCCTATCATCTTTTTTGTAACAGTTTCTAAACTCTTACTAAAATTTATCATACAAAACTGATTTTGGCTTTGTAGTGGTAGTGCATGCCCTTAATGACAGCATTTGGTAGGCAGGGGCAGAAGGATTTCTGAGTTTGAGACCAGCCTGGTGTATGGTGTAAAGAGTTCCAGAACAGCCAGGGCTATAGAGAGAATCCCAGTCTTGACAAACAAAACAAAAAGTCCAAAAAACCCTAAAACAAGAAAAAGATTGTGGAATGCAATATTAAAGAACTTCTAGAAAACCCACATGCAATTTTTAAATCTTCCTTCCCAAGGTGTTTTGTTGCCAATTCTAAGAAGGTGTGAAGTGTCCACACTTTGGTCTTCATTCTTCTTGAGTTTCATGTGTTTTGCAAATTGTATCTTGGGTATTCCAAGTTTCTGGGCTAATAGCCACTTATCAGTGAGTATATGTCATGTGAGTTCTTTTGTGATTGGGTTACCTCACTCAGGATGATACCCTCCAGATCCATCCATCTGAGTAGGAATTTCTTAAATTCTTTGTTTTTAATAGGTGAGTAGTAGTCCATTGTGTCAATGTACCACATTTTCTGTATCCATTCCTCTGTTGAGGGACACCTGGGTTCTTTCCAGCTTCTGGCTATTATAAATAAGGCTGCTATGAACATAGTGGAGCATGTGTTATTACCCGTTGGAGCTGAGATGAAAGGATGGACCATCTAGAGACTGCTGCACCCGGGGATCCATCCCACAATCAGCCTCCAAGTGCAGACACCATTGCATACGCCAGCAAGATTTTACTGAACGGACAGTGAGATAGCTGTCCCTTGTGAGGCTATGCTGGTGCCTGGCAAACACAAAAGTGGATGCTCACAGTCAGCTATTGGATGGAACACAGTGACCCCAATGGAGGAGCTAAAGGGGTCTGCAACCTTATAGTTGGAACAACAATGTGAACTAACCAGTACCCCCAGAGGTTGTGTCATTCGCTGCCTTCATAGCAGAAGATGGCCTAGTAGGCCATCCATTGGGAAGAGCGGCCCCTTGGTCTTGCAAATTTTATATGCCCCAGCACAGGGGAACACCAGGGCCAAGAAGTGGGAGTCGGTGGGTACGGGAGGAGGGGTGGGGGGAGGGTATGGGGACTTTCGTGATAGCATTTGAAATGTAAATTAAGAAAATGCCTAATAAAAAATTGAAAAAAAAAAACCTTTCTTCGCAACGAATAGCAAAAGTTACACCTGTCATGTATACTGGGCAGTGATATTATAAGCAACACAGCTTTCTATGATCAGAGCTGTAGTCTCTTGTACTCCAGGGGAATTCCACATTAAATGACCCTCAATGCCTAAGGCCATGTTTGTACATCTACCAACAGAACCACAGTGATGGTCAAGCTAAGTCCTATCAGTTCCTACTCTGAGAGTTTAGGCATTCTGTGTTTCCTGGTGCCGCTCCCCCACACATGACACAGTTTATGGCCTACCTAACACCTCCCTCTAAGTGGATCAGAGATGAATCCTGGAAAGAACCTGTGAGCTACATGCCCTGCTGCTCCTGATTTCTATATCTTTCCAGAATCTTCTCTACTGGAAACAGCACAATATCCCCTCAACTACTGGAGGATTAGAACCCAAATGAGTCAGACAGAACAGGCCTCCACAGATCTGCCCTTCCACATTATGGGCAGATACAGCCCTTTTCTTGTAAAGTTTTAGTTTCATAGAACATCCAAGTATTCATCATCCAATGAGCAGGAGTCCTCTGCATTCACAAAATTGAGCAAGTGCCCTTGTGGTAAGATGTAGTATCTGTTGGATTTGTGCCTAAGAATAGATTAGTTGGGTCTTGAGGTAGATATATTCACAGACTTCTGAGAAAGCAATAAATAGTACCTCATATACAAAATTTATCTGCCCCCCATTTTAAAAGTACTTATGTCTAAGATATTGCTATTTAATAGTCTTGAAATATTTACCTCTAAAATGCCTGTGGTCTTCAACAAATATGTCTTCCGAGTATGCTGAAAATTATGTTCACATTTGTAAGTTTATTACATATGGTGAAAATCTGTCAAAAATTAGGCTAAAACTTATAACCCAATATTTATACTTTTAAATGTGGGAAAACTCTGCTTATTAAGGTTACAGTCCACCAATGTCTAACTAGCCTTTTCTGTCAACACATAATGGAAAATGGCCTTCATTTTCAGGGCTTCTACTTTTCTGACCATGTCTGGGGAATTTAAAGCCCTTGCACAGAACTCACCCTGAGGAAAATCACAGTGACTTAACTGGAATATAGGATGAACTAACTTCATCCTGATTTAGAAACCCATACTCCTAGATTCTCAGATTCCTGAAATGCTTGCCCCTGCTAATGAGGCATTTTGGTATTCTCAGCATTCAGCTTTACCCATTCTGGAAGTTCCTAGGCCCAGTCCTGCAAATTATATAAGCCTTCAATCACCAAAAAGTTGTTCAGACTCCCTGCCGCTGGTACTGCATTGATCATTCGTTGTCCATTTGCACTGGGCTTGTGAACCTCAAGTTTGCTGTGTGCTCCCATTGACCTGATGAACCTATATCACCTTACGATCCTTGAGGGCATGGAGACATACACTGAAAATTCTATACCTAGGTTATCTTAGTTTGTTACAACTTATTATATACTTAATTCATACCTTGTTTAAAAGGGGTGTGTGTGTGTGTAAATATGTACAGTTACATTCTTTTCATTTTTTTTTACCTTGTTCTCATCTCCCACTTTATATCTGGACCACAGTACACATCCCTCCACTTCTCTATAGCCCTCCCAAACTAACATCACACCCATATATTCTACCATTTCCCCTGAAAACAGAGCAGCATACTCAGAGATAGCAAATGAACAAGGCATACCATATTTTGATAAAAATAGGCACAAACACTCATATCAAACCTCGCAAAGCAAATAATTAAGACATGAACCATCTCGAGAGTAGGCAAAAGAATCAGACACACCCACCCACTATATTCCCATAAACTATGTTGCATCCCTTAGAAGGTGACTGCTAACAAATGGCTTTATTAGATTGATTACATTTATAGGGTTTTCACAAGAATTTGTTTTTAAAATTCCTTTTCAGACTACAATAACAAAGCCTTTATCACATTCACTGCATTATCCGGGTTTTTCTTCAATATGTATTCTTTTATGTGTTTGAAGCTGACTGTGTCGTGCAAAGGTTTTACCACACTGGTTACATTCATAGGGTATCTCTCCAGTATGTGTTCTTTTATGAATTCATGGAGTACTGTGACATGCAAAGGCTTTGCCACATTGTTTACATACACAGGGTTTTTCTCCAGTACGTGTTCTTTTACGGATTTGAAGAGTACTGTGACATGTAAAGGCTTTGACACATTGTTTACATTCATAGGGTTTCTCTCCAGTATGTAACCTTTGATGACACTGAAGATGAACAAATTGTGTAAAAGCTTTGCTACACTGGTTAAATTCATAGGGTTTCTCTCCAGTATGTATTCTTTTATGATTTTGAAGAGTACTGTGACCTGCAAAGGCTTTGCCACATTGATTACATTCATACGGGTTTTTCTCCAGTATGTGTTCTTTTATGGATTTGAAGAGTACTGTGGCGTGTAAAGGCTTTGCCACATTGTTTACATTCATAGGGTTTCTCTTTGGTATGTGTTATTTCATGACGTTTAAGATGAAAAAATTGTGTAAAGGCTTTGCCACACTGGTTACATTCATAGGGTATCTCTCCAGTATGTGTTCTTTTATGAATTCATGGAGTACTGTGACATGCAAAGGCTTTCCCACATTGTTACATTCATAGGGTTTCTCTCCAGTATGTAACCTTTGATGACACTGAAGATGAACAAATTGTGTAAAAGCTTTGCTACACTGGTTAAATTCATAGGGCTTCTCTCCAGTATGTATTCTTTTATGATTTTGAAGAGTACTGTGACCTGCAAAGGCTTTGCCACATTGATTACATTCATACGGGTTTTTCTCCAGTATGTGTTCTTTTATGGATTTGAAGAGTACTGTGGCGTGTAAAGGCTTTGCCACACTGGTTACATTCATAGGGTTTCTCTTTGGTATGTGTTATTTCATGACGTTTAAGAGGAAAAAATTGTGTAAAGGCTTTGCCACACTGGTTACATTCATAGGGTTTCTCTCCAGTATGTGTTCTTTTATGGATTTGAAGATTACTGCGACATGTAAAGGCCTTGCCACACTGATTACATTCATAAGGTCTCTCTCCAGTATGTGTTCTTTTATGGATTTGAAGATTACTGCGACATGTAAAGGCCTTGCCACACTGATTACATTCATAAGGTCTCTCTCCAGTATGTGTTCTTTTATGGATTTGAAGGTATCTGTGACATGCAAAGGCTTTGCCACATTGATTACATTCATAGGGTTTCTCTCCAGTATGTGTTCTTTTATGGATTTGAAGGTATCTGGGACATGCAAAGGCTTTGCCACATTGATTACATTCATAGGGTTTCTCTCCAGTATGTGTTCTTTTATGTCTTTGAAGAGTGCTGTGACGTGCAAAGGCTTTGCCACATTGATTACATTCAAAGGGTTTCTCTCCAGTATGTATTCTTTCATGACACTGAAGATAAACATATTGTCTAAAGGCTCTGCCACACTGGTTACATTCATAGGGTTTCTCTCCAGTATGTGTTGTTTTATGATTTTGAAGATTTCTAAGACATGCAAAGGCTTTGCCACATTGATTACATTCATATGGTTTCTCTCCAGTATGTGTTCTTTCATGGATTTGAAGAGTTCTGTGATATGGAAAGGCTTTGGCACATTGGTTACATTGATAGAGTTTTTCTCCAGTATGTGTTCTTTCATGGATTTGAAGAGTTTTGTGATATGCAAAGGTTTTGCCACATTTTTTACATGCATAGGGTTTCTCTCCAGTATGTGTTATTTTATGACATTGAAGATGAGCAATGGTCATACACTGGTTACATTTATAGGTTTTCTCTCTAGTATGTATTCTTTTATGGATATGAAGAGTACTGTGATGGGTAAAGTCTTTGCCACATTGCTTACATTTATAGGGTTTCTCTCCAGTATGTATTCTTTTATGGTCTAGAAGATTGCTGTGGCGTGCAAAGGCTTTCCCACATTGATTACATTCATAGGGTTTTTCTCCAGTATATGTTCCTTTACGGATTTCAAAATGGTTGTGACATGAAAAGGTTTTACCACATTGGTTACCATCATAGACTTTTTCTTCAGTGTGTGGTCTTCTATGTATTTGACGATCAGTATAAGACATGAAAGATCCAGTGTCCTTATGTAACTGATGATGGTTTCTTGCAAAGGCTCCATCATATTGAATACATTCAAAGGGTTTCTCTCCAGTATTACTTGGTCCATCCCTTTGAAGATGCCTGTGATATAAATAGAGTTTAACACATTAGATATTTTCAGAGTGTTTCTCTATAGTATGATTTTATTTAAGCCTGTGTATGCAATTGGTAAATGTATAAGGTTTACCCCATTTATTATACCAATGAATCATGTATCTGTATGGATTAGGTTAACAATCTATTCCAATTGTAAAGAGGAATCCGATATAATAAGGTTCTGTCATGTTGTTTTTATCCATATTAGTTTGATTCATTATGGTTATTATTTACATCTTTAAAAGTACCTGTGATGGAAAAAGCATTTATCAAATGACTCAAAGTTACAATATCTTTTTCCTTTATGAGGTTTTCATATATTTGATAAAATGTGCAAGCATTCACAGCTTTACCACAATGATTGGATTCATGAATTTTCCTATAATATGAGCCATACAACATTTGGGAAGTTAAACAGGACAAACAGAATATTTCTACATTACTAATACTCATAGGATTTTCTGTAGTCTGAGGTTTTTGATGTATTCACAAAGAAGTTGTGAATTCAATTAATTGTACGCCTTCATAATTTTCGACAAATTTATTCTATGTTGGGAAAATTAACCAATCTTGTAATTGTCCTGAGCGAGCTATATAGGTTTTATGTCAAAATGCCTTAGGCAGAGTATTATATCATTTATGTTCAATGAATAGATGATAGACAGATTAGAAAGACAGACACATAGACAGATATACAGACACACAAACAGATATATCTGTCCTATATAATACAACTACATAAGGAAGAATAACAAAATATATATACCTTGTATTCACTTAGTTTTAATTTTTGTTCCTCCTAGACATGTGGCATTTAGATTAAGGTTTCACAACAAACTTTTTCACTTCCATGAACTTCCACACTCAATAATAGAAGCAACCTTGCCACAAGTATATGAGTAACATCAGTATACTATGGACTGTTTGCATATCAGACAGTTTTGGATATAAACTGATTTCATACTCAGTGTGTACAGTTTTTATACTAGCTGAGTGGCATGAGACTAAACAGACTGGCAGATCTACACCGTAGAATGAATGGGGCTGTGCTTGATAAGGTACTGTCTGTTAAGGCAGTGTTTCCGTGTTTTCTGTCTTAAAGGAAAGCCTTGCAAACACAATCAAATACCTGACACTGAGTTGTCCCTTTTATGAGTATTTAATAATCAGTATCCATAAAACTGTGCTTATTTACACCCCTGATTTTAACTAAAAATTCAAGAACAAACTAAGATTTCTTCAAAGGCATATTTGGATCAGCATGCACAAGAAAATTACCTAGTGGGTCTTCCAGAATTTTCACAATCTTCTTCAATATTATCTTCTTCCCAGTTATAGCCTAGAAGACAGTACAAGGAAATACATGATATATTTGTGGAATTCAGGCAAAATTTAAGAAACTATCTTCAGTGATCCTTACAAACAAGCCTAATTTATTCTCATCATTCTTCCTTCTTCTCAAATGAAAGTGTACATGTACGTCAATAACAAAAAGAAAAACAAGCAACCACACATACAACCACACAACTAAAATACAGTTGCCCCCTCTTTCAAAAAGATAAATAACATTCACAATCTTACCTATGGCAGTGAGGTTCCTATAGGTTTCGAGCATCACATCTTTGTAGAGACTCTTCTGGGAAGGATCCAGCAAAGCCCATTCTTCCTGAGTAAAGCTCACCAGGACATCATAGTACGTCACTGCGTTCTAAAACATCCCATGTATACATACAAAATTAGCATGAGAATGAAATATTAGACTTGTACATTTCATTGACAATATTTTCAAATAATGTTGGTAGTTCGCCCACTTGTTTCCTGACACAGAAGTTATAATGTATTCATGATCACCAAGTCTTTTTTGAAGGAAACTGAATAATGAGTTCTCATCTGTCATTCCTTCACCCTTTGAGTTGGAGAAAGTCTTGGAAGACAAATGCCAATGAATGCACATAAAGAGACAAGCAAAAAGATCAATACTAGTAAGCACACAGAGATATTGTATGAAATATTCTCATTACAAAAGTAATGAACAAGGTGCTTAGATTCGTGAATGCATTTAATTACAGCACTGAGGATTCAGAGGCACAAACATCTCATTGTTCTTGCTGCCAGCTTGGTATAGGCAATGAGTTCTAGGATAGTCAGAGTTGTATACTATGATACACTATTCCTTACCAAAAACAAAACAAAACAAAAAAACAAAAAAAAAATAATTAAAGAATCAAACCACCTCTAGCCTAGAGACACAGATCAGTGAAAAAATGCAAGTATCATTGGATTTTTGACCAAGAATAGGTCAGATTAACTTAGAAGATGTAAATAGAAGAAATCTGCTTAGTTATTGTTCCCTGAAAACTTGATAAATAAATAAATATAATGGTCCAGTTTCAATTATTTAGGAGCTAGCTTTGTTACTACAGGCACTGACATTTGGCATACCAATGCCTGACAAGAATTCCCTTAGAGTAGAAACTCTAAGGGGAGGCTCTGAGGCCCAAATGTGGGTAACCTTAGTTCAATGTGTAACAGAGTGAATATGGAATCTGAAGAGACCACCTCCAGTACATGGACAGGGCCCCAGTGGAGGCTCTCACATCCAACATTTTCACCTCAAAGTTGTTCCTTACTAAAAGGAATGTGGGGACAATCATGGAGCTGAGCATGAACAAATGGCTGAACATTGACTGAGCCAACTTGGAATCCATCCCCTGGGTGGTCACCAAACCCTAACTTTATTACTGATGCTGTGTTGTAACTGCAGACATGAGCTTAGCATGGGTGTTCTTTGAGAGGCTTAACCAATAGCTGAATGAGACAGTTGCAGATGCTCACAGGCAAGCACTGGATAGATAGGATTAACATAGTAAAAATGACCACACCCAGATACCCCTTCTCTCAAAACATCTCTGTAAGCCCAGCCTGGTCTTTTGGCACCTATGAACACATACCTGTAACATATACCATAAAACCCACATGAGACAACAGATATTGAAGAAAAATATCAGATCCTATTACAAAACACTATACTCAACAAAAGTTGAGGAAATGTAGATGAAATGGACGGTTTTCTAGACAGTTACCAATACCAAAGTTAAATCAGAATTAGATAAACCTTCTAAACAGTCGTATAACCCACTAAAAAATAGAACCAGTCATTAAAAGTCTGTTAGCAGGCGGACATTCTAAACCCAGGTGCTAAAGATGTGACCCATGTCCTGTGTTGCCAAGCCAACAACCTCAATCCCAGAATCTACTCAGTTCACCTCCCACCCTTACATGTGTGATGTCATTTTCCATACAAATTAGGAGATCACCCTCTCCTCACTCTCTTTCTTCTCCACCCCTCTACTTGCCTTGCTGTCCCCTTTGTCCCTACACAATAAACCTCTCTCATGTGGAACCCCTTGGAGTGGTGTGCTTTTTGGTATATCTGGTAAATATATATATTAGTATTAATATCAATAATATATGAGTCTCCCAACCAAAAACAAAACAAAACAAACAAACAAACAAACAAAAAAACCCCCCAAAAACCCCAGGATAAGATGGTTTTAATGTAGAATACTATCAGATCTTCAAAGAAGAATATCAATACTCTTCAAACATTTCCACAAACTAGAAACAGAAGGAACACAACCCAGTTCATTCTAGGAAGCCACAGTTACACTGAGTACTCCCCCTTGGAGATGGAGTGGTTTCTGTGTAATCAGGAACTTTTCACAATTTCTTTTCATAGAGGATTCATAAGAGATTTTTTTTTCTTTTTCTTTTTTGTTTAGGCACTTTTTTTTTATTAGCTATTTTCTTCATTTACATTTCAGATGCTATCTCCAAAGCCCCCTACTATACCCTCCCTACACTGTGCTCCACAATCCACCCACTCCCCCTTCCTGGCCCTGGCATCGCGCTGTACCGGGGCACATGATCTTCGCATGAACAAGGTAGAAATTTTTTTCTCCTTCCTACTTCTATTATGTTTAGTGTTCGAAATAGATTTTAAAAATGAAAAAAAAAAGTTGCTACTAGTCTCTCCTACAAACAGAAAGGTCTAATGCTCTACAGATCTCTGTGAATTCAGGTGATCAAAATGGTTTATATGTCTCTGCAGATGCTCAGTTCATTATGATTTATTTCAGGATAACAACTGCAGTCCCCACAAAAAACAATGAAGAACAATTTAATGTCTGTTTAGTGCCAAGAACCATGCACACCTGAAAAACCTCTAAAACTCAAAACTCAGCTGGGCAGTAGTAGCGCACACCTATAATCCCAGCACGAGGCAGAGGCAGGAGGCAGGAGGCAGGAGGCAGATTTCTGAGTTCTAGGCCAGCCTGGTGTACAAAGTGAGTTCTAGGACAGCCAGCACTATACCAAGAAACCCTGTCTGAAACAAACAAACAACCCTAAAAACTCCCTATGTGCTTTGGAATTTAATTTCCATGAAACACAACCATGTTGCTGGTAATTCAATTAAATTCAAAAAATTAAAATCAAATCAAATTTAATATTCAAAAGAAATGAAATTAAAAATGTTGCAACAATTGAAGGTAGATGTGGTCATAAATGTAAAAACAAGGAATGGTTACTGGGAGGTGAAAGGAAAAAGAAATAAAAAGGAAAGGAACATGGCTGTTCCTAGACATGCTGGAATAGAAAGTTTATTGCTGATACATGGGAGAGCAGAGTTAAGAGAAAGACACATCTTAGAGAGTGACCAGAATCAAGTGGAACCTAAGCCATGTGAAAAGAGGAAGGAGAGGAGAGGGAAACAAGACTAAGAGATGAAGTGGGTAAATGATAGATGAAAAAGATATTCTAACAAATTTGGGTGGATTACATAAGGAAGGGGAGCAGGGAGAGTTGGAGACCAATCCCTGGGATCCAGGGTAGGTTATGTGAGCCATATACTATAAAAGGTAGAGACTGGGGATTTGGGGAGAAACTGACAAACTGGCCTGCTATGATTTGTTAAATAGGCACCTAAGCCATTTGTGCTGGGCCTTGAGATGTAACAACAGTGAGAAAGGATAAGCCTAAAGGATTCAAATATAATTTTTTTCCTTTTCTTCCTTTTTTTTTTTTTTTTTTTTTTAAAGACAGGGTTTCTCTGTATAGCCCTGGCTGTCCTGGAACTCACTTTGCACTGATCTGTGTCTCTAGGCTAGGGGTGTTTTCTCTTGATAACTCCTGGACTGAATCACCACTCCCATTATTCTTCTCCATGTTTTATTTAGAGGAGGTCTTGCATTATTCTATCACCTGCTTAGTCATGGACTTAATAGGTTTATTGAAAAAATTCAGAAGGAGAAAACACCCCTAGCCTAGAGACACAGATCAGTGAAAAAAATGCAGTATCACAGGAGTTTTGACTGGGAATTGGTCAGATAAACTCAGAGGATGAAAATAGAAGAAAAATGCTTGCTTATCGTTCCTTTAAAGCTTGATAAATAAATGAATATAATGGTCCAGTTTCAATTATTTAGGAGCTAGCTTTGTTACTACAGGCACTGACATTTGGCATACCAATGACTGAGAAGAATTCCCTTAGAGTAGAAACTCTAAGGGGAGGCTCTGAGGACACAATGGGGTAACCTTAGTCAAAAGTGCAATAAAGGGAGTAAGGAACCTGAAGAGACCACCTCCACCCCAGTGGAGGCCCTCACATTCAAAATTTTCCGTTCAAAATTGTTCCTTTCTCAAAAGAATCTGGGGATAAAAATGGAGGAGAGCACAAACTAATGGCTGAATACTTTCTGGCCGACTTGTGATCCATCTCCTGGGTGGTCACCAAACCCTAACATTATTACTGATGCTATGCTATGCCTGCTATGCAGACAGGAGCTTAGCATGGGTGTTCTCTGAGAGGCTCTACCAGTAACTGAATGAGAGATGGAGATATTCACAGCCAAGCATTGGATAGGTAGGATTAATATAGTGAAAATATGCAAGTTACCAAGTGCAATCTACAGGTTCAGTGTAACCCCATTAACATTCTAACACAACTTTTTTTTTTTTTTTTTACAAATATTGAAAGAGAAATTCTCAACTTCATAGGGGGAAAACAAAACAAATCAACAACAAAAAACCAAAACAAAATAAGGAATGTGAAAGCAATCCTAAACAGCAAAAGAACTTCAATAGGAATCACCATCCCTCAACTTAAGCTGCACTATTGCTCCAGCAATAGTGATGAAAACTGCATGATATTGGTACAAAAACAGATATGTGGACCAATGGAATCGACCCAAAGACCTACATATTTCACAATCTGCAAGGAATGTCCTCAGTGTTAAGGTTAATGACTCCATGATAATTAGAAACAGCTGGAGTCCAGGAGTTAAGGGTGTGGCTATGTCTGCAAAATGGTAAATATTAGGACCTTCAGTACAGCATTTAAGGGAAAGAACCCTCTATACATGAGTTTGAATATATATTTTCTCAACTATGCAAAAGTAATGATTCAATATGAATTATGTGATAGTCTTCACAATTCTGAATCAACAAAAGCAGTACACTATGAGCCAACTTGTTAGAAAGTTACATCTATTTGTTTGTTTGCTTGTTTGATTGCTTAAGCTTAGGAAGACAAGACAGGTTCCTGAGTTCAGGATCAAACTAGGACACAGCAAGGTTACCCTCTGGCTTGCTGGAAATGATAAGTTCAGTGCAGGGTCACACCCAACTAGCCTATCATCTGTGTTTAACAAAGGCAGACAGAGCTTTGAGTTATTTTGCAATGCTAAGAAAAAATGTACACCCGAGTCTCCTAAGAATCAAAGGCTTGGGGTCATGGAATGCTGATTCCTAAGATTAAAAAAAACCTAAAACCTGGAGTAAATGAGTAGATTGATAGGTAAAATAAAACAAACAAACAAACAAAACAAAACTGTACTTGTATTCTGTTGGAGATGAGCTTACCAGAGAAATGTTTAAACTGAAGAGAAAACTGCTAGGAAAATGAGTACACATGCATACACACACAGAGAAAGAGGGGGGAGGGAAAGAGGGAGAAGGGGAGAGGGGGAGACGGGGAGAAAGGGAGAGTGGGAGAGAGAGAGGGACAGGGAGAGGGAGAGGGGGAGAGAGAGAGACAGAGAGAGAGACAGAGAGAGAGAGAGAGAGAGAGAGAGAGAAGCAAGAAAGCAGGACATAGACATAGAGGTCTCTCAGAATAGCAATCAAGCAGAATATAGACAAGGAAATCTCCAGAGAGAGACAGAGCAGCACAGAAATATTAGCAGAAGGAAAATCCATATCCAGAAAAATAAATGTCATCCACTTTGAATCTATGCTTTTTCTTTTCACCACTGCCAGACACCTCTTCTCTCAGATCCTCTCTGAAGCTGAGCCTGGTCTATTGCCACATATGAACACATACCTGTAACATATACCATATAACCCACATGAGACCCCAGGCTTTCTGAGCCACAGGAATACCACCCTATCTTCCACACTATTCCCACTTCTACACTCACTCTCACTGCAAATTTACCCCCTCAAATCTTCCAAGGCTTTCCTCAAGTTTTGCCATTTTTGTATCCAAAAGAGACAGCCTGAGAAACATGTATATACATATCTTTTTGCAGTCACAGAGCAGTCTTATTCAGTGGTTTTGCAGTGTCCTTGGTAATACTCACAATACATAATACATAATTCCAAATTTATTCATTATTTATGTGTGTGTATATATATATATATATATATATATATATATATATATATATATATATATAAATGTTAGCATTACTAATATTTTTATACTATTGACCTGGAGATATGGACTTTGTGGATTGGAGGATTAATTTGTATTCCTGGAGGACTGAAAATCTGTCAAAGTAGATTATAGTTGTCAAAAAATTTCAAGAAATGATACAATTATGTATTCATATTTATTACTAGTTGTGCAACTAAAAGTCTAAATTCTTCATAATGGAAGCTTTACCTTCATGACATGCTACTCTAAATGTGGATACTGCTACCACAACTCACGCATTGCATACCACTCACTTACTCAAAATGTATCTTGACTGTTAACTGGACTTCCAATTCTTGCTGAAGCTATTACAGAAGTCATCACATCCCTGCTGAGTGATGGCAGCAGGATATCCAGTCCAAATATTCATAGTCTTCTTCAACTCTTCTGATCAACCTATTAATTTTTATTTTTGTTTGTGTGTTCCTTTCTGTTCATCTTTATCTATACCTGCATCTTTTTTGTAGTTGTTGTTTTTTTGAGACAGGGTTTTTCTGTATAGCCCAGGCTGTCCTGGAACTCACTTTGTAGAATAGGCTGGTCTCGAACTCAGAAATCTGCCTGCCTCTGCCTTCCAAGTGCTGGGATTAAAGGTGTATGCCACCATGCCCGGTCTATACCTACATCTTAAGTCTTATGTTTTTCTTCATTTTTTTCAACCATATTTTTATCATTTATTTATTTATTCATTTTAATCATTTACTTTATAAGTATTGAAAATGGATTTATTAGAGTGGGTCTCATGCTGTGGGCCAATTAGTCCAAACAGAGGTGTAAATCAATGAGAATTTGAAGAATCCAGTAGTGCTTCAGTACTTGTGCCTGAGTATCAATATCTCAGCTGGTCTTCAGTATATACTGGAACCCATATAGGAAAAAAAATACAAGTCAAAAGAATGTACAAAGTATTTTACCAATACCTCACATATTCAAATTCACCTCAAAATCCATACTGGGGAGAAACTTTAAGCATGTAAGAAATGCATGACAGTCTTCATTACTATCTCTCATTTTCAAGACAAAATCATTGATAGTAGTTTTGAAGAACAAGATATTCTCTTCTGTGTGAAATGATCATACATTTTGTAGCCACTATAGTATTGACATTATGGTATGTTTTTGAGACAATAGTAAAGATTGTTTTCAATTTCAAATTTATTCATTCTTTGTCTCAATCCACAGTAAAAGTATTATTCCAATGCCTTCTTTAATTTCTTCCTGCTTTCTGATCATGAAGCTCTGACTATAGGGCGGCATGATGAAATTTATATATTCCATGAATAACAGTGCTAATAAAATACATAATGAAATTACTAATAAAAGAGTATTTTAGAACAGTCCTATGGATGGTATCAGAAGGTCAATATAATTTAAACTTTGCATATTTCAATTATATCATGGTCTTGTGTTCTCATCAAAAGCAGAAACTGCCAACATGTTGAGAATTGAGTTTCACAGTACATTCTCCACAATATAATTTTTCCATGGAGAAATAATCGTGAAAACCCACCAGCAAGATTTGTCCTACATTTAGAAACGTAGAACACTGAATTATAACATATATACCACAAAGGCTAATAGCTTTGATTGAGAGAGTCTTAAAAGTTGTCAAAGGCTCACACTAGGCAACATGGAAAGTGGGTTTTCTGCCTATCTTGCGATATGTGTAATACATGTAAATGTGAATTTAATATGGTTAGTGGTATAGGAAATTCAAGTTGTGGCAATGAATAAAAATTAATTATTCATAATGATATAAAGCAAAATATCTATATGAATGCAAGATGACTGATAACATATAACTATATCAACCTGTCTCAATGTAACCACTATAATGTTAATTCTCTCAGATCCAATGTAATTGAGAGAAATTAGCTGCTGTCTTTAGGAGTTTATTTCAAATACAATGCAACCTGAAATTATTTGTACAATATCATTCTCAATGGCTGTATCACATATTCTAGTCACTGTATCATAGCTAATCATGTAGAGTATTAATTTAATGTATATACAGCTTTTATAAAATATATTTTTAATCATTACTTCAAAAATATTATTTCCTATCTTATATGATAAAATAGATCTTGATGCTTTCACAAATAAGTCAGTGTATGGAAGGTGCACAGAGCACTTCTCACACTAGAACAAATGTTCATTTATTACTTGAACTGAAAAATAAATCCACCAGTTCAAATAACATAAACTGTGAGATGAATTTATAATACACGCCCCATTTGCTCTAATAACAATGGTGGCAAACTTACAAATTTTACAAGAGTACATTGGTTTTTTTTAGGGAGAGGACAGGTAGATTTACTTTTTTATCTTTTGATATAGGGTCTAATTTTTTTTCAATATATATGTGCAGTATTTTCTAAGGGATATGTAACCCTCAAAAAATAATTGAGAACAGTGTAAGCAATGAAAGATGATTTAAACAAACAATTTCAGAAGGTGAAGTGCACAGGGGTCTGTGTTAGTAAGAATGATATTTTTATGCCATTCTATAAAGTAATATAGAAGCAAATTACGAAAGTTCCTAAGACATTGGGAAAATAAACTGCAAAAAAGAAAGGCCTATTGTGGCCCACATGACTGGCATCACTGTCCAAATAATGTTAGCTCCATAGCTATAGGTCTGCCTTGATTCACAATTGTTGATTTTAGGTGCCAGCAGTGGAGAAGGGAGCTCAACAAATTGCTAAGCCTTCATTTTGCCAAAGGTGCAGAGAGGTTCATCCGCCTTGGAAACACTGACAACCAGCTAGCTGACTCAGTCCTTTTTTTCTTTTCTTTTCTTTTTTTTTTTTAGATTTTATTATTTTTTTTCCATTTTTTATTAGGTATTTAGCTCATTTACATTTCCAATGCTATACCAAAAGTCCCCCATACCCACCCACCCCCAATCCCCTACCCACCCACTCCCCCTTTTTGGCCCTGGCGTTCCCCTGTACTGGGGCATATAAAGTTTGCGTGTCCAATGGGCCTCTCTTTCCAGTGATGGCCGACTAGGCCATCTTTTGATACATATGCAGCTAGAGTCAAGAGCTCTGGGGTACTGGTTAGTTCATAATGTTGTTCCGCCTATAGGGTTACAGATCCCTTTAGCTCCTCCATTGGGAGCCCTGTGATCCATCCATTAGCTGACTGTGAGCATCCACTTCTGTGTTTGCTAGGCCCCGGCATAGTCTCACAAGAGACAGCTACATCTGGGTCCTTTCAATAAAATCTTGCTAGTGTATGCAATGGTGTCAGCGTTTGGATGCTGATTATGGGGTGGATCCCTGGATATGGAAGTCTCTACATGGACCATCCTTTCATCTCAGCTCCAAACTTTGTCTCTGTAACTCCTTCCAAGGGTGTTTTGTTCCCACTTCTAAGGAGGGGCATAGTGTCCACACTTCAGTCTTCATTTTTCTTGAGTTTCATGTGTTTTAGAAATTGTATCTTATATCTTGGGTATCCTAGGTTTGGGGCTAATATCCACTTATCAGTGAGTACATATTGTGTGAGTTCCTTTGTGAATGTGTTACCTCACTCAGGATGATGCCCTCCAGGTCCATCCATTTGCCTAGGAATTTCATAAATTCATTCTTTTTAATAGCTGAGTAGTACTCCATTGTGTAGATGTACCACATTTTCTGTATCCATTCCTCTGTTGAGGAGTCTTTGAAATGGCAGGTCCATTCAAAGGTTTCTCCAGTTGTGGAGGTAATTTCAGATTTAACTAGAATTTGATACACTTGATGGCAAATTCAATGCATAAACAACAAAATTAATTGTAACATTCTACGGGCAGGTTTTCATAATTATTTAGCTATTATAAAACTGTATGCGTCATCTCCAAGAAGCTGTTAAGTATGATGCGAGGACAGGGCCTTTAAATGCTCTGTGTTCTTGATCCTCAAGAGTACACAAAGACCTCCAAATACTTGGGTTTTGGCTTAACCTGCTGGTCTGAAGATTTTATATTGGTAATAAACTGTGTGGAGTATTTAGGTCTTATGGGCTATCCAAAATAGCATTATTTGATTCACCTACATGGAATCCACCTCTTAATTGATGGTTATTTTCCACAGGTAGCTACCAAATCTCAGAGTCACAGAAAGCCAGAAGAAAGAGTTGGATACCATACTCTAAAGACAGATGCCAAAGGACTTGAATGCTAGGTATTCAATTTGGATAATCAGTAAAAGCAGGGAGCATTCTCAAATGCTCTGGAAATTTTACTTTTCATGTTTTACTTTTATATATGTGGAACTCTTGAAAGGGCATGAACTTGCATGCCTGTGTGCACACTCATACTCACACACACACAATCATTTTCATAAGTACAGAAAACACCCATTAGAAACAGTGACATAAGACTGTGTGCTCCAGCAACCCCTTCCCTCCCATGCACACATCTCACAGCATGACTTCCAGAAGTTCTGACATTACCAGACTCACAGGTGAGTCTTCCACACCTGACCTGGGATTCCCATCCTGGGCCCCAGAAGACACAGTAACTCCCACCCTGCCAGAGATACACACTTCTAGTCTGAAACAGTGCCCTGGAACTACACTAGTACACTAACTCCACCTAGACCCAGAGTCAGCTTGTCTCCCAGGATGTCTGCCACAGCCAGGCTCACAGATCAGGTGCTCCAGACCCCCCTCCCACACCGAGATACAGCCTGAAGATATAGCCTGAACCAAGGAGGCCCAACATAACCAGGTTCTCAGGAGGGACAAGCACCAGTCAGAGACAACAACTTCATATAACAACAGAGATATCAGGATGGTGTAAGGCAAACACAAGAATATAAGTTACAGAAACCAATGGTACTCAGCAACAGCACAACCCAATTCTCCCAATACAGTAAACGCTGGATACCCTAACCCATCTGAAAAGCAAGATTATCATCTAAAATTCCCATTTCATGGAAATGATAAAGGATCTTAAGGAGGAAATAAATATCTCCCGTAAAGAAATACAGGAGATTCTTAGAATTGAGAACAAAACACGATGGAAGGAGTTACAGAGACAAAGTTTGGAGCTGAGACGAAAGGATGGACCATCTAGAGACTGCCATACCTGGGGATCCATCCCATAATCAGCCTCCAAACACTGACACCATTGCATACACTAGCAAGATTTTGCTGAAAGGACCCTGATATAGCTGTCTCTTGTGAGACTATGCTGGCACCTAGCAAACACAGAAGTGGAAGCTCACAGTCAGCTATTGAATGAATCACAGGGCCCCCAATGGAGGAGCTAGAGAAAGTACCCAAGGAGCTAAAGGGATCTAAAACCCTACAAGTGGATCAACAATATGAACTAACCAGTAACCACTTTAAAACAGGAACTGAAGTACATGCATGATTAAAAGTTCAACTATGCCAGGCAGTGGTGGCACACGCCTTTAATCCCAGTGCTTTGGGGGGCAGAGGCAAGTGGATTTCTGAGATCGAAGCCAGCCTGGTCTACAGAGTGAGTTCCAGGACAGCCAGGACTAGACAGATAAACCCTGTCTAGAGCAAAACAAACAAACAATCAAACAAAAAATAAAATAAAAAATAATAAAAAAGTTCAACTATGTGAAAAAACTGAAGCAGATATAGGAAGATGGGAAAATCTCTCATGCTCGTAGATTAGTATGATTAATACCCATCTTGCCAAAAGTATTCTACAAATTCCATAAAATCCCCGTCAAAATTAAAAAAGTAGCTTGTAATAGACCTTGAAAGGATAGTTTCCAGCTCCCAGGACAAAAACCCTGGAGAGCCAAAGCCATCTATTACAATAAAATACCTGCAATATAGCCAGTCAGTTGGTGGTGCATGCCTTTAATTCCAGCACTTGGAAGGCAGAGGCAGGCAGATTTCTGAGTTCCAGGCTTGCCTGGTCTACAGAGTAAGTTCCAGGACAGCCAGGGATACACAGAGAAACCCTGTCTCCAAAAATTAAATATAAACTAAACCATGCAATGTATTGGGACACAAATAGACAGTTGATTAATGGAACAGAGGTATAGACACAGATATAATTCCTATGACATACACAAACCTGTTGATTGCTAAGGAATCAAGAAACATACAAAAAAGCCAACAAGAATGAACAAAGAAACAAACAAAACATACCTAAAAACCCATAGCACCTTCAACAAGTGGTGCTTGTTAAACTATAACATGCTCTACATGCAGAAGAATGTGTAAAGAAGTCTACATTCTTTACCCTGAACAAAACAGAAGTCCAAGTGGATTAAACACTTAAAACCAGACACACAGGCCCTGATAGAAGAGAAAGCGGGCAATGGCCTTGAGTGCACTGTCACAGGAGACACATTACTGTTCTTATGGGAAGAACACGAATAGCTCAGGCAATAAGATCAGTAATTAGTAAATTGGACATCATGCAACTGTGATGTTTCTGGAAGGCAAAATCCAGTCAATGGGACAAGAGACAGTCTACAAAATGGGAAAAGATTTTTGCCATATCCATATCTCATAGTGTTATATAAGAGAAAAATATGAGACATAACATACAAAATATATACAGACCACAAGAATCGAGATAGTCTAAAAATAAAAACAAACAAAAGCAGATCAAAAGCAGGGTTCATATATAAACAGAGACTTTTCAACAGAGGAATCTTCAATGGCTTAGAAACAAGTATTCAACATTACAGAAATGGAAAGGAAACCTTCTATGTCATTAAACATGTCAGAATAGTTAAGATCAATAACAGAGTGACTGTTCACATTATAGAGAGTATACCTCTGCAGCTTGTGAGAGACTGCAAGCTAAAACAGACACTGTGTAAATCAATATCATGGTTGTCAGAAAAAGGGGAATCCATCTACCTCAATACCCAGGTATACCACTCTCTTGGGCATTATGGTGGTTTGCATATTCTTGGCTCAGATAGTGGCCTTATAAGGAGGTGTGGCATTGTTGGAGTAGGTGTGGCCTTGTTGGAGCAGGTGTGCCACTGTCTGGCTTGGGCTTTAAAATCCTCATGCTAGCTGCCTGGGAGACAATCTTCTCCTAGGAGCCTTCAGAGGAAGATGTAGGTACTCTCAGGTCCTCCTGCACCATGCCTGTAAGGACGCTGGTGCTCCTGCCTTGATGATGATGGAGAGAATCTCTGAATCTGTAAGCCAGCCTCAATTAAATGTTGTCCTTATAAGAGCTGCCTTGGCAGGCTGGAGAGATGGCTCAGCGGTTAAGATCACTGACTGCTCTTCTGAAGGTCCTAGGTTCAAATCCCAGCAACCGCACAGTGGCTCACAACCATCCGTAACAAGATCTGACTCCCTCTTCTGGAGTGTCTGAAGACAGCTACAGTGTACTTACATATAATAAATAAATAATAATCTAAAAAAGAGCTGCCTTGGTCATCGTGTCTCTTCACAGCAATAAACACCTAAGACAGGCATACATGCAAAAGTTTCTCCATCGACAATAGACTTGATCAACTCTGTTGATAGATTTATTTGTACTAGCCAGATACTAAAAACAAGATTATATGTCCCACAGCTGAAGAATGGATGAAAAAAAAAAGGTACATTGACACCATGGACTATCACTCAGCTGCTACCTTCTACAGACCCTGATAGGTTAGAGGAAGAGGAGAGATAGAGAGGGAAGCATGCACCTTTCTGGAAAGGGGAAAAAGAACAGACTCCATGGTTAGATTGGGGTGAATGTGAAAAGAAGTGGGAGGGATCATTTAGATGGGAATGTAGGAAGAGAGCAGGAGATGCAAGAAGAAAGAGCTGGAATTAGGGGGAATTTCCAGGTTAGTATAGGAACCTAGTGTACTGAAAACCTTCAGGAAACAATGATGGCGATCCTATTGACCACGACTAAAGGAGTTTCTGAACTGGCCATCTTTATAGCCAGCACTGTGAAGAAAGGTTTGCATTTCTTTGAGATGTTGGCCAAAGAGGTCTCTAAGGATCTCATGCTGATTTTAGGGGGGAAAATTACTCACTGAAAACTGACCTCAGGGACTCATTCTTGAAGACAACTTTGACACAGCCATTTCAAACTGAAAATCAAGTGTGTAAAGGCTTGGGTCTTTCACCCCTATGTTCGAAAAAAGAGCTGGAAATATGTTCTAGTCTCTCTGTGGAGAGAGGGTACTCCCTGGGCCACAAAAAGAAAATCGTGGGGGGCTGGAGAGATGGCTCAGTGGTTAAGAGTGCCGACTGCTCTTCCAAAGGTCCCGAGTTCAAATCCCAGCAACCACATGGTGGCTCACAACCATCCGTAACGAAACGTAATACCTTCTTCTGGAGTGTCTGAAGACAGCTACAGTGTACTCACATAATAAATAAATAAATAAATAAATAAATAGAAAATCCTCGACATAATAAAAGCTACAAAACCCTCCAACTGCAATCTCTCCAGCCTGAATAAGGTTGTGACAAATTTATTGGGTGGTTAGACAACATTTGAATTAACTAGAAGAGCTGGACATCAGAGGGAACCCATGGCTTACACTGTCTGGATTTCTAGGAATCCTCACATGGACTTATTAGGCAAAAATGGGGCTAGCATGTATGTTAGCTAGGCCTTATTCCTCTATGTCGTGGCTATTACCATGGGAATTTGAATAATTTCTCTCCCTGGGAGCAGGTGTATCTCTGCTTCTTTTGCTTGGTCTTGACCCTCTTTTCTTCCCATTTGCTTGCCAAGTCCAAGATCAAAAGGAGAGCTTTCATCATGGCTTTTCTATCTTGTTTTGAGAGAACAGAAGAAGGGGAGGAGATCCATGGAGGAGGAGGATAGAAGAGGGTGAGGATAAGTGAATGGAGTGGAGGGAGGAAAACAGTGGCCTTGCTATACTGTATGAGAGAAGAATCTAGTTCCAATTAAATGAGTCCAACATTTCCTAAGAGAAAACTCATGGAAGAAGGGAAACAACAATAAACAAAGAAAAGCATAAAATGGAGACAAGGGAAGCATTATTTTGACATATATAGTTCTCATTCTGTTTGGGTACAAGATGAACATCATGCAGGAGTTCATGACAAGCACATTCCTAGGCCCTAACTTAACGTAGGAAATCAAAGTTTTGCCCACCTCAAAGTGAGAAATACATACACAAACACACACACACACACACACACACACACACACACAAAACAACATATAAACATAAAACTTGCTCATGTCATTTTCTTGTATTATTTTTCAATAGTTGGAATAGTGGAATTACAAAGGTATCTGCTCACTGAATTCTAAAATATTCTTGCTTCCCTTTAAGAAAACCTAATGTTTGAATTAATATTCAAATGAAAAATACATCTTTATGGCCAGGCAGTGGTGGTGCAAGCCTTTAATTCCAGCACTTGGGAGGCAGAGGCAGGCAGATTTCTGACTTCCAGGCGAGCCTGGTCTTCAGAGTTCGTTCTAGGACAGCTAGGGCTACACAAACACACACAAAACTGTGTATTAAAAAACCAAAAAACAAAAACAATAAAAACAAACAAACAAAAAATCATCTTTAATGTTACAGAGTATTGATGATACATTCACTATATAATACATTAAGTCTTTCTAGCCTGAGCCAGTCCCTGAGCAGACCTTGGCTGCTAGCTGTGCACCCAATCCCACAACACCTAGAGGAAGCTGCACTCGAGGTGCTCTAACACACCCAGGATTATAGGATAATAGGATTACAGGATGGCAGAACTTGGTCACACCAGGATTTCAGGATCCCAAAGGCATCTTGACTTCCAGGAGCTCTTACACACAGGATCTCAGGATCACAGACAGAGCTGGACTCTGAGTTCTGACACAACCACAATAACAGGAGAGACAGGCTCCAGTCAGAGACAGTGAGCGCAAGTAGCAATAGAGATAATCAGATGGGGAGAGGCAAGAACAAGAACATAAGCCACAGAAACTAAGGCTATCTGGCATCATCTGCACCCAACTCTCCCAGCATAGCAAGTCCTGGATACCCCATCACACTGGAAAAGCAAGGTTTAGATTTAAAATCACTTCTCATGATGATAATAGAGGACATTTTTTATTGGATATTTTCTTAATTTACATCAAGTGTCACCCCCTTTCCTGTTTTTTTCCCCCTCCTAATAGCCCCTTATCCCATACCCCATCTCCCTGCTTTGCCCTTCACCATCAATTACCATAGATGTAGAAACCAAGATATTCCGTGACAAAAACAAATTTACACCATATCTTGCCACAAAGCCAGCCTTACAAAGGATAACAGATGGAAAATATAAATCAAGGAGGAAAACTACACCCTAGAAAAAGCAATAAAGTAATCTTTCAACAAACAGAATAGCAAATAGCCACAGAAACATAAAAATAATATCAAAAATAACAGGGAGCAGCAATCACTACTCCTTAATATATCTTAACATCAATGGGCTCAATTCCCTAATAAAAAGATATAGGATAACAGACTGGATGCATAAACAGGACCCAACATTTTGGTGCAAACACGAAACTCACCTTAGTGTCAAAGAAAGCTACTTACCTCAGAAAAAAAGTGCTGGAAAATAATTTTCCAAGCAAATGTTCCCAAGAAACAAGCTGGGGTAGCCATTCTAATATCGAATAAAAGCAACTTTCAATCAAAAGTTATCTAAAAAGGATAAGGAAGGACACTTCATACTGCTGAAAGGGAAAATCTACCAAGAGGAACTCTCTAGTCTGAATATCTACCCTCCAAATGCAAGGGCAACCACATTCATAAAAGAAACACTACTAAGCCTCTACACACACAACTAAGCCTCCGCACACACGTTGCACATCAACAATAATAGTGGGAGAAGTCAAAACTGCACTCTTATCAGTGAACTAATCATGAAAACACAAAATAAACAGACACACTGAAACAAAGAGAAGTTATGGACCAAGTGGATTTAATAGATAGCTATAGAAGATTTCATCCTAAAACAAAAGAAAATACCTTCTTCTCAGTACCTCATGGTATCATCACCAAAATTGACCATAGAATCAGTCACAAAACAGGCCTCAACAGATACAAGAAGACTGAAATAATTCCATGCATCCTGTCAGATCACCAAGGACTAAGGGTGGTCTTCAATAGTAACAAAAAACAACAGAAAGCTGACATAAACATGAAAGCAGAACAATGCCCTGATCAATGATAATTTGGTTAAGCAAAAAAAAAAAAAAAAGAAATTAAAAACTTGGTAGAATTTAATGAAAATGAAGGCACACCATACCAAAACTTAGGTGACACAATGAAAGCAATGCTAAGAGGAAAACTCAGCTCCGAGTGCCTCCAAAAACAAACTGGAGAGAGCATACACTAGCATCTTAACAGTACACCTGAAAGCTCTAGAACAAAAAGAAGAAAATAAACCCAAGAGAAGTAGACAGCAGGAAATAATCAAACGTGGGGCTGGAATAAGCCAAACAGAAAGAAAAGTAACTATGCAAATAATCAACAAAACTGGTTCAAAGAAGCTGGTTCTTTGAGAAAATGAACAAGATATGTAAATCCTTAGCCACACCAAACTAGAGGGCACAGAGACAGTGTCCAAATTAACAAAATCAGAAATGAAAAGGGAGATATAACAACAGAAACTGAAGAAATTCAAAAAATTATCAGATTCTACTACTAAAACCATATCTTACACAAAACTGGAAAATCCGGATGTAATGGACAAGTTTTTAGACAGATAATAAAAACCAAAGTTAAATCAGGATCAGATAAATCATGAAACAGTCTCTTAAGCCCCTAAAGAAATACATGCAGTCATTTAAAGTCTCCTAAACAAACAAACAAACAAACAAACAAAACGCCCAGGACAGGTTTTAGTGCAGAATTCTATCAGACCTTCAAAAAAGACGCACTACCAATACTCTTCAATCTAGTTCACAAAGTAGAAACAGAAGGAACACAACCAATTCATTCTATGAAGCCACAGTTACGCTGAGTATTCTCCCTTGGAGATGGAGCGGTTTCTGTCTCTTCAGGAACTTTGCACAATTTTCATTCAGAGGACTTAATAAGAGATTTTTTTCCCCTCGTACCATGTTTAGTGGTGTTTCAACCAGATTTTAAAAACTGGAAAAAAAAAAAAAGATACTACTGATCTCTCCTCCAAATAGAGCAGCTCAATATGTTACAGCTCTCTTTGTGAATTCAGATGAGCAAAAGGGTTTGTATGTCTCTGCAGCCACTCATACTTCTTTGTAATTTCAGGACAACAACTGAAGCCCACATGCAAAACAATGGTAAAGAACAATTTAATGTCTGCTTTGTGCCAAGCACCATGCACACCTGAAAAACCCCTGAAACTCAAAACTCCTTATATGGCCTGGAATTTAATTTCCATAAACACAACCATGTGGCTGGTAATTCAATTAAATTCAAAAAATTAAAATCAAATCAAATTAAATATTCGAAAGAAATTAAATTAAAAATGTTGCAACAATTGAAGGTAGATGTGGCCATAAATGTGAAAGCAAGCAGTGGTTAATAGGAGGTGACAGAAAAAGGAAATAAAAAGGAAAGGAACATGGCTGTTCCTAGACATGGTGGAACAGAAAGTTTATTGCTGATACATGGGAGAGTGGAGTTAGAGACAGGCACATCTTAGAGAGTGACCAGAATCAAGTGGAACCAAAGCCATGTGAAGAGAGGAAGGAGAGGAGAGGAAAACCAGACAAAGTGATGAGGTGGGTAAATGATAGATGAAAAAGATATTCTAACAAATTTGGGTGGATTACATAAGGAAGGGGAGCAGGGAGATGTATACCCCAATCCCTAAGATCCAGGGTGTGCTTTGTTAGGCATACACTGTAAAGGGTAACTGGGGGATTTGGGGAGAAACTGACATTCTGGCCTGCTTTGATTTGTTAAATAGGCACCTAAGCCATTTGTGCTGGGCCATAAGACTTAACAACAGTGAGAAAGGATAAACCTAAAGGATTTAATTATAATATCAAAATTTATTTTTAAAAGCTGAAATTGGCTTTATGATTGAAAAGTTATCCAAGTATTAGACAAACCAGGTATTACTCATACATTTCTCTCCCAATGCACACTGTAAAATTGGAATAGTAAAATTCCTACTAGGCACAGACACAGAAATTTGTCAAGCACTTACATGTTGGTTGAATTCATGTACGTACAGATATTTAGTTTCTAAAAATTAATCCATTTCCTTCTCTAGATTCTTGATTGTCTTTTTCTGTGAACCACGTAAATTTTCAAGTTTGGCCTTTTATTGATCATCTAACATTGATAACATTAGTATGCACTGATAATAGAAGGTATTTTAAAAGAAAGCTCCCTCCATCATTCTTCCCACTCCCTTTGGTTGCTGTGAATACACCATTTTCAAAGTTGGTCAGTGAAATCAATTGTTACCAATGTCCCTCTTGATCTATAATTTCCCCTAGAATGTTGTGGAGGTAGGAGAACATTCATTCATTCCTTCATTCATATCTCTCTGTCTTTTTCCCTCATTGACCAGTCAGGGCTCATCCTGGAAGAATTTATATGCTTCTCTTCAGGCATTGGACAGCAGAAGCAGGATTAGGTATTCAAAGAAATTACATAGCAAAAGGCAAGTCTGGGCTATAGAAGAAATTCCTCTAAATAGAAACAAATAATCATAGCAGTTGAGAAAACGGATAAAATACTTAAATTCTCCAGAAACACTAAAGAGAAAAAAAAATCTAGATGTTCAGAGAAATTCTAAGAAAATGAAACTTAAAAAGTGTTATCAAGAGCCGGGCGTGGTGGCATACACCTTTAATCCCAGCACTTGGGAGGCAGAGGCAGGCGGATTTCTGAGTTCAAGGCCAGCCTGGTCTACAAAGTGAGTTCCAGGACAGCCAGAGCTACACAGAGAAACCCTGTCTCAAAAAACCAAAAAAAAAAAAAAAAAAAAAAAAAAAAAAAAAAAAAAAGTGTTATCAAGAATTGACTTCTTTAAAAGATAGATATTATTGAAAGTATGAATAGGTACAGTGTCTTTCAACAAGAGCAGGCCATTACCTTGTAGGCAAATACAGCAAACCAGTAGCCAACATCAAATTAAATGGAGAGAAACTTAAAGCAATCCTACTAAAATCAGGGACTAGACAAGGCGGCACACTTTCTCCATAACTATTGAAGTCCTAGCAAGAGCAATTCCACAACAAAGAAGATCAAGGGGATACAAATTGGAAATGAAAAAGTCAAAATATCATTATTTGCAGAGGATATGATAGTATCTATAAGTGATCCTAAAAATTCTACCAGAGAACTCCTAAACCTGATAAACAACTTCAGTGCAGTAGCTGGATATAAAATGAACTCAAATAAATCAGAGGCCTTTCTCTACAGAAATGATAAACAGGATGAGAAAGAAATAGGGAAACAACACCCTTCACAATAGTCACAATTAATATAAAATACATTGGTGTGACTCTAACTAAGGAAGTGAAAGATCTGTATAATAACTTCAAGTCTCTGAAGAAAGAAATCAAAGAAGATCTCAGGAGATGGAAACGTCTCCCATGCTCATGTATTGGCAGGATTAGTATAGTAAAAGTGACTATCTTGCTGAAAGCAATCTACAGATACACAGCAATCCCCACCAAAATTGGAACTCAATTCTTCACAGAATTAGAAAGGGCAATTTGTAAATAAATCTAGAATAACAAAAATCCTAGGATATCAAAAACTATCTCAACAACAAAAGAACCTTTGGTGGAATCATCATCCCGAAACTCAAGCTGTAGTACAGAGCAATTGTGATAAAAAACAAAAACAAAAACAAACAAACAACCCCCTTCATGTTACTGGTACAGTGACAGTCAGATCAATGAAGCTGAATTTAAGATCCAGAAATAAACTCACACATCTATGTCCACTTAATCTTTGACAAAGGAGCTCAAACCATCCAGGGGAAAGAGGACAGCATCTTCAACAAATGTTGCTGGCTCAATTGGCGGTTAGCATGTAGAAGAATGCGAATTGATCCATTCTTACCTCCTTGTACAGAGCTCAATGCTAAAGGCCAAGAGAACAACTTGTAGAATACACGAAAGAAACTTAGCCTGTCTGACTTTGGCATCCTGCTAAGGGTGTTTCTATACACAGGACCCTGCTCGAAAGGTTTTGTGAATATTCAGCCCAGATAGTTAAGTTATGCAAGAGCCACCGTTGGGTCCAGAAGCGGCTAAAACCACGAGGCAACTCGCAGGTGCCTGCATGTAGCTGCTGGTTCCGACCCAGCCTTCCGTAGGACCCAGCACACCCGATCCCGCTCCTCACCTCTGTGGGAAGTGACAATATCCTCATCATGTCGCACTTTCAGAACTTGCCTGAGTTTCCTTCACAGTACCCAGCAGCACACAGGACAAATCACTTAAGCCTGCTTAATTACAGGGAACCAGCGAAAAGAATTCCGGAAGAACCACCCTCCTCTTATGACTGGCAGATCCCACAGGGAACCAGGAAAATCCCTTCCGGAAAAACCACCCTCCTCTAAGACTGTCAGATCCTCCTTCATGCCGTGATTGGCTAGTAAATCCTGAGTGACAGGAGCAACTCTCTCAGGGTGAGAGGGTGCAAACGCAACTCGGAATAGTGGTTCAGTGCACAGGTTTCCAATCTAGACGCACACCTATTCTAGATCAGCAGAGATTTGTATTTTGGTAGCAATTGTCCCAGGTTTCCGATAGCGTACACCCCAGCTATTGCCGTCCCTTCTCTCCAGCTCACCTCTGATTGGCTGCCTGCTCCTCCCCATTGTGAGCTGTGACTTTGTTCTCCAGAGCCAGGACTCAAATTCTGACCTGTGAGTCCACTGCCCTCAGAAGGTGCTTCCTCTTATTGCTAGTGGAATGAAGCATATTACTAAAGTTGCAGTGGAGTGGATAATCTGTCTTACAAGTGGAAGGATGCCCAGTTTAACTGCTAGTTAAAGAGTGACTTTAAGAAACAACGTTTTGTATTGTGGCTTCTTACTGGGTTCTGGTAAATTGCACAAACTTTCCAGCTGGAGCTCTATTGTTATTCTATAATCTACTATTCTATTGTCTATTCCTCAGTAGGAAAGTGCCAAAAAATAAAATAAAATCTCAACCCAAAAACACAGGTGTACTAGGAAAATGCTCTAGGGTCTCTCTATGTATGTGGAAAGTAGATTTATTAGTATGGCTCCCAAGCTGATAGCCAACTCTTGCAACTATAACTCTATACCAATGGGAAGTTGAGCAATCCAGTGGTTGTTCAGTCCATGTGGCTGAATGTCTCAGCTGGTTTTCAGTATATATCATAATATGTATAGGAATAAAACGTAACAGCTGTAAGGAACCTAGAAACATGTAACGAATACATGTAATCATAAAAGTCGCCACAAAATCCATACGGGTGGTAAACCTTAAGCATTTAAAGAATGTGGGAGAGCTAGCACTACAGTATCCCTGACTGAAGACATAAGTATTTGTATGCCAGCCGGGCATGGTGGCGCACGCCTTTAATCCCAGTACACAAGAGGGAAAAGGCAGGCAGATTTCTGAGTTCGAGGCCACCCTCATCTACATCCAGAGTGAATTCTAGGACAGCCAGTGTTACACATAGAAACCCTGTCTCGAAAAATAAAATAAAATAAAATAAAAATAAAGAAGAAGAAGGAGAAGGAGAAGTAGAACACAAAGACGATGACAAAGAAGACAAAGAAGGGAAATATAAGACTTAAATAGTTTAAAAAAGAAGCATAAGACTTAAGATATAGGACTAGATGAAAAGGAACAGAGAGGTCCAACCATCCATTGAACCCCATTTAAATCATTCCAGGGCTTCCCAAATCCACCTTCCTCAAATCTACCTTCCTCAAATGAACATATGGAGAAATATAAAATTGATATGTTTCCCAAAACTTAGGAATCTCATAGCTTTCAAATGGTCTGAATATGTGAAGGCATACAAATCCAATTCCACTATTTGGTCAAGAAGCATATTTATGCAGTCCTTCATTAGGTTGCATAAAATATCTTTCACTTTGTACGTATAACTTTTGTAAAATTATCATATGTTTAAACTGGCCCATAATAGTTTCTTTCTGTTAGAATTATAGGGATGGAAATGGAGAGGAGCCTTGCCACGCACTCTGGTTGAGTCAGCTTGACAGGCCGAGAGGCCTAAAAGTCACGAGGCAAAGAGTTTCACGGAAACTCACCTCCTGGAATCTGGTGTTCTCTCTAAACCATACATTAATATTCCATTCCCGAGTTAGTCTGGTGTATGGATCCATGTGCTCTCTTTTAGTATTATCCTATTATAAGTGCCTTTTAGGATTGAATTCTCACATAGCCAAGCCTTCACCAGTGTTCCAACAGTCCTAGAAAGTCCTACAGCTGACCATGGGCTTGGAATTCAGTAAGAATGTTGCTTTCAGTGACATTCAGAATTGCCTCTGGCATTACACTATCACTTTGAATAAAAGCCAAGTCACTGCTCTACACAAGAATTTACCATCATCTAGGAAGAAGGAAGTTTGAGACCTAAAGAGAAACCAGAATAGACACTTAGAACTAGAGATAGCTGAGTTACACCCATACACACGTATTTACAATGGTCTACGGGAAAGGTGGACTATACAATAGACTAAAATAGGAACTATGGCAAGGGCACGAAGCCCTTGACCCTGGCTTCTAAGATTAAGTGAATCTTAGGTGCAGCTCTTTTTGATCCCAGTTGTTAACAATGAATTCTATCCCAGGTGGTTCCTGTTAGACCTTCTGTGTTTGTATTCCTGTTTTGTGTAAGAATCCAGTAACCTCTTTGTACCTTGCTGGTGTGTCACCCAACTTCCCTATTTTCTTCAGCATAAAAAGTTTGATGCTCGATTTGACAAATTACATTCAGATTCTACACAACCTCTCCTATGTGCATCTGTCTGTTTCCATCCAAGGCTTTGCCCACCTGCCCCAGAGACCTGTTCCACGCAGACAAAAGGATAAAGAGGGTCTGAGGCAGAGCCTGAAGAAAAAAGGTCCAACAACAGGCCCAAAGAGGGATCCAGCTCAAGGGAGGTCCCAGGGCCTGACACTATTATTTTTTAATATTTATTTATTATTATATCTAAGTACACTGTAGCTGTCTTCAGATGCACCAGAAGAGAGTGTCTCATTACAGATGGTTGTGAGCCACCATGTAGTTGCTGGGATTTGAACTCAGGACCTTTGGAAGAGCAGTCGGTGCACTTAACCCCCCCCCCCCAAAAAAAAACCAACAAAGCCAGTTTTAGTGTATAGAGTGTATTCATAGTTATTGAGTTCAATTCTAAGCAACCACATGGTGGCTCTTACAACCATCTTTAATGGGGATCCGATGCCCTCTTCTGGTGTGTTTAAAGACAGCTACATTGTACCCACATGCATGAAATAAATAAATAAATCTTAAAAAAAAAAAACAACAAGAAGAAGAGTTACAATATAAAAAAATAAAAACTGTGATCCAGTGATAGAGAACTCTCAACCAAGAAATCTAAATGGCTAAGAAGCACTTATAGAAATGGTCACCATTTTCAATAATGACAGAAATTCAAATCAAAACAACACTGAGAGTTCATCTTACTTCCATCAGAAAGTAGATAAGAAAAACCACAAGGGACAGTCCATGCTGGTGAGGATGTGGAACAAGGGGTGGGTGTACTCCTCCAAAGCAGGTGAGTTTACAAACTGGTACAAAAACTCTGGAAAACAACCTGCAAGTTAATCAGATAATTGGAATTAGTTCTACCTGAATACCTTACTATACTGCTCCTGGACATGTACCCAAAAGATTCTCCACAATACCACAAGGACATGTGCTCCAGTATGTTCATAGCAGCCTTATTAGTAATAGCTAGAAACTAGAAGCAAACAGATTGTACCTTATCTGAAGAACACATTTAAACAACAGAAGGCTTTTCAGCTTCCAAAACAAAGACATCACTAGTTTTACTGGCAAATGGGTGAAAGTAGAAAATTTTAGCCTGAGTGAGGTACCCCAGACCAAAAGACATACAAAGTATGTAGTCACAGAAACCCAGAAAAAGATAGTAGCCAAAAGTTACAAAATACCCATAATACCAGCCACAGAATCCAAGAAGTTAAGGAAATCCCAAGTGGGGATGTTTCAATCCCACTTAGAAGGGAAAACAAAATTGACATGGTAAGGAGAAGGAGGGAGTTCTGTGGGACAGGATAAAAGAATCTGGAAAGGGGACATGATCAGGCATGGGAGAGACAGTAGAAAAGTCCAGAGGGCTAGCAATATGAAAGGAAATATGCATCTGATGGGTGAGGAAAAGGGGAATAATTAGAAAATTAGAGACCTGGCATGGACTCAATATGGGTAACCTTAGCTGAAATAGTGGGAATATGGAAATAAAAGACACCACCACTAGTCCCAGTTGGCAGGTGGAGGGAAGGAACTGGGTGGGAGAAGAGACAACAGGAGGACAATGGAAGGGTTCAGGATCAGGTGTGGGGAGGGAGAGGACAGATAGCCAGATAGCCATGAGAATGTATGGAAATCTGTAACTGAAGGAGCTGGGGAGGTGGCAAACATCTCAATCTACCTTCTGCAATGGAGCATCAACTTCCCTATGTGCCAAGCCTGGCTTGGCCCTGCTGGGAAAGAGTGGCATATTGCTTGCCCCTAAGACAGGGCCCTGATGTGAGCTACCTGGAGAGTTCTGGGTTGCTGTGGCCAACAAGCTTACTTGCATAATAATGTAAATATTTTACATTCCTCTGAGGAAACTCCTCCCTGTTAAGATTAATGACTCTACATTAACTAAAAGCTGAAATTCCGGATTTAGGGTGTGGTTACCTCTCAGCAAAATGGTGACCACTGGAACCTCAGACAAGCACTTAAGGAAAAGAGTTCTAAATACATGAGTTTGAAAATGTATAATTTTTCAAACACGGAAAAATAATGATTCAGTTCGAATTATATGAGGATCTTCATGAATCTGAAGGAACAAAAGCAGCTGCACTGTGAACCAACATGTCAGAAAATTACGAAGGAAGGAGGTAAAGAGATTTAGGGAGTGGTAATTGAGGGAGATTTCACCCAGGTTTTTGCTTGTTTGTTTACTTGTTTGTTTGTCTGTTTAAGCTGACAAACACAAATAAATTCCTGAGTTCAGGATCAGCCAAAGACAGATCAAGGTTACCCTAAGGCGTGGTGAAAATAGTAATTTCAGAGCAGAGTCCTGCTCAACTAGCCTATCATCCGTGCTTAATAAAGTCAGACAGATCTTTGAGTTATTTTGGAATTTTAAGAAAAAATATATGTCTCCTATCTTCTAAGAATCAAAGCATTGGGGTTGGATGCTGATTCATGAGCTAATCAAAAGGAAAACCTGGAGTAAATGACTGGATTGATAGGTAAAATAAAAGACTGAACCTGTCTTCTCCTGAGATGATTCATCCAGAAAAATATTAGGACAAATAGAACTACTGCTTGGAGAATGAACACACAAACACACACACACATGAACAAAGAGTGAGAGACAGGGAGTGAGACACACACACAGTGAGAAAGGGGAGGGGAGAGAGAGAGAGAGAGAGAGAGACAGAGACAGAGACAGAGACAGACAGAGACAGACAGAGAGACAGAGAGAGACAGAGAGAGAGAGAGAGAGAGAGAGAGAGAGAGAGAGAGAGAGAAGCAAGCAGGAAAGCAGGACTTGGACAGAGAGATCTTTAAGAATGGCAAGCAAGCAGAATATAGACAGAGAAATCTCCAGAGAGGAAACACAACAGAAAGCAGACTGGAAAAGCTGTATCAAGCAGAACACAGGTCAACAGCTTGGAATCACCATTTTTCTTATCCAGACACCACTTCTTTCTCTCTCAGAAACTCTCTCTAAGCCAAGCCTGGTCTTTGTCACCTATAAACACATATCCACATATTGGTAACATATTCCATGTTTCCCAGAAGAGATTCTAGGCTCTTTGATGCACAGGAATAACACCCTATCACCCACACTATCCCCAATTATACCCTCAATGGCCACTGCAAATTTACCTCTTCAAACCCTGCAAGGCTTTCCTCAAGTTTTGCCAATCTTTCTATCCCAAAGAGGCAGCCTGAAAAGTATGAAAACACATATATTTTTCCAATCCCAGAGCAGTCAAGTTCAGTGGTTTTGCAGTGTCCTTGCTTATACTCATGATACATTATTCCCAATTAATTCATTTTACATAAAGCAAAGATAATATTACTAAGGTTTCTTTAAAATTGACCAGGAGCCAGGCGTGGTGGCGCATGCCTTTAATCCCAGCACTCGGGAGGCAGAGGCAGGCAGATTTCTGAGTTCGAGGCCAGCCTGGTCTACAAAGTGAGCTCGAGGACAGCCAGGGCTATACAAAGAAAAACCTGTCTCGAAAAACCAAATATAATAAATAAATAAATAAATAAGTAAATAAATAAATATATAAAACATAAAATAAAATTGACCAGGAAATATAGACTTCAAGGATTATTTGGTATCCCTGAAGTACTTAAAAAATCTCTATCAATGTAGATTATATTTATCTCAAAATTCCAAGAAAGGATACAAGTATTTGTTTCTATTTATTACTAGTTATGCAAAAAAAAAAGTTTAAATTTTTCACAGTGGAAACTTTAATTTCATGACACACTACACTAAAAGTAAATACTCCTTCCACATTTGCTGCATTACACACCACTCTTGTTTACTCAGAATGTACATTAACTGTTAACTGGCCTTCCAATTATTGGTGATGCTATTACAGAAGTCATCACATTCCTCCTGAGCAATGGCAGGCCTGTATCCATTCAAAATAGTCATAGTCTTAATGAACTATTCTGATCAACTTAGTCATTTTTATTTCTGTATTTTGTGTAGGGGTGGTGGTGGTGGGGGTGTTCCTCTCTGTTCCTTTTCTTTTTCTTTTTTTCTTTCTTTTTTTTTTATTACATATTTTCTTCAATTACATTTCCAATGCTATCCCAAAACCCCCCCCCACTCCCCTACCCATCCATTCCCATTTTTTGGCCCTGGCATTCCCCTGTACTGGGGCATATAACGTTTGCCTTGAAGAGCAATGAGAGACTAAGAGCAAAAGAGACTATGAGACTGTAAGTAGCCTTTCAACCCTGTTAGAAATACAGAAATGTCCAACACTATCTGAAAATATAGGAAGCCTAACACAGCTTCCAGAACTGAGACAAATCTTAGAGACAGCTACCTACATATACAACCCCAGTAGGTCAGGAAGTTGGAGCATCAGTCTTCAGCCCTCTGGCCCAGGATATTCTGACAGACCATGAAAAGCAGGGGTTACTTAGGACTAGCTTATTCTGTCTTGGCAGAACTAAATTGTCCAATCCTGTAACTTGTGTCCTCTCAAGGATGGTACAGGTCTGCAGGAGAGATAGGCAATTTCTGTCCATTGGCTACTGGGCCACAATGCACTATGTCACCTAGAGATAGAGATGCTCCATTTCTTCTTTGAATCCACAAAAGGGAGCTATTAGGAGCAGATATGTCTCAACAACGAAAGAATAAAAGCATTAGATGTCACATTCTGTGGATTGCTGGTATTTTTTAAAACCAAGTATCTATGTAAAGTAATATGGACTGTTTTCATTAACTACTCCCAGCTATTTCTAACTAAATTATCTGAAAACACCATAACAATAAACTCAGAGCCATGAATTTGCTGTTTGGCCCATAAGTCACAGGTTTAAACATCTCAGATCAGTTTATAACAACAGCTATAGAAGAAGTGGCTCTAAGCCTTCCACTGTAAAAAGTTTTGTAACAATAGAAGAAATTTGTACAAATGAAAACCTTGATTTTCTATCAAAATAAATTCTGTACCAAAATCAGAAAAAATCCTAAGCCTCATAAACAGCTTCAATGAAGTAGCTGGATATAAAATTAACTCAAACAAGTCAATGGCCTTTCTCTACACAAAGGATAAACAGGCTGAGAAAGAAATTAGGGAAACAACACCCATCTCAATAGTCACAAATAATATAAAATACCTTGGCGTGACTCTAACTAAGGAAGTGAAAGATCTGTATGATAAGAACTTCCTGTCTCTGAAGAAAGAAATTAAAGAAGATCTCAGAAGATGGAAAGATCTCCCATGCTCATGGATCGGCAGGATCAATATAGTAAAAATGGCTATCTTGCCAAAAGCAATCTACAGATTCAATGCAATCCCCATCAAAATTCCAACTCAATTCTTCAACGAATTAGAAAGGGCAATCGGCAGATTCATCTGGAATAAGAAAAAACCTAGGATAGCAAAAACTCTTCTCAAGGATAAAAGAAACTCTGGTGGAATCACCATGCCTGACCTAAAGCTTTACTACAGAGCAATTGTGATAAAAACTGCATGGTATTGGTATAGTGACAGACATGTATACCAATGGAACAAATTGAAGACCCAGAGATGAACCCACACACCTATGATCACTTGATCTTTGACATGGGAGCTAAAACCATCCAGTGGACAAAAGACAGCATTTTCAACAAATGGTGCTGGCACAACTGGCTGTTATCATGTAGAAGATTGCAAATTGATCCATTTTTATCTCCTTGTACTAAGGTCAAATCTAAGTGGATTAAGGAACTCCTCATAAAACCAGAGAGACACTGAAATTTACAGAGGAGAAAGTAGGGGAAACCCTCGAAGATATGGGTACAGAGGGAAAATTCCTGAATAGAACAGCAATGGCTTGTGCTGTAAGATCAAGAATCAATAAATGGGACCTCATAAAGTTGCAAAACTTCTTAAGGCAAAAGACACCGTCAATAAGACAAAAAGACCACCAACAGATTGGGAAAGGATCTCTACCTATCCGGAATCAGATAGGGGTCTAATATCCAATATATATAAAGAACTCAAGAAGGTGGACTCCAGAAAATCAAATAAGCCCATTAAAAAAGGGACTTAGAGATGAACAAAGAATTCTAACCTGAGGAATACCGAATGGCAGAGAAGCACCTGAAAAATATGTTCAACATCCTTAATCATCAGGGAAATGCAAATCAAAACAACCCTGAGATTCCACCTCATACCAGTCAGAATGGCTAAGATCAAAAATTCAGGTGACTGTAAATGCTGGCGAGGATGTGGAGAAAGAGGAACACTCCTCCATTGTTGGTGGAATTTCAAACTTGTACAACCACTCTGGAAATCAGTCTGGCGGTTCCTCAGAAAATTGGACATAGTACTACTGGAGGATCTGCAATACCTCTCCTGGGCATATATCTAGAAGATATTCCAACCGGTAAGAAGGACACATGCTCCACTATGTTCATAGCAGCCTTGTTTATAATAGCCAGAAGCTGGAAAGAACCCAGATGCCCCTCAACTTAAGAATGGATACAGAAAATGTGGTACATTTACACCATGGAGTACTACTAAGCTATTAAAAGGAATGAATTTATGAAATTCCTAGGCAAATGGATGGACCTGGAGGGCATCATCCTGAGTGAGGTAACACAATCACAAAGGAACTCACACCCATGTACTCCTGATAAGTGGATATTAGCCCAGAAATTTAGGATACCCAAGATATAAGATACAATTTGCTAAACGCATGAAACTCAAGAGGAACGAAGACCAAAGTGAGGACACTTTGCCCCTTCTTAGAACTGGGAACAAAACAGCTATGGAAGGGGTTACAGAGACAAAATTTGGAGCTGTGGCAAAAGGATGGATCATCTAGAGACTTCCATATCCGGGGATCCATCCCATAATCAGCTTTCAAATGCTGACACCATTGCATACACTAACAAGATTTTGCTGAAAGGACCCAGATATAGCTGTCTCTTGTGAGACTATGCCGGGGCCTAGCAGACACCGAAGTGGATGCTCACAGTCAGCTATTGGATGGAGCACAGGGCCCCCAGTGGAGGAGCTAGAGAAAGTACCCAAGGAGCTAAAGGATTCTGCAACCCTATACGTGGAACAACATTAGGGAACTAAACAGTACCCTGGAGCTGTTGATTCTAGCTGCATATGTATCAAAAGATGGCCTAGACAGACATCAATGGAAAGAGTGGCCCATTGGACTGGCAAACTTTATATGCCCCACAACAGGGGAACGCAAGGGCCAAAAAGTGGGAGTGGATGGTTAGGGGAGAGGGGGGAGGGTATGGGGGACTTTTGGGATAGCATTGGAAATGTAAATGAGGAAAATACCTAATAAAATATATTAAAAAAACAAAACTTTGCATCAGATTTTTATTATGACATCCTTTATCCATGTGGGAAAAAAAAGAAATTTGCACAATTGAAAACCTTGATTTTCTATCAAACTAAATTCTGTACCACAATCAGAAATTATAACTTAAAGAGTTCTACCAAGTAAGATAATGGCTGCACTATCAATTGTAGTTATATCCTCCCTGTCAAATTCTTATCATTTCTAAGTTCCCCAGAAAGACAATCTTAGGATACTCACCTCTAGACTCCCAAATCCTAGAAAGTGGGATGACAAATCTTTATAAGTTCTTCAGCTGAATATGGGTGTTGACATATCTTAAGGAGAGAGAGGGTAGGAAAAAATGAGCGACTTGATTGGACTTAAGAAAGCCAAGGCAACTATATTATTAAAGTCTCTGATGTCTATGTCCTGACTAGATCCTGCTGAAAATCCATGAGATGAGGAGTTTAACTGGGTCATGTTTGACATTGGAGCTCACCAAAGCTGTATATTCTGTAATATATAAATCTGAAAACAAAATTTTACTATTATTAAGAAAACTTTTTTGTTCGATTTTCTAGAATCTAGTTTTCTGGGGGATCCCTCTATCAAATCTGATCGGTATAGCTCTGGAAGATGTCCAGAGCCTAATCATCTTTTCTAAAAACACAAAGAGACCTTTCTCCCAAATCAGCATATCCTTGAGACATTAACTAGACAACCCTTTATTTTGACCTCTTTTCCAGAGGAATAATATACCCACCAAATTAAAAAATCACATCCATTTTGAATATTAAAACAATTCAAAACAAATTAAATAAAGTAAAACACTGTATGTAACTATTCTTAGGCTTTTTGTATTTATTCATGTCAGAAAATTAACCCACAATTTCCATGGAACCCACGTGCAAAGAATATGATTTGCTCCAGACTATTTTTTTTTCTTGGTTTTTTGAGACGGGGTTTTTCTGTATAGCCCCGGCTGTCCTGGAACTCACTTTGTAGACCAGGCTGGCCTCGAACTCAGAAATCTGCCTGCCTCTGCCTCCTGAGTGCTGGGATTAAAGGCGTACACCAACATGCCCGGCTCCTGCAGAATTTTTAATAAACCATTTATCTGTTATGCTCTCTATCTGGAGACACAGATTTCAATCAGTAACTGTTCATTCCAGGAAATTATCATTGCCCCCTCTACTTGGAGGCAGTGACTAATTTTCCCTATCAAAGAAATGCAAGGCAGGTGAAATTCTCCACAGTGGAATACTACTCAGCTATTAAGAACGGGGACATCCTGAGTTTTGTTGGCGAACGGATGGAACTAATAAATATCATCCTGAGTGAGTTTACTCAGACCCAAAGAACATGCATGGTATGTACTCCCTAATACGTGGATATCAGCCAAAACCAAAAAAAAAGTACAGAATACCCAGGATATACTCCACAGAACTCAAAAAGGTTAGCAAGCTGAAGTGCCCAAATGAAGACACCCCTCAGTCCCACTTGGAAGAGAAAAGAAAGCAATCACAAGTATGGAGGGATGGAGGGATCTGGGAAGGAAAATGGACTGGGAGGATACTGGGGGGTGAAGAAGTGAACCTGATTTGGTACTGGGTAAGGGAAAAGAACAGAAGCCCTGGGAGCTAGCAGAAAAACTGGAAAAAGGAAACATCTGGATATAGGAGGTTGGGGACCCTCCAAAATTCACCAGAGACCTGGCTGGTGTACAACTCACAGGACTCAAAGGGGTGGACATTAGATGAAATGCCCGACAGTAGGGAGAGGGACCTGATAGAGCCCACCTCGAGCAGGAAGACAGGAAATCAAATGAGCGAGCAGGGGCCATCCCAAGTCACAACTCTGACTCACAATTGTTCCTGCTTGAAAAAATTACAGGGATGAAAATAGAGAGGAGCCTGAGGAAAAGAAGGCCCAGAAACTGACCCAAAGAGAGATCCAGCTCAAGGGGATGTGCGAAGGCATGACACTATTAATGAGGCTAAGGAGCACTCACAAAGGGACCTAGCATGACTGCACTCTGGAAGACCCAACAAGCAGCTGAAAGAGTCAGAGGCAGATAGTTGCACCCATCCAATGGACAAAAGCATCTGACACCTGTTGTTGAATTGGGGAAAGACTGAAAGAAGATGAGGACGGCATCCCTTTAGGAGGACCAACAGACTCAATTAATCTGGACCCCTGAGATCTCTCACACCCTGGACCAGCAAACATGCAGCATACACCAGATGAGATGAGGCCACAGACACATACAGCAGAGGGCTGCCTGGCCTGTGTTCATTCAGAGATGAAGAACCTAACCCTCAAGAGAATGGAGTTACCAAGGAGTTTAGAGGTCAGGTGGCATGGGCATGGGGACATTCACATGGAGATAGGGGGTGGGAAGAAGGTATGCGGTGTGGAACAGTAGGAGGGTAGACAAGGGGGGACGAGTAAAATATGGAGTGTAAAATAAATACATAAATAAAAATATTTTATAAAATAAAGGAAATGAAACTTGGGGACTGGAGAGATGGCTCAATGTAAAGAGCACCAACTGCTCTTCCAGAGATCCTGAGTTCAAATCCAAGCAAGCACATGGTGGCTCCCAACCATCTGTAATGCGATCTAAAGCCCTCTTCTGGTGTGTCTGAAGATAGCTACAGTTTACCTATAATAAATAAATAAATAAATAAATAAATAAATAAATAAATAAATAAATAAAATCTTAAAGAACAAAAGAAAATGAAACTCTAACTCTCGGGCTAATTAACTTAAATTTCTAGTGGATTCTTGCCCAACATGTTGGTGTTGGTTTGCTACCTATGTTGGGAAATATTATTAAAGCTGAGGTGACAAACTCTTGCAGTCTTATGTTAAGTAGGGTTCTTAAGGGAAAATAGACTCTTAAAAAGTAAGTACAAAGGAGATGGAAAGACATTGGATAGACCTATGAAGTCAACAAAAACTATCATAAAATCAAAGAATCTAGACCCTGAGATAATACCAGTCACATATGGTTATCTGGTGTTCTCTAAGATATTTACATGGATATGCAGAGAAAAAAAAAGTGGTACCAAGGACCAGCCTAGGGTCAAACAGGGGCTCTGAAAGAAGGACTGTCTGGGAGCAGCAAAAAGAACGACCTGAAGTTAAAATGTGGATTTAAGTTGACCAACTGGGTTCTGCTTGATACAGCTTTTCCAGTTTGCTTCTATGTTTTGCTTTTCCCCTCTCTGTCTATATTCTGCTTGTTTACTATTCTAAGAGATTTCTTTGTTCTTGCCCCACCCCCCACCCCCTGTGTGTGTTCTCCAAACATTTCTCGGTTTTTATCCTAATATATTTTCTGGATATCTCAACTGTTGCAGAACACTGATCCAGTTTTTAATGTTACATAAAAATCTAATCTTTTAGCAGGGCAGTAGTGGCACAGGCCTTTAATCCCAGTACTTGGGAAGCAGAAGTAGGTGGATTTCTGATTTCAAGGCCAGCCTGGTCTACAAAGTGAGTTCCAGGACAGCCAGGGCTACACAGAGAAACCCTTTCTCGAAAAATCAAAAAAAATATTAGCCCAGAAACTTAGAATACCCAAGATATAAGATACAATTTGCTAAACGCAGGAACGAAGACACTTTGCCCCTTCTTAGAATTGGGAACAAAACACCCATGGAAGGAGTTACAGAGACAAAGGTTGGAGCTGTGACGAAAGGATGGACCATCTAGAGACTGCCATATCCAGGAATCCATCCCATAATCAGCTTCCAAACACTGACACCATTGCATACACTAGCAAGATTTTGCTGAAAGGACCCAGATAAAGCTGTCTCTTGTGAGACTATGCCGGGGCCTAACAAACACAGAAGTGGATTCCCACAGTCAGCTATTGGATGGATCACAGGGCCCCCAATGGAGGAGCCAGAGAAAGTACCCAAGGAGCTAAAGGCATCTGCAACCCTATAGGTGGAACAACAATATGAACTTACCAGTAGCCCTGGAGATCGTGTCTCTAGCTGCATATGTATCGGAAGATGGCCTAGTCGGCCATCAGTGGAAAGAGAGGCCCCTAGGTCTTGCAAACTTTATATGCCTCAGTACAGGGAAACACCAGGCCAAGAAGTGGGAGTGGGTGGGTAGGGGATTGGGGGGGAGGGTATGGGGGGCTTTTGGGATAGCACTGGAAATGTAAATGAAGAAAATACCTTATTAAAAATGTATTAAAAAAAAGAAAAACCAAAAAGAAAAAAAATTTAAAAAATCTGATCCTTTACTCAAGGTTTCCTTTTGAGTGTCTTATTAATCAACATCTCTTAAGATTTCAAAAGAGCTCACAGATCTGTCTGCATGATAAGCTAATTGTGTATACCCGAGATATAAATGCTGCCCTGAAATTACCATTTCTTCCATGCCTGCTCCAGTACCTGCTGTATCCCAGGCTGACCTTGAACTGGGAAATCATCCTGCCTGTGTTTCTTCCTGCCTTGAATCTTTCTGACAAGGTGGGTCAAAGTGTAGCTGTGTTTGTTCCCTTAGATTCTTGAAGAAGCCCCTCATTTATTCATTTATTATATCCGTATTTTTTCCATAGTTGAGAACCTATACATTTTTAAACTCACATATTTATAGCTCTTCCCCTCAGCATCAAATGCTGTTCTGAAATTCCCAGTGTTTACCATTTTGATGAGAAATAGTCGCACCCTCAACTTATTGGCTCCTGCTATTTCTTTATATATATATATATATTCTTATTACGTATTTTTCTCAATTACATTTAGAATGCTATCCCAAAAGTCCCCCATACCCTCCCCCCACTTCCCTACCCACCCATTCCCATTTTTTGGCCCTGGCATTCCCCTGTACTGGGGCATATAAAGTTTGCATGTCCAATGGGCCTCTCTTTCCAGTGATGGCTGACTAGGCCATCTTTTGATACATATGCAGCTAGAGTCAAGAGCTCTGGGGTACTGGTTAGTTCATAATGTTGTGCACCTACAGGGTTGCAGATCTCTTTAGCTTCTTGGATACTTTCTCTAGCTCCTCCATTGGGGGCCCTGTGCTCCACCCAATAGCTGACTGTGAGCATCCATCTTATCTGTTTGCTAGGCCCCGGTCTAGTCTCACAAGAGACAATTATACCAGGGTCCTTTCAGCCAACGCTTGTTAGTGTATGCAATGGTGTCATCTCACCTGAGGAATACCGAATGGCTGAGAAGCACCTGAAAAAATGCTCAGCATCCTTAATCATCAGAGAAATGCAAATCAAAACAACCCTGAGATTCCATCTCACACCAATCAGAATGGCTAATATCAAAAATTCAAGTAACAGCAGATGCTGGCGAGGATGCGGAGAAAGAGGAACACTCCTCCATTGTTGGTGGGATTGCAAGCTTATACAACCACTCTGGAAATCAGTCTGGTGGTTCCTCAGAAAATTGGACATAGTAGTACCGGAGGGTCCCGCAATACCTCTCCTGGGCATATATCCAGAAGATGCCCCAATGGGTAAGAAGGACACATGCTCCACTATGTTCATAGCAGCCTAATTTATAATAGCCAGAAACTAGAAAGAATCCAGATGCCCCTCAACAGAGGAATGGATACAAAATATGTGTTACATTTACACAATGGAGTACTACTCAGCTATTAAAAAAGATGAATTTATGAAATTCCTAGGCAAATGGATGGACCTGGAGGGCATCATCCTGAGTGAGGTAACACAATCACAAAAAAAACCTCAAATGATATATACTCACTGATAAGTGGATATTAGCCCAGAAACTTAGTATACCCGAGATATAAGATACAATTTGCAAAACACATGAAATTGAAGAAGAACGAAGACCAAAGTGTGGACACTTTGCCCCTTCTTAGAATTGAAAACAATCAACCATGGAAGGAGTTACAGAGACAAAGTTTGGAGCTGAGACAAAAGGATGGACCATCTAGAGACTGCCATATCCAGGGATCCATCCCATAATTAGCCTCCAAACAATGACACCATTGCATACACTAGCAAGCGTTGGCTGAAATGTCCCTGATATAGCTATTTCTAATCATCATGGAGTCAGTAACAATAACAGGGATGATATTACTTAGAAGGAAAGAGTATTCCACTGCTTGTGTGTCCAGGAAATATATGCATTATTATACAAACATTGACACTCCTGGAGGATCACACCTGGCCCTGTCCTGGGGCAGGTAAAATGTCACTCTGGCCCCACGAAGGCCATGCCATGCTCAGCAACTCATGGAGGTTCAAACCTGAGGTCTCTCCCAGTTACAAGAATCATGGGTCACACCCCACCATGTCCATACCTAACTTCATATTGCTTATTAAACTGTAGCTCTGCATGCAAAAGAATGCAAGTATATCTATATTACTTACCCTGACCAAAACTCAAGTCCAAGTGGATTAAAGACTTAAAGCCAAGGCTGGCGAGATGGCTCAATGGTTAAGAGCCCCAACTGCTCTTCCTTAGGTCCTGAGTTCAAATCCCAGCATACACATGGTGGCTCACAACCATCCTTAACAAAATCTAATGCCCTCTTCTGGAGTGTCTGAAGACAGGTACAGTGTACCTTCATATAATAAATAAATAAAATCTTAAAAAAAAAGAGTCCATCCAATAAAAAAAAAAATAAAAAAAGACTTAAAGGCAGACACAGTGAACCTGAGTGAACCCTAAGGGCAGAACATCCCCGGCAGCACTGTCACAGCAGAGACTTCTGAAAAACACTAATGTCGAAGGCATTAAGATCAGCAATTAAAGAATTGGAACTCAAGAAATAGTGATGTTTCTGTAAGGCAAAAGCCAAGTTAATTAGAAAAGAAAGAGGCAAAGGACGGAATGTGAGGATAGTTTTTTACCAATCCCTACATGATAGAGTTGTAATACAGAACACATTTCAACAAAGAATTCAGTTCCCAACAGACAACTTCAAATGGCTGAGAAACACTTGAAGAAATGTTCACCATCCTTAGCCAAAATGGAAATGCAAATAAATACTTCATTATAATTCCATAGTACACATGTCAGAATGGGTACGATCACACCAATGATTGTTCATATTTGAGAAAAAGTATGTTTACATCCACTGTTCGTCTTGTAGGCATGCAAACTAATACACATGTTATGGAAATCAATATCATGATGTCTTAGGAAATTGGGAGTTTATATACAAGATCCATCTATATCAGTCTTGGGCAAAAACACAAAGGGAACTCCATCCACAAAATGAAAAGACACATGCTCAACTATGTACATAGCAGCTTTATTTGTACTAGCCAGAAGCTAAAGACAACATAGATGTCTTAAAGCTGAAGAATGAATAAAGAAAATGTGCTATGATTATATAATGGAACTATCACTAACCTACTAAAATAAAACAACATGAAATGAATGCATGAAAACAGGCTAATGAATGCAACTAGAAGAAATAGCACACTAAATCAGGTAACCCAAAATCTGGAATGACGGAAATGGTATATATTCACTGATAAATGGATACTAGGCTTTATGTAAACTATAACCAAGCTATCCTCCAGAGATTCAGAGAGGTCATGTAAAGAGAAGAGATACATAGGGGATTTATGGATCTTGTTGCGAAGGGGAACTAGAGTAGACAATCCAGGTAGACTGAGTGATTGGGAAATGGATGGGGAGGGAACATTTGGAGGGTGGTATATAAGGAAAGAGTATGATACAGGGAGAAAGACCTGGAAGTAGAGGCCATTTGGAGGTTAGTATAGGAAATTAGCGACCTAGAAACCTTTAGGGAAATATGAGGGTAACAGGCTGAACCTGCCAGCCTTTATAGCCAGTAAGGCTTCAGTACTGTGAACAGACCACATTTCCTTGATGAGGTAGCTAGCCAAGAGGCCTCTAAACAATGCATGCTGATTTCAGGAAAAACATTTTGCTCTATGGACACTGACCAAATGGTTCCATTGCTCAGGACAACTTCCACACAGCTCACTAACTGTGAAAATCAAGTGGATGCAGCCTTGGAGCCTTCACCCCTATCTTCTAGTCTCTCTGTGGAGAGAAGCTGTTCCACAAGACATAGAAAGAAAAACTCAGAAAGAAAGCAAGGTACAAAATCAACCTACAATCTCTCCTGCCTTGTGCTGAGCCTAGGTAGTAACAAATCTTGTTGAGTGCCAACAAATATTTGGTTTGACTTGAGGTGCTGCACTTGAGAGAGAACACTATCCTTACACTGCCTGTATTCTAGGAATCTCACAGTGATATAAATGCCAAAAATGGGGTTTCAATTAGTCTCAGTCAGATCTGTTGATTGTATGTTATGGCTATTATCTTTCTATCTGAATAATGCCTTACTCTGGGAACAGATGTAGCTCTGATTCTTTTCCTTGATCTTACTGCTCTTTTCTTCCTATTGTCTTGCTATGTACAGCCTCAAAATGAGGGCTTTCTACCTGTCTTTACTATCTTGTCTTGTTTTGTTTGAATCTCCTCTCTTTGCAAGCACCTTTTTCAAAAAGACAAAACAGAAGGTGGGGTGGCATGTCAAGGGAAGGAGAATAGAAGAGGTGGAGGTTATGTAACTGGAACAAGCGAAGGGAGGAGCAACTGTGGTCGTGCTATATTGTACGAAAGGAGCAGCTATTTTCACACAGTTATTCAGTGTTTCTTAAACGAAAATTCAAGGAAGAAGGGAAAGTAAAATGAACAAAGAAAAGCAAAATAGTGAAGACCAGGAAAGCACGATATGATATAGAGAGATACCATTCTTTTGTGAAGAGGATCACCATCACACAGGACTTCATGACTAGATCATTTCTAGGCCCTATTTAGGTCTCTGAAATCACAAGTTTTGCACTCTGCAATTTCTCTCTCTCTCTCTCTCTCTCTCTCTCTCTCTCTCTCTCTCTCTCTCTCTCTCACACACACACACACACACACACACACAATGTTCTCGTTTTGTGGAGAGAAGGAAATCCATAGGACACAGAAAGACAACTTAACTGCTCATTTAATTACAAAAATATCTATCCTTCCCTCTAAGAAAAACTAATATTTGAATAAGAGTTCCAAAAATAAAAATACATGTGTAAGGTTACCCAGCATTGATGCATTACTTATATATCAAACATTAAGTGCTATTTAAAAGTCGTTCAGTGTTTAAAAACATTCTCCAAATCAAAAATGAATGGGTTACCATCTAAGACTGGCTATGTACTCTGAAGAAAATAAAGAGGTGAGTCATATGCCTAAATCTATTGCATTGTTGTTCATCTATCATTTACAGTCATTATTTAGGTTAATTTAGGTAAAAAGCTTAATATCTACATTTTCTTCCTCACATACAAAATAAACGAATATTATAAGAAAGCTATGATGTAAATGCTTCAGCTAGATTCTGTGCTTCCTCCCCTTCATTTTCTATTTCAACCTGTAATGCAGACAAGTCGGATGAAGACTCACTTTCATCTGAGAGTGCAATGAGAGTACCATTAGAGATATAAGATGAGAGAGTCAGCTTGACAATGCTTAAGCTGTCATTGTGTTATGAAGTTTCATGACCAATAGGGCATAGAATGTAGGGATCCTTTTTTAAGTGTATATTTCTTAAAATGTGAACTTGATAAATTTTAAATATCTGTATGTACATAGGAATCAAACAAACAGAAACCTAAAAACTCCCGCAAAAATAACTCAGTGACCTTGAAATTGTTACACTTCTGTCTTTATATTACTTATCTCTTGTCCCAGTACAGAGGTCCCAGTGTACACAAATCATTGCGGTAGCAGAAATTGTAAAATGTTTCTAAGAAAATATTGTTGACGTTAGATCCCTATCATCATTTTTCTAACAGTTTTTAAACACTTACTAAAATGTATCATACAAAACTGATTTTGGCCTTGTAGTGGTAGTGCATGCCCTTAATGACAGCATTTGGTAGGCAGGGGCAGGAGGATTTCTGAGTTTGAGACCAGCCTGGTGTATGGTGTAAAGAGAGAGTTCCAGAACAGCCAGGGCTATACAGAGAATCCCAGTCTTGACAAACAAAACAAAAAGTCCAAAAAACCCTAAAACAAGAAAAATATTGTGGAATGCAATATTAAAGAACTTCTAGAAAACACACATTCAATTTTTAAATCTTTCTTCTCAGGTTGTTTTGTTCCCAATTCTAAGAAGGGGCGAAGTGTCCACACTTTGGTCTTCATTCTTCTTCAGTTTCATGTGTTTTGCAAATTGTATCTTGGGCATTCCCAGTTTCTGGGCTAATATCCACTAATCAGTGAGTACATATCATGTGAGTTCCTTTGTGACTGGGTTACCTCACTCAAGATGATACCCTCCAGATCCATCCATCTGCCTAGGAATTTCATAAATTCATTGTTTTTAATAGCTGAGTAGTAGTCCATTGTGTCAATGTACCACATTTTCTGTATCCATTCCTCTGTTGAGGGACACCTGGGTTCTTTCCAGCTTCTAGCTATTATAAATAAGGCTGCTATGAACATAGTGGAGCATGTGTTATTACCCGTTGGAGCTGAGATGAAAGGATGGACCATCTAGAGACTGCTGCACCCGGGGATCCATCCCACAATCAGCCTCCAAATGCAGACACCATTGCATACGCCAGCAAGATTTTGCTGAACGGACAGTGATATAGCTGTCCCTTGTGAGGCTATGCCGGTGCCTGGCAAACACAAAAGTGGATGCTCACAGTCAGCTATTGGATGGAACACAGGACCCCCAATGGAGGAGCTAGAGAAAGTACCCAAGGAGCTAAAGGGTTCCGCAACCTTATAGTTGGTAAAACAATATGACCTAACCAGTACCCCCAGAGCTTGTGTCTCTAGGTGCCTATGTAGCAGAAGATGGCCTAGTCGGCCATCATTGGGAAGAGCGGCCACTTGGTCTTTCAAATTGTATATGCCCCAGCACAGGGAACACCAGGGCCAAGAAGTGGGAGTGGGTGGGTACAAGAGCAGGGGTCGGGGGAGGGTATGGACTTTCATGATAACATTTGAAATGTAAATGAAGAAAATACCTAATAAAAAATTGAAAAAAAAAAAAAACCTTTCTTCCCAATGAATAGCAAAAGTTACACCTGTCATGTATACTGAGCAGTGATATTATAAGCAACACAGCTTTCTATGATCAGAGCTGTAGAGTCTCTTTTTCTCCAGGGGAACTCCACATTAAATGACCCTCAATGCCTAAGGCCATGTTTGTACATCTACCAACAGAACCACAGTGATGGTCAAGCTAAGTCCTGTCAGAAGGAACTCTGAGAGTTTAGACATCCTGTGTTTCCTGGTGCTGCTCCCCAACACATGGCACAGCTTATGGCCTACCTAACCCTTCCCTCCAAGTGGATCAGAGGAGAATTATGGAAAGAACCTGTGAGCTACATGCCCTGGTGCTCCTAATTTCTATATCCTTTCAGAACCTTCTCTACCTGTGACCATCCAGCTTGGAAACAGCACAATATCCCCTCAACTACTGGAGGATTAGAACCAAATGAGTCAGACAGAACAGGCCTCCACAGATCTGCCCTTCCACATTATGGGCAGATACAGCCCTTTTCTTGTAAAGTTTTAGTTTCATAGAACATCCAAGTATTCATCATCCAATGAGCAGGAGTCCTCTGCATTCACAAAATTGAGCAAGTGCCCTTGCAGTAAGATGTAGTATCTGTTGGATTTGTGCCTAAGAATGGATTAGTTGGGTCTTGAGGTAGATATATTAACAGACTTCTGAGAAAGCAATAAATAGTACCTCATATACAAAATTTATCTGCCCCTCATTTTAAAAGTACTTATGTCTAAGATATTGCTATTTAATAGTCTTGAAATATTTACCTCTAAAATGCCTGTGGTCTTCAACAAATATGTCTTCCGAGTATGCTGAAAACTATGTTCACATTTGTAAGTTTATTACATATGGTGAAAATCTGTCAAAATTAGGCTAAAACTTATAACCCAATATTTATACTTAAATGTGGGGAAACTCTGCTTATTAAGGTTACAGTCCACCAATGTCTAACTAGCCTTTTCTGTCAACACATAATGGAAAATGGCCTTCATTTTCAGGGCTTCTACTTTTCTGACCATGTCTGGGGAATTTAAAGCCCTTGCACAGAATTCACCCTGAGGAAAGTCACAGTGACTTAACTGGAATATAGGATGAACTAACTTCATCCTGATTTAGAAACCCATACTCCTAGATTCTCAGATTCCTGAAATGCTTGCCCCTGCCAATGAGGCATTTTGGTATTCTCAGCATTCAGCTTTACCCATTCTGGAAGTTCCTATCCCCAGTCCTGCAAATTATATAAGCCTCCAATCACCAAAAAGGTGTTCAGACTCCCTGCCGCTGGTACTGCATTGATCATTCGTTGTCCATTTGCACTGGGCTTGTGAACCTCAAGTTTGCTGTGTGCTCCCATTGACCCGATGAACCAATATCGCCTTATGATCCTTGAGGCCATGGAGACATACACTGAAAATTCTATACCTAGGTTATTTTAGTTTGCTACAACTTATTATATACTTAATTCATACCTTATTGAAAAGGTTGTGTGTGTGCGTGTAAATATGTACAGTTACATTCTTTTCATTTTTTTTTACCTTGTTCTCATCTCCCACTTTATATCTGGACCACAGTACACATCCCTCCACTTCTCTATAGCCCTCCCAAACTAACATCACACCCATATATTCTACCATTTCCCCTGAAAAAAGAGCAGCATACTCGGAGATAGCAAATGAACAAGGCATACCATATTTTAATAAAAATAGGCACAAACCTTCATATCAAACCTCGCAAAGCAAATAATTAAGACAAGAACCATCTCGAGAGTAGGCAAAAGAATCAGACACACCCATCCACTATATTCCCATAAATTATGTTGCATCCCTTAGAAGGTGACTGTTAACAAATGGCTTTATTAGATTGATTACATTTATAGGGTTCTCACAAGAATTTGTTTTTAAAATTCCTTTTCAGACTACAATAACAAAGCCTTTACTACATTCACTACATTATCAGGGTTTCTCTTCAGTATGTATTCTTTTATGTTTGAAGCTGACTGTGTCGTGCAAAGGTTTTACCACACTAGTTATATTCATAGGGTTTCTCTTCAGTATGTGTTCTTTTATGATTTCATGGAGTACTGTGACATGACAATGCTTCGTCGCATTTACATACACAGGGTTTTTCTCCAGTATGTGTTCTTGTATGGATTTGAAGATAGCTGTGACATACAAAGGCTTTGCCACATTGGTTACATTCATAGGGTTTCTCTCCAGTATGTGTTCTTTTATGGACTTGAAGAGTACTATGACATGTAAAGGCTTTGACACAGTGTTTACATTCATAGGGTTTCTCTCCAGAATGTATCCTTTGATGACACTGAAGATGAACAAATTGTGTAAAAGCTTTGGTACACTGGTTACATTCATAGGGTTTTTCTCTAGTATGTATTCTTTTATGATTTCGAAGAGTACTGTGACCTGTAAAGGCTTTGCCACATTAGTTACATTCATAGGGTTTCTTTTCAGTATGTGTTATTTCATGACGTTGAAGATGAACAAATTGTGTAAAGGCTTTGCCACACTGGTTACATTCATAGGGTTTCTCTCCAGTATGTGTTCTTTTATGGATTTGAAGATTTCTGCGACATGCAAAGGCCTTGCCACATTGATTACATTCATAAGGTTTCTCTCCAGTATGTGTTCTTTTATGGACTTGAAGAGTTCTGTGATATGCAAAGGCTTTGCCACATTGTTTACATTCATAGGGTTTCTCTCCAGTATGTGTTCTTTTATGGATTTGAAGGTATCTGGGACATGCAAAGGCTTTGCCACATTGATTACATTCATAGGGTTTCTCTCCAGTATGTGTTCTTTTATGGATTTGAAGAGATCTGTAACATGCAAAGGCTTTGCCACATTGTTTACATTCATAGGGTTTCTCTCCAGTATGTCTCCTTTCATGGATTTTAAGATAACTGTGACATGTAAAGGCTTTGCCACATTGTTTACATTCATAGAGTTTCTCCCCAGTATGTGTTCTTTTATGAGTTTGAAGATTGCTGTGACGTGCAAAGGCTTTGCCACATTGATTACATTCATAGGGTTTCTCTCCAGTATGTGTTCTTTTATGGATTTGAAGATATCTGTGACATGTAAAGGCTTTGCCACATTGGTTACATTCATAGGGTTTCTCTCCAGTATGTATCCTTTGATGACACTGAAGATGAACATATTGTTTAAAGGCTTTGCCACACTGGTTACATTCATAGGGTTTCTCTCCAGTATGTGTTGTTTTATGTGTTTGAAGATATCTGCGACATGCAAAGGCTTTGCCACATTGATTACATTCATAGAGTTTCTCTCCAGTATGTGTTCTTTCATGGATTTGAAGAGTTCTGTGATATGCAAAGGCTTTGCCACATTGGTTACATTGATAGAGTTTCTCTCCAGTATGTGTTCTTTCATGGACTTGAAGAGTTTTGTGATATGTAAAGGCTTTGCCACATTGGTTACATTCATAGGGTTTCTCTCCAGTATGTTTTGTTTTATGGATCTGAAGAGTTCTGTGATATGCAAAGGCTTTGCCACATTGGTTACATTCAAAGGGTTTCTCTCCAGTATGTGTTTTTTTATGGATTCGAAGATATCTACGACATGCAAAGGCTTTGCCACATTGATTACATTCATAGGGTTTCTCTCCAGTATGTGTTTCTTCTTTATGGATTTTAAGAGTTTTGTGATATGCAAAGGCTTTCCCACATTGGTTACATTGATAGAGTTTCTCTCCAGTATGTGTTATTTTATGACATTGAAGATGACCAAATTGGGCAAAGGTTCTGCCACACTGGTTACATTTATAGGGTTTCTCTCCTGTATGTATTCTTTTATGGATATGAAGAGAACCGTGATGTCTAAAGGCTTTTCCACATTGTTTACATTCATAGGGTTTCTCTCCAGTATGTATTCTTTTATGGATTTGAAGATTGCTGTGACTTGCAAAGGTTTTTCCACATTGATTACATTCATAGGGTTTTTCTCCAGTATATGTTCCTTTACGGATTTCAAAATGGCTGTGACATGAAAAGGTTTTACCACATTGGTTACCATCATAGACTTTTTCTTCAGTGTGTGGTCTTCTATGTGTTTGATGATCAGTATAAGACATGAAAGATCCAGTGCTCTTATATAACTGATGATAACTGTTTCTTGCAAAGGCTCCATCATATTGAATACATCCAAAGGGTTTCTCTCCAGTATTACTTGGTCCATCCCTTTGAAGATGCCTGTGATATAAATAGAATTTAACACATTAGATATTTTCAGAGTGTTTCTCTATAGTAAGATTTTATTTAAGACTGTGCATGCAATTGGTACATGTATAAGTTTTACCCCATTTATTATACTAATGAATCATTTATCTGTATAGATTAGGTTAACAATGTATTCTAATTGTAAAGAGGAATCAGATATAATAAGGTTCTGTCATGTTGTTTTTATCCATGTTGGTTTGATTCATTATGGTTATTATTTACATCTTTAAAACTACCAGTGATGGAAAGAGCATTTATCACATGGCCCAAAGTTACAATATCTTTTTCCTTTATGAGGTTTTTCATATATTTGACAAAATGTGCAAGCATTCACAGCTTTACCACAATGATTGGATTCATGAATTTTCCTATAATATGAGCCATACAACATTTGGGAAGTTAAACAGGAGAAACAGAACATTTCTACATTACTAATACTCATAGGAATTTTCTGCAGTCTGAGGTTTTTGATGTATTCACAAAGAAGTTGTGAATTCAATTAATTGTACGCCTTCATAATTTACAACAAATTTATTCTAGGCAGGAAAATTAACCAATCTTCTAATTGTCCTGAGCGAGCTATATCGGGTTTAGCTCGCCTTAGGCAGAGTATTGTATCATTTATGTTCAATGAATAGATGATAGACAGATTAAAAAGACAGATACATAGACAGACAGACATATAGACAGACAGAGATATATCTGTCCCATATAATACAACTACGTAAGGAAGAATAACAAAATATATATACCTTGTATTCACTTAGTTTTAATTTTTGTTCCTCCTAGACATGTGGCATTTAGATTAAGGTTTCACAACAAACTTTTTCACTTCCGTGAACTTCTTCACTCAATAATAGAAGCAACGTTGACACATGTATATGAGTAACATCAGTATACTATGGACTGTTTGCATATGAGACAGTTTTGGATATAAACTGATTTCATACTCAGTGTGTACAGTTTTTATACTAGCTGAGTGGTATGAGACTAAACAGACTGGCACATCTACACCGTAGAATGAATGGGGCTGTGCTTGATAAGGTAGTGTCTGTTAAGGCAGTGTTTCCGTGTTTTCTGTCTTAAAGGAAAGCCTTGCAAACACAATCAAATACCTGACACTGAGTTGTCCTTTTTGTGAGTATTTAATAATCAGTATCCATAAAACTGTGCTTATTTACACCCCTGATTTTAACTAAAGCTTCAAGAACGAACTAAGATTTCTTCAAAGGCATATTTGGATCAGCATGCACAAGAAAATTACCTTCTGGGTCTTCCAGAATTTTCACAATCTTCTTCAATATTGTCATCTTCCCAGTTATACCCTATGAGACAGTACAAGGAAATACATGATATATTTGTGGAATTCAGGCAAAATTTAAGAAACTATCTTCAGTGATCCTTACAAACAAGCCTAATTTATTCTCATCATTCTTCCTCCTTCTCAAATGAAAGTGTAGCTGTACATCAATAACAACAAGAAAAACAAGCAACCACACATACAACCACACGACTAAAATACAGTTGCCCCCTCTTTCAAAAAGAGAAACAACATTCACCATCTTACCTATGGCAGTGAGGTTCTTATAGGTTTCGAGCATCACATCTTTGTAGAGACTCTTCTGGGAAGGATCCAGCAAAGCCCATTCTTCCTGAGTAAAGCTCACCAGGACATCATAGTACGTCACTGCGTTCTAAAACATCCCATGTATACATACAAAATTAGCATGAGAATGAAATATTAGACTTGTACATTTCATTGACAATATTTTCAAATAATGTTGATAGTTCGCCCATTTGTTTCCTGACACAGAAGTTATAATGTACTCATGATCACCAAGTCATTTTTGAAGGAAACCGAATAATGAGTTCTGATCTGTCATTTCTTCACCCTTTGAGTTGGAGAAAAGTCTTGGAAGACAAAAGCCAATGAATACACATAAAGAGACAAGGAAAAAGATCAATAGTAGTAAGCACACAGAGATATTCTATGAAATATTCTCATTACAAAAGTAATGAACAAGATGCTTAGATTCGTGAATGCATTTAATTACAGCACTGAGGACACAAAGGCACAAATATCTAATTGTTCTTAATGCCAGCTTGGTATAGGCAATGAGTTCTAGGATAGTCAGAGTTGTATACTATTATACAGTATCCCTTACCAAAACCAAAACAAAACAAAACAAAAATAAACAAAAAAGAAAAAAAAATACAATTAAAGAATCAAACCACCTCTAACCTAGAGACACAGGTCAGTGAAAAAATGTAAGTATCAATGGATTTTTGACTAAGAATAGGTCAGATTAACTTAGAAGATGTAAATATAAGAAATCTGCTTAGTTATTGTTCCCTGAAAACTTGATAAATAAATAAATACAATGGTCCAGTTTCAATTATTTAGGAGCTAGCTTTGTTACTACAGGCACTGACATTTGGCATACCAATGACTGACAAGAATTCCCTTAGAGTAGAAACTCTAAGGGGAGGCTCTGAGGGCCAAACGTGAGTAACCTTAGTCAAATGTGTAACAGAGTGAATATGGAATCTGAAGAGACCACCTGCAGTACATGGACAGGGCCCCAGTGGAGGCTCTCACATCCAACATTTTCACCTCAAAGTTGTTCCTTACTAAAAGGAATGTGGGGACAATCATGGAGCTGAGCATGAACAAATGGCTGAACATTGACTGAGCCAACTTGGAATCCATCCCCTGGGTGGTCACCAAACCCTAACATTATTACTGATGCTGTGTTGTAACTGCAGACGTGAGCTTAGCATGGGTGTTCTCTGAGAGGCTCTACCAATAGCTGAATGAGACAGTTGCAGATGCTCACAGGCAAGCACTGGATAGATAGGATTAACATAGTAAAAATGACCACACCCAGATACCCATTCTCTCAGAACATCTCTGTAAGCCCACCCTGGTCTTTTGGCACCTATGAACACATACCTGTAACATATACCATAAAACCCACATGAGACAACAGATATTGAAGAAAAATATCAGATCCTATTACAAAACACTATACTCAACAAAACTTGAGGAAATGTAGATGAAATGGACGGTTTTCTAGACAGTTACCAATACCAAAGTTAAATCAGAATTAGATAAACCTTCTAAACAGTTGTATAACCCACTAAAAAATAGAACCAGTCATTAAAAGTCTGTTAGCACCCGGACATTCCAAACCCAGGTGGTAAAGATGTGACCCATGTCCTGTGTTGCCAAGCCAACAACCTCAATCCCAGAATCTACTCAGTTCACCTCCCAACCTTACTTGTGTGATGTCATTTTCCATATAAATTAGGAGATCACCCCCTCACTCTCTTTCTTCTCCACCCCTCTACTTGCCTTGCTGTCCCCTTTGTCTCTACACAATAAACCTCTCTCATGTGGAACCCCTTGGAGTGGTGTGCTTTTTGGTATATCTGGTAAATATATATATTAATATCAATAATATATGAGTCTCCCAACCAAAAAAAAAAACAATAAAACAAACAAAAAAACAAACAAAAACCCCAGGAAAAGATGGTTTTAATGAAGAATTCTATCAGATCTTCAAAGAAGAATATCAATACTCTTCAAACTATGCCACAAACTAGAAACAGAAGGAACACAACCCAGTTCATTCTAGGAAGCCACAGTTACATTGAGTACTCCCCCTTGGAGATGGAGTGGTTTCTGTGTAATCAGGAACTTTTCTCAATTTCTTTTCATAGAGGATTCATAAGAGATTTTTCTTTTTCTTTTTTGTTTAAGGCACTTTTTTATTAGCTATTTTCTTCATTTACATTTCAGATGCTATCTATCAAGCCCCCTACTATACCCTCCCTCCACCGTGCTCCACAATCCACCCACTCCCTCTTCCTGTCCCTGGAATTCCACTGTACAGGGGCACATGATCTTCGCATGAACAAGGTAGAAATTTTTTTCTCCTTTGTATTTCTATCATGTTTAATGTTCAAAATAGATTTTAAAAACTGAAAAAAAAAGATGCTACTAATCTCTCCTACAAACAGAAAGTTCTAATGCTCTACAGATCTCTTAGTGAAATCAGGTGATCAAAATGGTTTATATGTCTCTGCAGATGCTCATAGTTCTTTATGATTTCAGGATAACAACTGCAGTCCCCACAAAAACAATATTGAAGAACAATTTAATGTCTGCTTAGTGCCAAGAACCATACACACCTGAAAAATCTCTAAAACTCAAAACTCAGCTGGGCAGTAGTAGTGTACACCTATAATCCCAGCAAGAGGCAGAGGCAGAGGAGGCAGAGGCAGGCAGATTTCTGAGTTCTAGGCTAGCCTGGTATACAAAGTGAGTTCTAGGACAGCTAGCACTATACCAAGAAATCCTGTCTGAAACAAACAAACAATCCTAAAAACTTCCCATGTGCCTTGGAATTTAATTTCCATGAAACACAACCATGTTGCTGGTAATTCAATTAAATTCAAAAAATTAAAATCAAATCAAATTTAATATTCAAAAGAAATGAAATTAAAAATGTTGCAACAATTGAAGGTAGACGTGGCCATAAATGTGAAAACAAGGAATTGATACTGGGAGGTGAAAGGAAAAAGAAATAAAAAGGAAAGAAACATAGCTGTTCTTAGACATGGTGGAATAGAAAGTTTATTGCTGATGCATGGGAGAGTAAAGAGAAAGACACATCTTAGAGAGTGACCAGGATCAAGTGGAACCTAAGCTATATGAAGAGAGGAAGGAGAGGAGAGGGAAACAAGACTAAGAGATGAAGTGGGTAAATGATAGATGAAAAAGATATTCTAACAAATTTGGGTGGATTACATAAGGAAGGGGAGCAGGGAGAGTTGCAGACCAATTCCTGGGATCCAGGGTAGGTTATGTGAGCCATATACTATAAAAGGTAGAGACTGGGGGATTTGGGGAGAAACTGACATACTGGCGTGCTATGATTTTTTAAATAGGCACCTAAGCCATTTGTGCTGGGCCTTGAGATGTAACAACAGTGAGAAAGGATAAGCCTAAAGGATTCAAATATAATTTTTTTCCTTTTCTTCCTTTTTTTTTTTTTTTTGAGACAGAGTTTCTCTGTATAGCCCTGGCTGTCCTGGAACTCACTTTGCACTGATCTGTGTCTCTAGGCTAGGGGTGTTTTATCCTGATGAATCCAGGACTGTCTCCAGACTGCATCCCCACTCCCATTATCCTTCTCCATGTTTTGTCTAGAGGAGGTCTTGCATTAGTCTATCACCTGCTTAGTCACGGACTTAATAGGTTTATTGAAAAAATTCAGAAGGAGAAAACACCCCTAGTCTAGAGACACAGATCAGTGTGAAAATGCAATATCACAGGAGTTTTGACTGGGAATTGGTCAGATAAACTCAGAAGATGAAAATAGAAGAAAACTGCTTATTGTTCCCTTAAAGCTTAATAAATAAATGAATATAATGGTCCAGTTTCAATTATTTGGAAGATAGATTTGTTACTACAAGGCACTAATATTTGGCATACCAATGACTGACAAGAATTCCCTTAGAGTAGAAACTCTAAGGGGAGGCTCTGAGGACACAATGGGGTAACCTTAGTCAAAAGTGCAATAGAGGGAGTAAGGAACCTGAGGAGACCACCTCCACCCCAGTGGAGGCCCTCACATTCAAAATTTTCCGTTCAAAATTGTTCCTTTCTAAAAAGAATGTGAGGACAAAAATGGAGCAGAGCACGAACAAATGGCTGAATATTTTCTGGCCCAACTTGGGATTCATCTCCTGGGTGGTCACCAAACCCTAACATTATTACTGATGCTATGCTATGCCTGCAGACAGGAGCTTAGCATGGGTGTTCTCTGAGAGGCTCTACCAGTAACTGAATGAGAGATGGAGATATTCACAGCCAAGCATTGGATAGGTAGGATTAATATAGTGAAAATATGCAAGTTACCAAGTGCAATCTACAGGTTCAGTGTAACCCCATTAACATTCTAACACAACTTTTTTTTTTTACAAATATTGAAAGAGAAATTCTCAACTTCATAGGGGGAAAACAAAACAAATCAACAAAACAAAACAAAACAAGGAAAGTCAAAACAATCCTAAACAGCAAAAGAACTTCAATAGGAATCACCATCCCTCAACTTAAGCTGCACTATTGCTCAAGCAATAGCGATGAAAACTGCATGATATTGGTACAAAAACAGATATGTGGACCAATGGAATCGACCCAAAGACCTACAAACAAACCAATTTGATTTTTTGATAAGGAAAGAAAAGCAAACAATGGAAAAAAGAGGACATCTTCAAGAAATGGTACTGGTCTAACTGGATATCTGCATGTGTAAAAATGAAAATAGATTCATATTTATCACTCTGCACAGAATTCAAGTCTGAGTGGATCAAGGACCTCAACATAAAACTGGATGCAATGAATCTCATAGAATAGAAAGTAGGAATGAAAAGGTCAGCTCAGGAACTTTGGGAAGGTCATGAAGCACATGTGCCTCAGGAAGGGAGAGGCTAGGTACCATTTTTCAGACCACAGGGAGGGAACAGACCTGTGGGTGGGGACACATTCCACAGGATGTACCATTGCCCACCTCAGACAAGGGAAGTCCTTTTCACCTTATTTCCTAAAGACTAATCAGTTTAAGGGTGCACTGTTCAGTCAATCATATTGTGCCTAGTCACTGATGTTCTTCTATTCTGCCCCTGGAAACCATATACAAAACCCGCCAAATCTGTGCTGGGGGGTCGCTGCCTCTTCTTTGGGTCTCTGATGACCCCAATGCACTGTAACAATAAAATCCTATTGCTTTTTGCATCGATCCTGGCTCCACATGGTTCACTCAGGGGGTCCCTGGTAAGCTAAGGCTCCCCAGAGTCTTACAGGAAAAAGACTTGAACTATTTGAACAGGAGACAATATTCTGAGCATAACACCAAAGGCTCATGCTCTTGCTCTAGTCTCAACAATAAATGGAACCTCAGGAAATTGCAAAGCATCTGAAAAGCAAAGGGCACTGTCAATAGAACAAAAAGGCAGCAGACAGATTGGGAAAGATATTCACCAACTCTACATCCTACAGAGGGTTACTATATAAAATTCATAAAAGACATGAGAAGTTAAACACCAATAACCCAACAAACCCGATTCACAAAAGGGTACAGAGCTAAACAGAGAATTAACAACAGAGAAATCTTGAATGGCTGAGATGAAACTAAAAAATTGTTCAAAGTCCTTAGTCATCAGGAAAATGGAAATCAAAACAATTTTTTAAGTGTTTTTTTTCATGTATTTTTTTTCATGTATTTTTTAATTGGGTATTTATTTCATTTACATTTCCAATGCTATCCCAAAAATTCCCCACATGCTCCCCCACCCACCCACTCCAACTTCTTGGCCCTGGCATTCCCCTGTACTGAGGCATATAAAGTTTGCATGACCAATGGGCCTCTCTTTCCACTGATGGCTGACTAGGCCATTTTCTGATTCATATGCAGCTAGAGAAATGAGCTCCAGGGAGTTACTGGTTAGTTCATATTGTTGTTCCACCTATATGATTGCAGATCCCTTTAGCTACTTGGTACTTTCTCTAGCTCCTCCATTGGGGGCCCTGTGATCCATCCAATAGCTGACTGTGGGAATCCACTTCTGTGTTTGTTAGGCCCCGGCATAGTCTCACAAGAGACAGCTTTATCTGGGTCCTTTCAGCAAAATCTTGCTAGTGTATGCAATGGTGTCAGTGTTTGGAAGCTGATTATGGGATGGATCCCCGGATATGGCAGTCTCTAGATGATCCATCCTTTCGCCACAGCTCCAACCTTTGTCTCTGTAACTCCATCCATGGGTGTTTTGTTCCCAATTCTAAGAAGGGGCAAAGTGTCTTCGTTCTTGCGTTTAGCAAATTGTCTTATATCTTGGGTATCCTAAGTTTCTGGGCTAATATCCACTTATCAGTGAGTACATATTGTGTGAGTTCCTTTGTGATTGGGTTACCTCACTCAGGATGATGCCCTCCAGGTCCATCCATTTGCCTAGGAATTTCATAAATTCATTCTTTTTAATAGCTGAGTAGAACTCCATTGTGTAAATGTACCACATTTTCTGTATCCATTTTTCTGTTGAGGGGCATCAGGGTTCTTTCCACCTTCTGGCTATTATAAATAAGGCTGCTATGAACATAGTGGAGCATGTGTCCTTCATACCGGTTGGTACATCTTCTGGATATATGCCCAGGAGAGGTATTGCTGGATCCTCTGGTAGTACTATGTCCAATTTTCTGAGGAACCTCCAGACTAATTTCCAGAGTAGTTGTACAAGCTTTCAATCTCACCAACAATGGAGGAGTGTTCCTCTTTCTCCACATCCTCGCCAGCATGTGCTGTCACCTGAATTTTTGATCTTAGCCATTCTGACTGGTGTGAGGTAGAATCTCAGGGTTGTTTTGATTTGCATTTCCCTGATGATTAAGGATGATGAACATTTTTTCAGGTGCTTCTCAGGTATACCATAAGCTGGCAAGAATGTGGAATAAGGGGAATAGTCCTCCATTTTAGGAGGGAGGGCAAACTTGTACAAGCAATTTGGAAATCCACTGGGTAGTTAGTTGTTCAGAAAACTGGAAATAGTTCTACCTCAGGAGCCAGTTATATGCCCAACCCAAGATCATGTACCCAAAAGAGGCTTCAACATTCCACAAAGACATATGCTGAACTGAAAAAGTGTAATACAAAAACAAAAAAGAAAACTAGGCCTTTAGGCCCAGGCTTGAGAATGTGACCTTTGTGACTCAATGCTCCAAGGTATGCTAATCATAAAACAGATACTGACATTCCTCCACCCACCCGCTTTCTGGGTTCAGGGAGTATTTGTTCAAAAAGGACCACCCTGACAATCCATGGAACCCGCTATGCAAATGTGCTATTGTTAGAGGTTCATAGAAACTGTGTTGAGAAATAACTGTAAAATTACCAGGTATTCCTTGTGACTTGTGATTTCCTTGTGACTCTTAAATAGTATTTTGGTATTTTTCAACAATGCCCTTCCCACCCACTTGAGTTGTGGTTTCTTCCTTTAAATACCCCCTCTTCCAGCTACTTGGGGCCCACGGTCCTCCACCCATGCATAGTGTACAATTGTGGGTCCCAGAGTGCTCTTGGAATAAAAATCCTTTTTCAGTTTGCATCAAGACCATTTCTCGTGAGTGATTTGGGGTGTCGCCTCTCCTGAGTCAGAACGTGGGGGAGTCCTCACGTCGTGGGCCTTTCAGAACTATGTTCATAACAGCTTTCTTCATAATAGCCAGAAACTGGAACAACCTAGTTGTTCTTCAAATAAAGTGTGGATGAAGTAAATGTGTTACACCTAGGCAACAGAATACTAATCACCTATTAAAAGTAAAGGCATCAATAATTTTACATGCAAGTGGATGGATGTTGAAATTATTATCTTGAGTGTGGTAACCCAATCGCAAAAGGACATGCATGGTATGTACTCACTTATCAGTGGATATTAGCCATAAAATGCAAGATACACAGGCTATACTCCACAGGCACAAAAGAGGTAAAGAAGACATAATGCACAAGATCTCACTTAGAATGCAGAATTAAATAGTTATGATTGGCAGATGGATCAAAGGAACTGGGTGGGAGAGGAGACAAAGAGAAAATTGGGAGGGTTCAGGATCAGGTTTAGGGAGGCAGAGGACAGATAGCCAGATGGTCATGAGAATGTATGCAACCAAAGGAAGTTGGGAGGTGACAAATGTCTGAAATTAACTTCTGCAATGGAAGATCAAGCCTTGCTTGGACCTAATGAGACTGAGTGACAGTTTCTGCACCTGGCAGATGGCCCTGGTGTCAGCTTCCTAGAGTGTTGTGGGTTGCTATGGGCAATAAGGTACATATTTCACAATCCTGCAAGGAATGTCCTCAGTGTTAAGGTTAAGGACTCCATGATAATTAGAAACAGCTGGAGTCCAGGAGTTAAGGGTGTAGCTATGTTTGCAAAATGGTAAATATTAGGACCTCCAGGACAGCATTTAAGGGAAAGAACACTCTATACATGAGTTTGAATACATATTTTCTCAACTATGTAAAAGTAATGATTTAATATGAATTATGTGAGGGTCTTCACGATTCTGAATCAACAAAAGCAGTACACCATGAGTCAACTTGTTAGAAAGTTACATCTATTTGTTTGCTTGTTTGATTGATTGCTTAAGCTTAGGAAGACAAGACAGGTTCCTGAGTTCAGGATCAAACTAGGATAGAGCAAGGATACCCTCTGGCTTGCTGGAAATGATAAGTTCAGGGCAGGGTCACACCCAACTAGCCTATCATCTGTGTTTAACAAAGGCAGACAGAGCTTAGAGCTATTTTGCAATGCTAAGAAAAAATATACTCCTCAGTTTCCTAAGAATCAAAGGCTTTGGAGTCATGGAATGTTGATTCCTAAGATAAACAAAACTAAAACCTGGAGTAAATGACTAGGAAGATAGGTAAAATTAAAAAAAAATTGTACTTGTATTCTGTTGGAGATGAGCTTACCAGAGAAATGTTTAAACTGAAGAGAAAACTGCTAGGAGAATGTGCACACATTCATACAGACACACACACACACACACACACACACACACACACACACAGAGAGAGAGAGAGAGAGAGAGAGAGAGAGAGAGAGGGGGGGGGAGACAGAGAGGGGAGAGGGGAGAGCGGAGAGGGGAGAGGGGAGAAGGATAGGGGAGAGGGGAGAGGGGAGAGAGAGAGAGGGGAGAGGGGAGAGAGAGAGAGGGAAGAGGGGAGAGGGAACAGAGGGAAGAGGGAAGAGGGAAGAGGGAGAGGGAAGAGGGGAGAGGGGAGAGGGAAGAGGGGAGAGGGGAGAGGGAAGAGGGAAGAGGGAAGAGGGAGAGGGAGAGGGAGAGGGAGAGGGAAGAGGGAAGAGGGAGAGGGAAGAGGGAAGAGGGAGAGGGAGAGGGAGAGGGAGAGGGAGAGGGAGAGGGAGAGGGAGAGGGAGAGGGAGAGGGAGAGGGAGAGGGAGAGGGAGAGGGAGAGGGAGAGGGAGAGGGAGAGGGAGAGGGAGAGGGAGAGAAGCAAGATAGCAGGACATGGACATAGAGGTCTCTCAGAATAGCAATCGGGCAGAATATAGACAAGGAAATCTCCAGTGATCCACAGAGCAGCACAAAAACATTAGAGAAGGAAAATCCATATCCAAAAAAATTAATGTCATCTACTTTGAATCCATGCTTTTTCTTTCAAAACTACCAAAAACCCCTTCTCTCAGATCATCTCTGAAGCCAAGACTGGTCTATTGCCACATATGAACACATACCTGTAACATATACCATATAACCCACATGAGACCCCAGGCTTTCTCAGTCATAGGAATACCACCCTATCTCCCACATTATTCCCACTTCTACACTCACTCCCACTGCAAATTTACCCCCTCAAATCTTCCAAGGCTTTCCTCAAGTTTTGCTATTTTTGTATCCAAGAGAGACAGCCTGAGAAATATGTATATACATATCTTTTTGCAATCACAGAGCGGTCTTATTCAGTGGTTTTGCAGTGTCCTTGATTATACTCACAATACACAATATAAATTCCAAATTTATCCATTATATATATGTGTGTGATATATATACATACATACATACATATATGCATATATATATACACATACATATATATATATATATATCTATGTTAGCATTACTAATATTTTTATACTATTGACCTGGAGATATGGACTTGGAGGATTGGAGGATTAATTTGTATTCCTGGAGGACTGAAAATCTGTCAAAGTAGATTATATTTGTCACAAAATTGCGAGAAATGACACAACCATGTATTCATATTTATTACTAGTTGTGCAAATAAAAGTTTAAATTCTTCATAATGGAAGCTTTACCTTTATGACATGCTACTCTAAATGGGGACACTCCTACCACAACTCATGCATTGCATACCCCTCCTTTATTCAATATGTATCTTGACTGTTAACTGGACTTCCAATTATTGCTGAAGCTATTACAGAAGTCATCACATTCCTGCTGAGTGATGGCAGCAGGATATCCAGTCCAAATATTCATAGTCTTCTTCAACTCTTCTGATCAACCTATTAATTTTTATTTTTGTTTTTGTGTGTTTTCCTTTCTGTTCATCTTTATCTATACCTGCATCTTTTTTGTTGTTGTTTTTTTGAGACAGGGTTTCTCTGTATAGCACATGCTGTCCTGGAACTCACTTTGTAGACCAGGCTGGCCTCGACCTCAGAAATCTGCCTGCCTCTGCCTTCCAAGTGCTGGGATTAAAGGTGTATGCCACCATGCCCGGTCTATACCTACATCTTAAGTCTTATGTTTTTCTTCATTTTTTCAACCATATTTTTGTCATTTATTTATTTATTCATTTTAATCATTTACTTTATAAGTATTGAAAGTGGATTTATTAGAGTGGGTCTCATGCTGTGGGCCAATTAGTCCAAACAGAGGTGTAAATCAATGGGAATTTGAAGAATCCAGTAGTGCTTCAGTACTTGTGCCTGAGTATCAATATCTCAGCTGGTCTTCAGTATATACTGGAACCCATATAGGAAAAAAAATACAAGTTAAAAGAATGTACAAAGTATTTTACCAATACCTCACATATTCAAATTCACCTCAAAATCCATACTGGGGAGAAACCTTAAGCATGTAAAGAATGTATGACAGTCTTCATTACTATCTCTCATTTTCAAGACAAAATCATTGATAGTATTTTTGAAGAACAAGATATTCTCTTCTGTGTGAAATGATCATACATTTTGTAGCCACTATAGTATTGACATTATGGTATGTTCTTGAGACAATAGTAAAGATTGTTTTCAATTTCAAATTTATTCATTCTTTGTCTCAATCCACAGTAAAAGTATTATTCCAATGCCTTCTTTAATTTCTTTCTGCCTTCTGATCATGAAGATCTGACTATTAGGATGGCATGATGAAATTTATATATTCCATGAATAACTGCTAATAAAATACATAATGAAATTACTAATAGGAGTATTTTAGAACAGTCATATGGATGGTATCAGAAGGTCAATATATCTCAAACTTTGTATACTTCAATTAAATTATGTTCCTGTGTTCTCATCAAAAGCAGAAACTGCCAACATGTTGAGAATTGAGTTTCACAGTACATTCTCCACAATATAATTTTTCCATGGAGAAATAATCATGAAAACCCAGCAGCAAGATTTGTCCTATATTTAGAAACGTAGAACACTGAATTATAACATATATACCACACAGGTTAATAGCTTTGATTGAGAGAGTCTTAAAAGTTGTCAAAGGCTCACACTAGGCAACATGGAAAGTGGGTTTTCTGCCTATCTTGCGATATATTTTATACATGTAAACATGAATTTAATGTGGTTAGAGGTATAGGAAATTCAAGTTGTGGTAATGAATAAAAATTAATTATTCTTAATGATATAAAGCAAAATATCTATATGAGTGCAAGATGACTGATAACATTAACCTATATCAATCTGTTTCTATGTAACCACTGTAATGTTAATTCTCTCTCAGATCCAATGTAATTGAGAGAAATTAGCTGCTTTCTTTAGGAATTTATTTCAAATACAATGCAACCTGAAATTATTTGTACAATATCATTGTCAATGGCTGTATCACATATTTTAGTCACTGTATCATAGCTAATCATGTAGAATATTAATTTGATGTATATATCGCTTTTATAAAATACATTTTTAATCATTATTTCAAAAATATTATTTCCTATCTTATATCATAGAATAGATCTTGATGCTTTCATAAATAAGTCAGTGTATGGAAGGTGTACAGAGCACTTCTCACACTAGAACAAATGTTGATTTATTACTTGTACTGAAAAATAAATCCACCAGTTGAAATCACATAAACTTTGAGATGAATTTATAATACACGCCCCATTTGCTCTAATAACAATGGTGGCAAACTTCCAAATTTTACAAGAGTACATCGGTTTTTTTTTAGGGTAGGACAGGTAGATTTACTTTTTAATCTTATGGTATAGGGTCTAATTTTTTTTTCAATACATATGTGCAGTATTTTCCAAGGGCTATGTAACCCTCAAAACACAATTGAGAACACTGATTGAGAACAGTGTAAGCAATGAAAGATGATTTAAACAAACAATTTCAGACAATGAAGTGTACAGGGGTCTGTGTTAGTAAGAATGATATTTTTATGCCATTCTATAAAGTAATATAGAAGCAAATCACAGAAGTTCCTAAGACATTGGGAAAATGAAATGCAAAAAAGAAAGGCCTATTGTGGCCCCCATGACTGGTATCACTGTCCAAATCATGTTAGCTCCATAGCTATAGGTCTGCCTTGATTCACAATTGTTGATTTTAGGTGCCAGCAGTGGAGAAGGGAGCTCAACAAATTGCTAAGCCTTCATTTTGCCAAAGGTGCAGAGAGGTTCATCCTCCTTGGAAACACTGACACCCAGCTAGCTGATTCAGTCCTTTTTTTCAAATATTATACAAGGTTACTTGGAGCTGGGAAAGTTCAAACTGCTAAAGTTTTATTGCCCTTTCTGTCTGTGAGAACACACAAGCCACACAAGTCTCAAGGCAAAACCAAAAGTGAGAACTTCAGGATTGCCCACGAGTGTCTTAGAAACAAATTCTGTGCGAGTTCCACCTATCACCAAGTGTGTATTTCTATGCAGACAACATTTCCTCAAAGTTCAAACAGTCTCAAAACCATTTCTCAGCCTATACTTATTAAACCAAACTTACTGATTAAGCAAATGCTTCACCAAAACATTTCACTCATCCAAACACAACGGATTTACTCTGCATTTCATTTAAAGCCAGACATAAAAGCTTTCCTTTACATATCATTACACACAATTGAATGTTGATGAGAGCATATGGACTAATTCATAAGTCTTTGAAATGGCAGGTCCATTCAATGGTTTCTCCAGTTGTGGAGGTAATTTCAGATTTAACATGAATTTGATACACTTGATGGCAAATTCAATGCATAAACACCAAAATTAATTGTAACATTCTACAGTCAGGTTTTCATAATTACTTAGCTATTATAAAATTGTATACGTCATCTCCAAGAAGCTGTTAAGTATGATGGGAGGACAAGGCCTTTAAATGCCCTGTGTTCTTGATCCTCAAGAGTACACCAAGACCTCCAAATACTTGGGTGTTGGCTTAACCTGCTGGTCTGAAGATTTTATATTGGTAATAAACTGTGTGGAGTATTTAGGTCTTATGAGCTATCCAAAACAGCATTATTTGCTTCACCTATATGGACTCCATCTCTTAATTGATGGTTATTTTTCACAGGTAACTACCAAATCTCAGAGTCACAGAAAGCCAGAAGTAAGAGTTGGATACCATACCCTAAAGACAGATGCCAAAGGACTTGAATGCTAGGTATTCAATTTGGGTCATCAGTAAAAGCAGGGAGCATTCTCGAATGCTCTGGAAATTTTACTTTTCACGTTTTACTTTTATATATGTGGAATTCTTGAAAGGGCATGAACTTGCATGCCTGTGTGCACACTCATACTCACACACACACACAAAGTCATTTTCATAAGTACAGTAAACACCCATTAGAAACAGTGACATAAGACTGTGTGCTCCAGCAACCCCTTCCCTACCATGCACACATCTCACAGCATGACTCCCAGAAGTTCTGACATTACCAGACTCACAGGTGAGTCTTCCACACCTGACCTAACTGGGATCCCCATCCTGGGCCCCAGAAGACACAGTAACTCCCACCCTGCGAGAGATACACACTTCTAGTCTGAAACAGTGCCCTAGAACAGCACCAGTGCCCTAATCCGTCTAGACCCAGAGTCAGCTTGACTCCCAGGATGTCTGGCACAGTCAGGCTTATAGATCAAGTGCTCCAGAACCCCCCTTCCCACACCCAGAGACAATGTGAACCAAGGAGGCCCAACATAATCAGGTTCTCAGGAGGGACAAGCAACAGTCAGAGACAACAACTTCACATAACAATAGAGATAACAGGATGGTGTGAGGCAAACACAAGAACATAAGTTACAGAAACCAATGGTACTTGGCAACATCACAACCCAATTCTCCCAACACAGTAAACGCTGGATACTGTAACCCATTTGAAAAGCAAGATTATGATCTAAATATCCCACCTCATGGAAATGATAGAGGATCTTAAGGAGGAAATAAATATCTCCCTTAAAGAAATACAGGAGATTATTAGAATTGGGTCAAACCACCCATGGAAGGAGTTACAGAGACAAAGTTTGGAGCTAAGACGAAAGGATGGACCGTCTAGAGACTGTCATACCCGGGGATCCATCCCATGATCAGCCTCCAATCGCTGATACCATTGCATACACTAGCAAGATTTTGCTGAAAGGACCCAGATATAGCTGTGTCTTGTGAGGCTATGCCGGGGCCTAGCAAACACAGAAGTGGAGGCTCACAGTCAGCTACTTGATGGATAACAGGGCCCCCAATGGAGGAGCTAGAGAAAGTACCCAAGGAGCTAAAGGGATCTGCAACCCTATAGGTGGAACAACAATATGAACTAACCAGTACCCCTTGGAGATCGTGACTCTAGCTGCATATGTATCAAAAGATGGCCTAGTCCGCCATCAGTGGAAAGAGAGGCCCCTAGGTCTTGCAAACTTTATATGCCCCAGTACAGGGGAACACCAGGGCCATTAAGTGGAAGTAGATGGGTAGGGGAGTGAGGGGGGAGGGTATGCGGGACTTTTGGGATAGCACTAGAAATGTAAATCAAGAAAATACCTAATATAAAAAAATAATAAAAAAAGATAGATATAATGAAAAAATGTAATATAGGAGAATATAGCAAAATAGATACAAGCCCTTAAACAGGTAACACATAAATCCATTAAAGAAATGGAGAAAACCACAATCTGAAATATAATTTGGAAAGTAAGAAGTCAAAATATCATAATTAGAATTCATCGTATAATAATACACATTAGTGACCCTAAAAATTCCAGTACCAACTTTATTCATTTATTTATTTATTTTTGTACATGATGGGTTTAAAAATAACAACAAAAATTTAGGTGGCTGTTTATGGGTCTCGTTGGGGGTGAATGTGGTCAACTACATTGTGCAAAATGCTCAAAGGTGACTAATTATAAAAACCAACACACCAGGAAGTTAAAGTTGCTTAAAGGATGAATTAATTTCCATTTTCTTACCTTGAGTATTGTCTATGTTTTGTTTACTTTAATCAAACATTTCTCCCCTGCTCATGATTAGGGGTGTACTGTGATCTGATTAGCTGATACATGACAAATGTGTCCAAAGTTTCCTTTATTATTAATTGGGGATTACAAAAGAATCTCAGACTTCTTTTTTTTTTTTAGGTATTTTCCTCGTTTACATTTTCAATGCTATCCCAAAGGTCCCGCATACCCACCCCAACTCCCCTACCCACCCACTCCCCCTTTTTGGCCCTGGTGTTCCCCTGTACTGGGGCATATAAAGTTTGCAAGTCCAATGGGCCTCTCTTTGCAGTGATGGCCGACTAGGCCATCTTTTGATACCAAAGTACCAACTTTATATAGGTGACAAATACTCTCAGGAAAATGGCTTGATACAATGTTAACTAATAAATAAATGAATAAATAAATATATAAATAAATAAATATATCAGTAGTCCTCTCCTATGCCTCCTATATACAAAGGACAAGTAGAGAAAAATCAGAGAAACAAAACAGCTTCAAATAATGTAAAAAGGTTACAGTAACTTTAAAACAGAAATTGAAGTACATGCATGATAAAAAGTTCAACTATGCCAGCCAGTGGTGGCACACACCTTTAATCCCAGTGCTTGGCAGGTAGAGGCAGGTAGATTTCTGAGATCGAGGCCAGCCTGGGGTAGAGAGTGAGTTCCAGGACAGCCAGGACTGCACAGATGAACCCTGTCTTCAAAATAAATAAAAATAAAAAAATCTGTGCAATATATTGGCACCCAAATAGACAGTTGATTATGGAATAGAGATCTAGACACAGATATAATTCCTATGACATACACACACCTGGTGATTGCTAAGGAATCAAGAAACATACAAAAAAGCCAACAACAATAAACAAAGAAACAAACAAAACATACCAAAAACCCCATAGCTCCTTAAACAAGAGGTGCTTGTTAAACTATAACATGCTCTACATGCAGAAGAATGCAAACGAGTCTATATTCTTTATCCTGAACAAAATAGAAGTCCAAGTGGATTAAACACTTAAAACCAGACACACAGGCCCTGATAGAAGAGAAAGCGGGCAATGGCCTTGAGTGCACTGTCACAGGAGACACATTACTGTTCTTATGGGAAGAACACGAATAGTTCAGGCAATAAGATCAGTAATTAGTAAATTGGACATCATGCAACTGTGATGTTTCTGGAAGGCAAAATCCAGTCAATGGGACAAGAGACAGTCTACAAAATGGGAAAAGATTTTTGCCATATCCATATCTCATAGTGTTATATAAGAGAAAAATATGAGACATAACATACAAAAATATATACAGACCACAAAAATCGAGATAGTCTAAAAATAAAAACAAACAAAAGCAGATAAAAATCAGGGTTCATATATAAACAGAGACTTCTCAACAGAGGAATCTTCAATGGCTTAGAAACAAGTATTCAACATTATAGAAATGGAAAGGAAACCTTCTATGTCATTAAACATGTCAGAATAGTTAAGATCAATAACAGAAGTGAAGTGTTCACATTACAGAGAGTATACCTCTGCAGCTTGTGAGAGACTGCAAGCTAAAACAGACACTGTGTAAATCAATATCATGGTTGTCAGAAAAAGGGGAATCCATCTACCTCAATACCCAGATATACCACTCTCTTGGGCATTGTGGTGGTTTGCATATTCTTGGCTCAGATAGTGGCCTTATAAGGAGGTGTGGCATTGTTGGAGTAGGTGTGGCCTTGTTGGAGCAGGTGTGCCACTGTCTGGCTTGGGCTTTAAAATCCTCATGCTAGCTGCCTGGGAGACAATCTTCTCCTAGGAGCCTTCAGAGGAAGATGTAGGTACTCTCAGGTCCTCCTGCACCATGCCTGCGAGAACGCTGGTGCTCCTGCCTTGATGATGACGGAGAGAATCTCTGAATCTGTAAGCCAGCCTCAATTAAATGTTGTCCTTATAAGAGCTGCCTTGGCAGGCTGGAGAGATGGCTCAGCGGTTAAGATCACTGACTGCTCTTCTGAAGGTCCTAGGTTCAAATCCCAGCAACCGTGTGGTGGCTCACAACCATCAATAACAAGATCTGACTCCCTCTTCTGGAGTGTCTGAAGACAGCTACAGTGTACATACATATAATAAATAAATAAAAATCTAAAAAAGAGCTGCCTTGGTCATCGTGTCTCTTCACAGCAATAAACACCTAAGACAGGCATACATGCAAAAGTTTCTCCATCGACAATAGACTTGATCAACTCTGTTGATAGATTTATTTGTAGTATCCAGATACTAAAAACAAGATTATATGTCCCACAGCTGAAGAATGCATAAAAAAAAAAAAGGTACATTTACACCATGGACTATCACTCAGCTGCTACCTTCTACAGACCCTGATAGGTTAGAGGAAGAGGAGAGATAGAGAGGGAAGCATGCACCTTTCTGGAAAGGGGAAAAAGAACAGACTCCATGGTAAGATTGGGGTGAATGTGAAAAGAAGTGGGAGGGATCATTTAGATGGGAATGTAGGAAGAGAGCAGGAGATGCAAGAAGAAAGAGCTGGAATTAGGGGGAATTTCCAGGTTAGTATAGGAACCCAGTGTACTGAAAACCTTCAGGAAACAATGAGGGCGATCCTATTGACCACGACTAAAGGAGTTTCTGAACTGGCCATCTTTATAGCCAGCACTGTGACGAAAGGTTTGCATTTCCTTGAGGTTTTGGCCAAAGAGGTCTCTAACGATCTCATGCTGACTTTAGGGGGAAAATTACTCACTGAAAACTCACCTCAGGGACTCATTCTTGAAGACAACTTTGACACAGCCAAATCAAACTGAAAATCAAGTGTGTAAAGGCTTGGGTCTTTCACCCCTATGTTCTAGTCTCTATAGAGAGAGGGTACTTCCCGGGCCACAAAAAGAAAATCCTGGACATAATAAAAGCTACAAAACCCTCCACCTGCAATCACTCCAGCCTGAATATAGTGCTGAGCTAAGGGTGTGGAACTTTATTGAGTGCCCAACCAATATTTGGATTAACTTGAAGAGCTGGACATCAGAGGGAACCCATGGCTTACACTGTCTGGATTTGTAGGAATCCTCACGTGGACTTATTAGGAAAAAATGGGCCTGGCATGTGTGTTAGCTAGGCCTTATTCCTCTATGTCGTGGCTATTAGCATGGGCATTTGAATAATTTCACTCACTGGGATCAGGTGTATCTCTGCTTTTCTTGCTTGGTCTTGACCCTCTTTTCTTCCCATTTGCTTGCCAAGTCCAGGCTCAAAAGGAGAGCTTTCATCATGGCTTTTCTATCTTGTTTTGAGAGAACAGAAGAAGGGGAGGGGATCTATGGAGGAGTGTGGGAAGCAGGTGCAGCTGCAGGCCCCTTGAAACCCACTTGCCCTAGCATGCGCAGGAAGGCTGCATGCCTGGGCTGCCTGTCAGGCTGGACAGTTCCTTGTGATCCAGACCTGTCAGCCTATCTGTGAACAATCTAAGCAAGAGCCTGGAGCTTGTATGAATTCTGATTGGATGAGGTGGGGTGGAGCTAGAAGGAGGTGAGTTGGTGCGAGTAGTTAGTAGTGAGTTGTTGTTTAGCCTTTGCCCTAGGTAGAAGCCAGAAGTAGAATAGGAGTAGTTTAGCCCTTGCCCTAGGTAAAAGCCAGAATAGGAGTAGTTTAGCCCTTGTCCTAAGAAAAAGCTGCTGGGGAAGAGAGCTGTAAAAGAAAAAGCCTGAAGTAAAGTTGCTGCATGAACCCAAGCTGTGTCAGTGTTGTTCGTGTTGCCGCCCACCCAGGGACGCCAAAGACAGAGGAGGAGGATAGAAGAGGGTGAGGGTAAGTGAATGGAGTGGAGGGAGGAAAACAGTGGCCTTGGTACACTGTATGAGAGAAGAATCTAGTTCCAATTAAATGAGTCCAACATTTCCTAAGTGAAAATTCATGGAAGAAGGGAAACAACAATAAACAAAGAAAAGCATAAAATGGAGACAAGGGAAGCATTATTTTGACAGATACAGTTCTCATTCTGTTTGGGTACAAGATGAACATCATGCAGGAGTTCATGACAAGCACATTCCTAGGCCCTAACTTAATGTAGGAAATCAGAAGTTGTGCCCACCTCAAAGTGAGAAATACACACACACACACACTCACACACACACACACACACACACACACACACACACACAACACAAAACTCACTCATGTCATTTTCTTGTGTTATTTTTCAATAGTTGGAATAGTGGAATTACAGAGGTAACTGCTCTGTGAATTCTAAAAATATTCTTGCTTCCCTTTAAGAAAACCTAATGTTTGAATTAATATTCAAATAAAAAATACATCTTTATGGCCGGGCAGTGGTGGTGTACGCCTTCAATCCCACCACTTGGGAGGCAGAGGCAGGCAGATTTCTGACTTCCAGGTGAGCCTGGTCTACAGAGTGAGTTCCAGGACAGCTAGGGCTACACACACACACACACACACACACACAAAAAAAAAAAAAAAAAAAAAAAAACCTGTGTACCAAAAAACAAGAAAATAAAAACAAACAAAAAATAATCTTTAATGTTACAGAGTATTGATGATACATTCATTTAATAATACATTAAGTCTTTCTAGTCTGAGCCAGTCCCTGAGCAGACCTTGGCTGCTAGCTGTGCACCCAATCCCACAACACCTAGAGGAAGGTGCACTCCCAGGTGCTCTAACACACCCAGGATTGTAGGATAATAGAATCACAGGATGGCAGAACTTGGTCACACCAGGATTTCAGGATCCCAAAGGCATCTTGACTCCCAGGAGCTCTTACACACAGGATCTCAGGATCACAGACAAAGCTGGACTCTGAGTTCTGACACAACCACAATAAGAGGAGAGACAGGCTCCAGTCAGAGACAGTGAGCGCAAGTAGCAATAGAGATAATCAGATGGGGAGAGGCAAGAACAAGAACATAAGCCATAGAAACTAAGGCTATCTGGCATCATCTGCACCCAGCTCTCCCAGCAAAGCAAGTCCTCGATACCCCATCACACTGGAAAAGCAAGGTTTAGATTTAAAATCACTTCTCATGATAATAGAGGACATTTTTTATTGGATATTTTCTTTTTTTTTTTTATTTTCACTTGACATTTATTTTATTATTTTTTTTCCATTTTTTATTAGGTATTTAACTCATTTACATTTCCAATGCTATACCAAAAGTCCCCCATATCCACCCACCCCCACTCCCCTGCCCACCCACTCCCCCTTTTTGGCCCTGGTGTTCCCCTGTACTGGGGCATATAAAGTTTGCAAGTCCAATGGGCCTCTCTTTCCAGTGATGGCCGACTAGGCCATCTTTTGATATATATGCAGCTAGAGTCAAGAGCTCCGGGGTACTGGTTAGCTCATAATGTTGTTCCACCTATAGGGTTGCAGATCCCTTTAGCTCCTTGGCTACTTTCTCTAGCTCCTCCATTGGGAGCCCTATGATCCATCCATTAGCTGACTGTGAGCATCCACTTCTGTGTTTGCTGGGCCCCGGCATAGTCTCACAAGAGACAGCTACATCTGCGTCCTTTCAATAAAATCTTGCTAGTGTATGCAATGGTGTCAGCGTTTGGATGCTGATTATGGGGTGGATCCCTGGATATGGCAGTCTCTACATGGTCCATCCTTTCATCTCAGCTCCAAACTCCGTCTCTGTAACTCCTTCCATGGGTGTTTTGTTCCCAAATCTAAGGAGGGGCATAGTGTCCACACTTCAGTCTTCATTCTTCTTGAGTTTCATGTGTTTAGCAAATTATATCTTATATCTTGGGTATCCTAGGTTTGGGGCTAATATCCACTTATCAGTGAATACATATTGTGTGAGTTTCTTTGTGAATGTGTTACCTCACTCAGGATGATGCCCTCCAGGTCCATCCATTTGGCTAGGAATTTCATAAATTCATTCTTTTTAATAGCTGAGTAGTACTCCATTGTGTAGATGTACCACATTTTCTGTATCCATTCCTCTGTTGAGGGGCATCTAGGTTCTTTCCAGCTTCTGGCTATTATAAATAAGGCTGCTATGAACATAGTGGAGCATGTGTCCTTCTTACCTGTTGGGGCATCTTCTGGATATATGCCCAGGAGAGGTATTGCTGGATCCTCCGGTAGTACTATGTCCAGTTTTCTGAGGAACCGCCAGACTGATTTCCAGAGTGGTTGTACAAGCCTGCACTCCCATCAACAATGGAGGAGTGTTCCTCTTTCTCCACATCCTCGCCAGCATCTGCTGTCACCTGAATTTTTGATCTTAGCCATTCTGACTGGTGTGAGGTGGAATCTCAGGGTTGTTTTGATTTGCATTTCCCTGATGATTACGGATGTTGAACATTTTTTCAAGTGCTTCTCTGCCATTTGGTATTCCTCAGGTGAGAATTCTTTGTTCAGTTCTGAGCCCCATTTTTTAATGGGGTTATTTGATTTTCTGAAGTCCACCTTCTTGAGTTCTTTATATATGTTGGATATTAGTCCCCTATCTGATTTAGGATAGGTAAAGATCCTTTCCCAATCTGTTGGTGGTCTTTTTGTCTTATTGACGGTGTCTTTTGCCTTGCAGAAACTTTGGAGTTTCATTAGGTCCCATTTGTCAATTCTCGATCTTACAGCACAAGCCATTGCTGTTCTGTTCAGGAATTTTTCCCCTGTGCCCATATCTTCAAGGCTTTTCCCCACTTTCTCCTCTATAAGTTTCAGTGTCTCTGGTTTTATGTGAAGTTCCTTGATCCACTTAGATTTGACCTTAGTACAAGGAGATAAGTATGGATCGATTCGCATTCTTCTACACGATAACAACCAGTTGTGCCAGCACCAATTGTTGAAAATGCTGTCTTTCTTCCACTGGATGGTTTTAGCTCCCTTGTCGAAGATCAAGTGACCATAGGTGTGTGGGTTCATTTCTGGGTCTTCAATTCTATTCCATTGGTCTACTTGTCTGTCTCTATACCAGTACCATGCAGTTTTTATCACAATTGCTCTGTAGTAAAGCTTTAGGTCTGGCATGGTGATTCCGCCAGAAGTTCTTTTATCCTTGAGAAGACTTTTTGCTATCCTAGGTTTTTTGTTATTCCAGACAAATTTGCAAATTGCTCCTTCCAATTCGTTGAAGAATTGAGTTGGAATTTTGATGGGGATTGCATTGAATCTGTAGATTGCTTTTGGCAAGATAGCCATTTTTACAATGTTGATCCTGCCAATCCATGAGCATGGGAGATCTTTCCATCTTCTGAGATCTTCCTTAATTTCTTTCTTCAGAGATTTGAAGTTTTTATCATACAGATCTTTCACTTCCTTAGTTAGAGTCACGCCAAGATATTTTATATTATTTGTGACTATTGAGAAGGGTGTTGTTTCCCTAATTTCTTTCTCAGCCTGTTTATTCTTTGTATAGAGAAAGGCCATTGACTTGTTTGAGTTTATTTTATATCCAGCTACTTCACCGAAGCTGTTTATCAGGTTTAGGAGTTCTCTGGTAGAATTTTTAGGGTCACTTATATATACTATCATATCATCTGCAAAAAGTGATATTTTGACTTCCTCTTTTCCAATTTGTATCCCCTTGATCTCCTTTTGTTGTCGAATTGCTCTGGCTAATACTTCAAGTACTATGTTGAAAAGGTAGGGAGAAAGTGGGCAGCCTTGTCTAGTCCCTGATTTTAGTGGGATTGCTTCCAGCTTCTCTCCATTTACTTTGATGTTGGCTACTGGTTTGCTGTAGATTGCTTTTATCATGTTTAGCTATGGGCCTTGAATTCCTGATCTTTCCAAAACTTTTATCATGAATGGGTGTTGGATCTTGTCAAATGCTTTTTCTGCATCTAACGAGATGATCATGTGGTTTTTGTCTTTGAGTTTGTTTATATAATGGATTACATTGATGGATTTTCGTATATTAAACCATCCCTGCATCCCTGGAATAAAACCTACTTGGTCAGGATGGATGATTGCTTTAATGTGTTCTTGGATTCGGTTAGCGAGAATTTTATTGAGGATTTTTGCATCGATATTCATAAGAGAAATTGGTCTGAAGTTCTCTATCTTTGTTGGATCTTTCTGTGGTTTAGGTATCAGAGTAATAGTGGCTTCATAAAATGAGTTGGGTAGAGTACCTTCTACTTCTATTTTGTGAAATAGTTTGTGCAGAACTGGAATTAGATCTTCTTTGAAGGTCTGATAGAACTCTGCACTAAACCCATCTGGTCCTGGGCTTTTTTTGGTTGGGAGACTATTAATAACTGCTTCTATTTCTTTAGGTGATATGGGACTGTTTAGATGGTCAACTTGATCCTGATTCAACTTTGGTACCTGGTATCTGTCCAGAAATTTGTCCATTTCGTCCAGGTTTTCCAGTTTTGTTGAGTATAGCCTTTTGTAGAATGATCTGATGGTGTTTTGGATTTCTTCAGGATCTGTTGTTATGTCTCCCTTTTCATTTCTGATTTTGTTAATTAGGATTTTGTCCCTGTGCCCTTTAGTGAGTCTAGCTAAGGGTTTATCTATCTTGTTGATTTTCTCAAAGAACCAACTCCTCGTTTGGTTAATTCTTTGTATAGTTCTTCTTGTTTCCACTTGGTTGATTTCACCCCTGAGTTTGATTATTTCCTGCCGTCTACTCCTCTTGGGTGAATTTGCTTCCTTTTTTTCTAGGGCTTTTAGATGTGTTGTCAAGCTGCTAGTATGTGCTGTCTCCCGTTTCTTCTTGGAGGCACTCAGCGCTATGAGTTTCCCTCTTAGAAATGCTTTCATTGTGTCCCATAGGTTTGGGTACGTTGTGGCTTCATTTTCATTAAACTCTAAAAAGTCTTTAATTTCTTTCTTTATTCCTTCCTTGACCAAGGTATCATTGAGAAGAGTGTTATTCAGTTTCCACGTGAATGTTGGCTTTCCATTATTTATGTTGTTATTGAAGATCAGTCTTAGGCCATGGTGGTTTGATAGGATACATGGGACAATTTCAATATTTTTGTATCTATTGAGGCCTGTTTTGTGACCAATTATATGGTCAATTTTGGAGAAGGTCCCGTGAGGTGCTGAGAAGAAGGTATATCCTTTTGTTTTAGGATAAAATGTTCTGTAGATATCTGTCAGGTCCATTTGTTTCATAACTTCTGTTAGTTTCACTGTGTCCCTGTTTAGTTTCTGTTTCCACGATCTGTCCTTTGAAGAAAGTGGTGTGTTGAAGTCTCCCACTATTATTGTGTGAGGTGCAATGTATGCTTTGAGCTTTACTAAAGTGTCTCTAATGAATGTGGCTGCCCTTGCATTTGGTGCGTAGATATTCAGAATTGAGAGTTCCTCTTGGAGGATTTTACCTTTGATGAGTATGAAGTGTCCCTCCTTGTCTTTTTTGATAACTTTGGGTTGGAAGTCGATTTTATCCGATATTAAAATGGCTACTCCAGCTTGTTTCTTCAGTCCATTTGCTTGGAAAATTGTTTTCCAGCCTTTCACTCTGAGGTAGTGTCTGCCTTTTTCCCTGAGATGGGTTTCCTGTAAGCAGCAGAATGTTGGGTCCTGTTTGTGTAGCCAGTCTGTTAGTCTATGTCTTTTTATTGGGGAATTGAGTCCATTGATATTAAGAGATATTAAGGAAAAGTAATTGTTGCTCCCTTTTATTTTTGTTGTTAGAGTTGGCATTCTGTTCTTGTGGCTGTCTTCTTTTTGGTTTGTTGAATGATTACTTTCTTGGTTGTTCTAGGGCGTGATTTCCGTCCTTGTATTGCTTCTTTTCTGTTATTATCCTTTGAAGGGCTGGATTCGTGGAAAGATATTGTGTGAACTTGGTTTTGTCGTGGAATACTTTGGTTTCTCCATCTATGGTAATTGAGAGTTTGGCCGGGTATAGTAGCCTGGGCTGGCATTTGTGTTCTCTTAGTGTCTGTATAACATCTGTCCAGGCTCTTCTGGCTTTCATAGTCTCTGGTGAAAAGTCTGGTGTAATTCTGATAGGCCTTCCTTTATATGTTACTTGACCTTTCTCCCTTACTGCTTTTAATATTCTATCTTTATTTAGTGCATTTGTTGTTCTGATTATTATGTGTCGGGAGGAATTTCTTTTCTGGTCCAGTCTATTTGGAGTTCTGTATGCTTCTTGTATGATCATGGGCATCTCTTTTTTTATGTTTGGGAAGTTTTCTTCTATTATTTTGTTGAAGATATTAGCTGGCCCTTTAAGTTGAAAATCTTCATTCTCATCAATTCCTATTATCCGTAGGTTTGGTCTTCTCATTGTGTCCTGGATTACCTGGATGTTTTGAGTTAGGATCCTTTTGCATTTTGTATTTTCTTTGACTGTTGTGTCGATGTTCTCTATGGAATCTTCTGCACCTGAGATTCTCTCTTCCATTTCTTGTATTCTGTTGCTGATGCTCGCATCTATGGTTCCAGATCTCTTTCCTAGGGTTTCTATCTCCAGCGTTGCCTCGCTTTGGGTTTTCTTTATTGTGTCTACTTCCCCTTTTAGTTCTAGTATGGTTTTGTTCATTTCCATCACCTGTTTGGCTGTGTTTTCCTGCTTTTCTTTAAGAGCCTGTAACTCTTTAGCAGTGCTCTCCTGTAATTCTTTAAGTGACTTATGAAAGTCCTTCTTGATGTCCTCTATCATCATCATGAGAAATGTTTTTAAATCTGGGTCTAGATTTTCGGTTGTGTTGGGGTGCCCAGGACTAGGTGGGGTGGGAGTGCTGCGTTCTGATGATGGTGAGTGGTCTTGATTTCTGTTAGTAGAATTCTTACGTTTGCCTTTCGCCATCTGGTAATCTCTGAAGCTAGCTGTTTTAGTTGTCACTGTTAAGAGCTTGTTCTTCAGGTGACCCTGTTAGCCTCTATGAGAAGACCTGGAGGGTAGCACTCTCCTTAGTTTCAGTGGGCAGAGTATTCTCTGCAGGCAAGCTCTCTTCTTGCAAGGCAGGTACCCAGATATTTGGTGTTCGAACCAGACTCCTGGCAGAAGTTGTGTTCCACTCACTAGAGGTCTTAGGATCACGTGTGGAATCCTGTGTGGGCCCTTGCGGGTGTCAGGCGACTCAGCTGGCAGGGTAGCCCGGGGCTCGAGTGGAGTGGAAGGGGTTTGTGCCCCAGATCAAGCCCGGGTAGCCTGCTTCCCTATGTACCGCAGTCTCAAGTTCCGCGCGATTGGATTGGGGCAGGCACTGTGGTCCACTCACCAGAGGTCTTAGGGTCCCGTGGGGAGTCCCGTGTGGGCCCTTGCGGGTGTTGGGCAAGACTCTGCTGGCAAGGTAGCCCGGGGCTCGAGTCTCGAGTTGAGCGGAAGGGACTTGTGCCCCAGATCAGGCCCGGGTAGCCTGCTTCCCTATGTACCGCAGTCTCAAGTTCCACGCGATTGGATTGGGGCAGGCGCTGTGTTCCACTCACCAGAGGTCTTAGGGTCCCGTGGGGAGTCCCGTGTGGGCCCTTGTGGGTGTTGGGCAAGACTCTGCTGGCAAGGTAGCCCGGGGCTCGAGTCTCGAGTCGAGCGGAAGGGCTTGGATATTTTCTTAATTTACATCTCAAATGTTACTCCTTTCCTGGTTTTTCCCCCTCCTAAAAGCCCCTTATCCCCTACCCCATCCCCTGCTTCGCCCTTCACCATCAATTACCATAGATGGAGAAACCAAGATATTCCGTGACAAAAACAAATGTACACCATATCTTGCCACAAAGCCAGCCTTACAAAGGATAACAGATGGAAAATATAAATCAAGGAGGGAAACTACACCCTAGAAAAAGCAACAAAGTAATCTTTCGACAAACCGAATAGAAAATAGCCACAGAAACATAAAATAATATCAAAAATAACAGGGAGCAGCAATCACTACTCCTTAATATATCTTAACATCAATGGACTCAATTCCCTAATAAAAAGATATAGGATAACAGACTGGATGCATAAACAGGACCCAACATTTTGGTGCAAACACGAAACTCACCTTAGTGTCAAAGAAAGCTACTTACCTCAGAAAAAAAGTGCTGGAAAATAATTTTCCAAGCAAATGGTCCCAAGAAACAAGCTGGGGTAGCCATTCTAATATCGAATAAAAGCAATTTTCAATCAAAAGTTATCTAAAAAGGATAAGGAAGGACACTTCATACTGCTGAAAGGGAAAATCTACCAAGAGGAACTCTCTAGTCTGAATATCTTCGCTCCAAATGCAAGGGCAACCACATTCATAAAAGAAACGCTACTAAGCCTCTACACACACAACTAAGCCTCTACACATAGGTTGCACGTCAACAATAATAGTGGGAGAAGTCAAAACTGCACTCTTATCAGAGAACTGATCATGAAAACACAAAATAAACAGAGACACACTGAAACTAAGAGAAGTTATGGACCAAATGGATTTAATAGATAGCTATAGAAGATTTCATCCTAAAACAAAAATACCTTCTTCTCAGTACCTCATGGTATCATCACCAAAATTGACCATAGAATCAGTCACAAAACAGGCCTCAACAGATACAAGAAGACTGAAATAATTCCATGCATCCTGTCAGATCACCAAGGACTAAGGGTGGTAACCTTAAAGAGTGGTAACCCTTTGTAGAATTTAATGAAAATGAAGGCACAACATACCAAAACTTACATGACACAGTGAAAGCAATGCTAAGAGGAAAACTCAGCTCCGAGTACCTCCAAAAAGAAACTGGAGAGAGCATACACTAGCATCTTAATAGTACACCTGAAAGCTCTAGAACAAAAAGAAGAAAATAAACCCAAGAGAAGTAGACAGCAGGAAATAATCAAACTCGGGGCTGAAATAAACCGAACAGAAAGAAAAGGAACTATGCAAATAATCAACAAAACTGGGTCAAAGAAGCTGGTGCTTTGAGAAAATGAACAAGATAGGTAAACCCTTAGCCACACCAAGTAGAGGGCACAGAGACAGTGTCCAAATTAACAAAATCAGAAATGAAAAGGGAGACATAACAACAGAAACTAAAGAAATTAAAAAAATCATCAGATCCTACTACCAAAGCCATATCTTACACAAAACTGGAAAATCCGGATGTAATGGACAAGTTTTTAGACAAATAATAAAAACCAAAGTTAAATCAGGATCAGATAAATCATGAAACCGTACCTTAAGCCCCTAAAGAAATACATGCAGTCATGAAAAGTCTCCTAAACAAACAAACAAACAAGCAAACCACCCAGGACAGATGGTTTTAGTGCAGAATTCTATCAGACCTTCAACAAAGACGCACTACCAATACTATTCAATCTAGTTCACAAAGTAGAAACAGAAGGAACACAACCAATTCCTTCTATGAAGCCACAGTTACACTGAGTATTCTCACTTGGAGATGGAGCGGTTTCTGTCTCTTCAGGAACTTTTCACAATTTTCATTCAGAAAACTTCATAAGAGATTTTTTTCCACTTGTACCATGTTTAGTGGTGTTTCAACCAGATTTTAAAAACTGGAAAAAAAAAAAAAGATACTACTGATCTCTCCTCCAAATAGAGCAGCTCAATATTTTACAGCTCTCTTTGTGAATTCAGATGAGCAAAAGGGTTTGTATGTCTCTGCAGCCACTCATACTTCTTTGTAATTTCAGGACAACAACTGAAGCCCACATGCAAAACAATGGTAAAGAACAATTTAATGTCTGCTTTGTGCCAAGCACCATGCACACCTGAAAAACCCCTGAAACTCAAAACTCCTTATATGGCCTGGAATTTAATTTCCATGAAACACAACCATGTGGCTGGTAATTCAATTAAATTCAAAAAATTAAAATCAAATCAAATTAAATATTCAAAAGAAATGAAATTAAAAATGTTGCAACAATTGAAGGTAGATGTGGCCATAAATGTGAAAACAAGGAGTGGTTAACGGGAGGTGAAAGGAAAAGGAAATAAAAAGGAAAGAAATATGGTTGTTCCTAGACATGGTGGAACAGAAAGTTTATTGCTGATACATGGGAGAGTGGAGTTAGAGACAGGCACATCTTAGAGAGTGACCAGAGTCAAGTGGAACCAAAGCCATGTGAAGAGAGGAAGGAGAGGAGAGGAAAACCAGACAAAGTGATGAGGTGGGTAAATGATAGATGAAAAAGATATTCTAACAAATTTGGGTGGATTACATAAGGAAGGGGAGCAGGGAGATGTATACCCCAATCCCTAAGATCCAGGGTGTGCTTTGTTAGGCATACACTGTAAAGGGTAACTGGGGGATTTGGGGAGAAAATGAGATTCTGGCCTGCTTTGATTTGTTAAATAGGCACCTAAGCCATTTGTGCTGGGCCATAAGACTTAACAATAGTGAGAAAGGATAAACCTAAAGGATTTAATTATAATATCAAAATTTATTTTTAAAAGTTGAAATAGGCTTTATTATTGAAAAGTTATCCAAGTATTAGACAAGCCAGGTATTACTCATACTTTTCTCTCCCAATGCACACTGTAAAATTGGAATAGTAAAATTCCTACTAGGTGCAGAAACAGAAATTTGTCAAGCACTTAAGTGTTGGTTGAATTCATGCACATACAGATATTTAGTTTCTAAAAATTAATTCATTTCCTTCTCTAGATTCTTGATTGTCTCGTTCTGTGAACCACCTAAATTTTCAAGTTTGGACTTTTGTTGATCATCTAACATTGATAACATCAGTATTCACTGATAATAGAAGGTATTTTCAAAGAAAGCTCCCTCCATCATTCTTCCCACTCCCTTTGGTTTCAAAGTTGGTCAGTGAAATCAATTGTTACCAATGTCCCTCTTGATCTATAATTTCCCCTAGAAAGTCCTGGAGGTAGGAGAACATTCATTCATTCCTTCCTTCCTTCATTCATTCATTCATATCTCTCTGTCTTTTTCCCTCATTGACCAGTCAGGGCTTATCCTGGAAGAATTTATATGCTTCTCTTCAGGCATTGGACAGCAGAAGCAGGATTAGGTGTTCAATCAAATTACATAGCAAAAGGCAAGCCTGGGCTATAGAAGAAATTCCTCTAAAGAGAAACAAATAATCATAGCAGTTGAGAAAACGGATAAAATACTTAAATTCTCCAGAAACACTAAAGAGAAAAAAAAAATCTAGATGTTCAGAGAAATTCTAAGAAAATGAAACTTAAAAAGTGTTATCAAGAATTGACTTCTTTAAAAGATAGATATTATTGAAAGTATGAATAGGTACAGTGTCTTTCAACAAGAGCAGGCCATTACCTCATAGGCAAATACAGCAAACCAGTAGCCAACATCAAATTAAATGGAGAGAAACTTAAAGCAATCCCACTAAAATCAGGGAGTAGACAAGGTGGCACACTTTCTCCATAACTATTGAAGTCCTAGCCAGAGCAATTCCACAACAAAAGAAGATCAAGAGGATACAAATTGGAAAAGAAAAAGTCAAAATATCATTATTTGCAGAGGATATGATAGTATCTATAAGTGACCCTAAAAATTCTACCAGAGAACTCCTAAACCTGATAAACAACTTCAGTGCAGTAGCTGGATATAAAATGAACTCAAATAAATCAGAGGCCTTTCTCTACAGAAATGATAAACAGGAGGAGAAAGAAATAGGGAAACAACACCCTTCACAATAGTCACAAATAATATAAAATACCTTGGTGTGACTCTAACTAAGGAAGTGAAAGATCTGTATAAGAACTTCAAGTCTCTGAAGAAAGAAATCAAAGAAGATCTCAGGAGATGGAAAGGTCTCCCATGCTCATGGATTGGAAGGATTAGTACAGTAAAAGTGACTATCTTGCTGAAAGCAATCTACAGATTTACTGCAATCCCCATCAAAATTGGAACTCAATTCTTCACAGAATTAGAAAGGGCAATTTGCAAATAAATCTAGAATAACAAAAATCCTAGGATATCAAAAACTATCTCAACAATAAAAGAACCTTTGTTGGAATCACCATTCTGAAACTCAAGCTGTAGTACAGAGAGAGCAATTGTGATAAAAACAAAACAAAAACAAACAAACAAACAACCCCCTGCATGTTACTGGTACAGTGACAGTCAGATCAATGGAACCGAATTTAAGACCCAGAAATAAACTCACACATGCATGCTCACTTGATCTTTGACAAAGGAGCTCAAACCATCCACTGGAAAGAGGACAGCATCTTCAACAAATGGTGCTGGCTCAATTGGCGGTTAGCATGTAGAAGAATGAGAATTGATCCATTCTTATTGCCTTATACAAAGCTCAACGCTAAATGCCTAGAGAACAACTTGTAGAATACACGAAAGAAACTTAGCCTGTCTGACTTTGGCATCCTGCCAAAGGGTGTTTCTATACACAGGATCCTGCTCGAAAGGTTTTGTGAATATTCAGCCCAAATAGCGAAGTTATGCAGGTGCCACCATTGGGTTCAGAAGCGGCTAAAACCACGAGGCAACTCACAGGTGCCTGCATGTAGCTGCTGGTTCCGACCCAGCCTTCCGTAGGACCCAGCACACCCGATCCCGCTCCTCACCTCTGTGGGAAGTGACAATATCCTCATCATGTCGCACTTTCAGAACTTGCCTGAGCTTCCTTCACTGTACCCAGCAGCACACAGGACAAATCACTTAAGCCTGCTTAATTACAGGGAACCAGCGAAATGGATTCCGGAAGAAACACCCACCTCTTATGACTGGCAGATCCCACAGAGAACCAGGAAAATGCGTTCCGGTAGAACCACCCCCCGCTTTTGACTGGCAGATCTCACGGGGAACCAGCAAAATGCATCCGGAAAAACCACCCTCCTCTTACGACTGGCAGATCCTCCTCAATGCCGTGATTGGCCAGTAAATCCTGAGTGACAGGAGCAACTCTCTCAGGGTGAGAGTGTGCGAAAGCAACTCGGAATAGTGGTTCAGTGGTTCAGTGCACAGACTTCCAATGTAGACGCAAACCTATTCCAGATCAACAGAAATTTGTATTTTGGTAGCAATTGTCACAGGATTCCGATAACCTACACCGCAGCCTTTGCCGCCCCATCTCTCCAGCTCACCTCTGATTGGCTGCCTGCTCCTCCCCTTTGTGGGCTGTGACCTTGTTCTCAAGAGCCAGGACTCAAATTCTTGCCTGTGTGTCCACTGCCCTCAGAAGGTGCTTCCTCTTATTGCTAGTGGAATGAAGCATATTACTAAAGTTGCAGTGGAGTGAAAAATCTGTCTCACAAGTGGAAGGGTGCCCAGTTTAACTGCTAATTAAAGAATGACTTTAAGAACCAACGATTTGTATTGTGGCTTCTTACTGGGTTCAGGTAAATTGCACAAACTTTCCAGCTGGAGCTCTATTGTTATTCTATAATCTACTATTCTATTGTCTATTCCTCAGTAGGAAAGTGCCAATAAAATAAAATAAAATCTTAAAATAAACTAAAAACACAGGTGTACTAGAAAAATGCTCTAGGGTCTGTCTATGTATGTGGAAAGTGGATTTATTAGTATGGCTCACAAGCTGATAGCCAACTCTTCCAACTATAACTCTATACCAATGGGAAGTTGAGCAATCCAGTGGTTGTTCAGTCCATGTGGCTGAATGTCTCAGCTGGTTTTCAGTATATATCATAATATGTATAGGAATAAAACGTAACAATTGTAAAGAACCTAGAAAATATTTAACGAATACATGTAATCATAAAAGTTGCCACAAAATCCATACTGAAGGTAAACCTTAAACATTTGAAGAATGTGGGAGAGTCAACACTATAGTATCCCTGACTGAAGACATAAGAAGATGTATGCCAGCCAGGTGTGGTGGCACACGCCTTTATTCCCATCACTGCGGAGGCAGAGGCAGGCAGATTTCTAGCTAGCCTGGTCTACATCCAGAGCAGTTCTAGGGCAGCCAATGTTACAAAGAGAAACCCTGTCTCAAAAAAAAACCACACAAAATAAAATGAAATAAAATAAAATAAAGAAGAAGAAGGAGAAGGAGAACACAAAGATGATGACAAAGAAGGGAAATATAAGACTTAAATAGTTGAAAAAAGAAAAAGAGAAGCATAAGACTTAAGATGTAGGAATAGATGAAAAGGAACAGAGAGGAACACCCCCTCCACCACCACGCCTACATAAAATACAGAAATAAAAATGAATAAGTTGATCAGAATAGTTCATTAAGACTATGACTATTTTGAATGGATACAGGTCTGCCATTGCTCAGGAGGAATGTGATGACTTCTGCAATAGCATCACCAATAATTGGAAGGCCAGTCAACAGTCAATGTGCATTCTGAGTAAAGAAGAAGGGTGTGTAATGCATCACTTGTGGAAGGAGTATCTACTTTAGGGTAGTGTGTCATGAAATTAAAGTTTCCACTATGAAGAATTTAAACTTTTATTAGCATAGCTAGTAACAAATAAAACAAATACTTGTATCCTTTCTTGGAATTTTGAGATAAATATATTCTACATTGATAGAGATTTTTAAAAATGTTCTTCTTTTTTTTTATTACTTATTTTCTTCAATTACATTTCCAATGCTATCCCAAAAGTCCCCCCCCCCACTCCCCTACCCACCCATTCCCATTTTTTGGCCCTGGTATTCCCCTGTACTGGGGCATATAACGTTTGCCTGAACAATGGGCCTCTCTTTCCAGTGATGGCCGACTAGGTCATCTTTTGATACATATGCAGCTAGAGTCAAGAGCTCTGGGGTACTGGTTAGTTCATAATGTTGTTCCTCCGATAGGGTTGCAGATCTCTTTAGCTCCTTGGATACTTTCTCTAGCTCCTCCATTGGGGACCCTGTGATCCATCCAATAGTTGACTGTGAGCATCCACTTCTGTGTTTGCTAGGCCCCGGCCTAGTCTCACAAGGGAAAGCTATATCACCGTCCTTGCAACAAAGGCTTGCTAGTGTATGCAATGGTGTCATCGCTTGGAAGCTAATTATGGGATGAATCCCTGGATATGGCACTCTCTAGATGGACCATCCTATTGTCTCAGCTCCAAACTTTGTCTCTGTAACTCCTTCCATGGGTGATTGTTTCCAATTCTAAGAAGGGGCAAAGTGTCCACACTTTGGTCTTCTTTTTCAGTTTCATGTGTTTTGCAAATTGTACCTTATATCTCACTATACTAAGTTTCTGGGTTAATATCCACTTATCGGTGAGTACATTTCATTTGAGTTCTTTTGTGATTGGGTTACCTCACTCAGGATGATGCCCTCCAGGTCGAACCATTTGCCTAGGAATTTCGTGAATTCATTCTTTTTAATAGCTGAGTAGTACTCCATTGTGTAAATGTACCACATTTTCGGTATCCATTCCTCTGTTGAGGGACATCTGGGTTCTTTCCAGCTTCTGGCTATTATAAATAAGGCTGCTATGAACATAGTGGAGCATGTGTCCTTCTTACCGGTTGGGAAATCTTCTGGATATATGCCCAGGAGAGGTATTGCTGGATCCTCCGGTAGTACTATGTCCAATTTTTGGAGGAAACGCCAGACTGATTTCCAGAGTGGTTGTACAAGTTTGCAATCCCACCAACAATAGAGGAGTGTTCCTTTTTCTCCACATCCTTGCCAGCATCTGCTGTCACCTGAATTTTTGATCTTAGCCATTCTGACTGGTGTGAGATGAAATCTCAGGGTTGTTTTGATTTGCATTTCTCTGATGATTAAGGATGTTGAACATTTTTTCAGGTGTTTCTCAGCCTTTTGGTATTCCTCGGGTGAGAATTCTTTGTTCAGCTCTGAGCCCCATCTTTTAAGGGGGCTATTTGACTTTCTGGAGTCCACCCTCTTGAGTTCTTTATATATATTGGATATTAGTCCCCTATCTGATTTATGATAGGTAAAGATCCTTTCCCAATCTGTTGGTGGTCTTTTTGTCTTATTGACGGTTTCTTTTGCCTTGCAGAAGCTTTGGAGTTTCATGAGGTCCCATTTGTCAATCCTCGATCTTAAAGCACAAGCCATTGCTGTTCTATTCAGGAATTTTTTCCCTGTGCCCATATCTTCGAGACTTTTCCCCACTTTCTCCTCTATAAGTTTCAGTGTCTCTGGTTTTATGTGGAGTTCCTTGATCTACTTAGATTTGACCTTAGTACAAGGAGAGAGGAATGGGTCTATTCGCATTCTTCTACATGATAACAACCAGTTGTGCCAGCACCATTTGTTGAAAATGCTGTCTTTTTTCCACTGGATGGTTTTAGCTCCCTTGTCAAAGATCAAGTGACCATAGGTGTGTGGGTTCATTTCTGGGTCTTGAATTCTATTCCATTGGTCTACTTGTCTGTCACTATACCAGTACCATGCACTTTTTATCACAATTGCTTTGTAGTAAAGCTTTAGGTCAGGCATGGTGATTCCACCAGAGGTACTTTTATCCTTGAGAAGAGCTTTTGCTATCCTAGGTTTTTTGTTATTCCAGATGAATTTGCAGATTGCTCTTTCTAATTTGTTGAATAATTGAGTTGGAATTTTGATGGGGATTGCATTGAATCTGTAGATTGCTTTTGGCAAGATAGCCATTTTTACAATGTTGATCCTGCCAATCCATGAGCATGGGAGATCTTTCCATTTTCTGAGATCTTCTTTAATTTCTTTCTTCAGGGACTTGAAGTTTTTATCATACAGATCTTTCACTTCCTTAGTTAGAGTCACGCCAAGATATTTTATATTATTTGTGACTATTGAGAAGGGTGTTGTTTCCCTAATTTCTTTCTCAGCCTGATTATTCTTTGTGTAGAGAAAGGCCATTGACTTGAGTTAATTTTATATCCAGCTACTTTACCGAAGCTGTTTATCAGGTTTAGGAGTTCTCTGGTGGAATTTTTAGGGTCACTTATATATACTATCATATCATCTGCAAAAAGTGATATTTTGACTTCATCTTTTCTAATTTGTATCCCCGTGATCTCCTTTTGTTGTCGAATTGCTCTGGCTAGGACTTCAAGTACTATGTTGAAGAGGTAGGGAGAAAGTGGGCAGCCTTGTCTAGTCCCTGATTTTAGTGGGATTGCTTCCAGCTTCTCTCCATTTACTTTGATGTTGGCTACTGGTTTGCTGTAGATTGCTTTTATCATGTTTAGGTATGGGCCTTGAATTCCTGATCTTTCCAAGACTTTTATCATGAATGGGTGTTGGATCTTGTCGAATGCTTTCTCCGCATCTAACGAGATGATCATGTGGTTTTTGTCTTTGAGTTTGTTTATATAATGGATTACATTGATGGATTTTCATATATTAAACCATCCCTGCATCCCTGGAATAAAACATACTTGGTCAGGATGGATGGTTGCTTTAATGTGTTCTTGGATTCGGTTAGCAAGAATTTTATTGACGATTTTTGCATCGATATTCATAAGGGAAATTGGTCTGAAGTTCTCTATCTTTGTTGGATCTTTCTGTGGTTTAGGTATCAGAGTAATTGTGGCTTCATAGAATGAGTTGGGTAGAGTTCCCTCTACTTCTATTTTGTGGAATAGTTTGTGCAGAACTGGGATTAGATCTTCTTTGAAGGTCTGGTAGAACTGTGCACTAAACCCATCTGGTCCTGGGCTTTTTTTGGTTGAGGGACTATTAATGACTGCTTCTATTTCCTTAGGGGATATGGGACTGTTTAGATCGTTAACTTGATCCTGATTTAACTTTGGTACCTGGTATCTGTCTAGAAATTTGTCCATTTCATCCAGGATTTCCAGTTTTGTTGAGTATAGCCTTTTGTAGAAGGATCTGATGGTGTTTTGGGTTTCTTCAGGATCTGTTGTTATGTCTCCCTTTTCATTTCTGATTTTGTTAATTAGGATGTTGTCCCTGTGCCCTCTAGTGAGTCTAGCTAAGGGTTTATCTATCTTGTTGATTTTCTCAAAGAACCAACTCCTCGTTTGGTTAATTCTTTGAATAGTTCTTCTTGTTTCCACTTGGTAGATTTCACCCCTGAGTTTGATTATTTCCTGCCGTCTACTCCTCTTGGGTGAATTTGCTTCCTTTTTTTCGAGAGCTTTTAGATGTGTTGTCAAGCTGCTAGTATGTGCTCTCTCCCGTTTCTTCTTGGAGGCACTCAGAGCTATGAGTTTCCCTCTTAGAAATGCTTTCATTGTGTCCCATAGGTTTGGGTATGTTGTGGCTTCATTTTCATTAAACTCTAAAAAGTCTTTAATTTCTTTCTTTATTCCTTCCTTGACCAAGGTATCATTGAGAAGAGTGTTGTTCAGTTTCCACGTGAATGTTGGCTTTCCATTATTTATATTGTTATTGAAGATCAGCCTTAGGCCATGGTGGTCTGATAGGATACATGGGACAATTTCAATATTTTTGTATCTGTTGAGGCCTGTTTTGTGGCCAATTATATGGTCAATTTTGGAGAAGGTCCCGTGAGGTGCTGAGAAGAAGGTATATCCTTTTGTTTTAGGATAAAATGTTCTGTAGATATCTGTCAGATCCTTTTGTTTCATAACTTCTGTTAGTTTCACTGTGTCCCTGTTTAGTTTCTGTTTCCACGATCATCCATTGATGAAAGTGGTGTGTTGAAGTCTCCCACTATTATTGTGTGAGGTGCAATGTGTGCTTTGAGCTTTACTAAAGTGTCTTTAATGAATGTGGCTGCCCTTGCATTTGGTGCGTAGATATTCAGAACTGAGAGTTCCTCTTGGAGGATTTTACCTTTGATGAGTATGAAGTGTCCCTCCTTGTCTTTTTTGATAACTTTGGGTTGGAAGTCGATTTTATCCGATATTAAAATGGCTACTCCAGCTTGTTTCTTCAGTCCATTTGCTTGGAAAATTGTTTTCCAGCCTTTCACTCTGAGGTAGTGTCTGCCTTTTTCCCTGAGATGGGTTTCCTGTAAGCAGCAGAATGTTGGGTCCTGTTTGTGTAGCCAGTCTGTTAGTCTATGTCTTTTTATTGGGGAATTGAGTCCATTGATATTAAGAGATATTAAGGAAAAGTAATTGTTGCTTCCTTTTATTTTTGTTGTTAGAGTTGGCATTCTGTTCTTGTGGCTGTCTTCTTTTTGGTTTGTTGAGGGATTACTTTCTTGATTGTTCTAGGGCTTGATTTCCTTCCTTGTATTGCTTCTTTTCTGTTATTATCCTTTGAAGGGCTGGATTCGTTGAAAGATAATGTGTGAATTTGGTTTTGTCGTGGAATACTTTGGTTTCTCCATCTATGGTAATTGAGAATTTGGCCGGGTATAGTAGCCTGGGCTGGCATTTGTGTTCTCTTAGTGTCTGTATAACATCTGTCCAGGCTCTTCTGGCTTTCATAGTCTCTGGTGAAAAGTCTGGTGTAATTCTGATAGGTCTGCCTTTATATGTTACTTGACCTTTCTCCCTTACTGCTTTTAATATTCTCTCTTTATTTAGTGCATTTGATGTTCTGATTATTATGTGTCGGGAGGAATTTCTTTTCTGGTCCAGTCTATTTAGAGTTCTGTAGGCTTCTTGTATGTTCATGGGCATGTCATTCTTTAGGTTTGGGAAGTTTTCTTCTATAATTTTGTTGAATATATTTGCTGGCCCTTTAAGTTGAAAATCTTCATTCTCATCAACTCCTATTATCCGTAGGTTCGGTATTCTCATTGTGTCCTGGATTTCCTGGATGTTTTGAGTTAGGATCTTTTTGCGTTTTGTATTATCTTTGATTGTTGTGCTGATGTTCTCTATGGAATCTTTTGCACCTGAGATTCTCTCTTCCATCTCTTGTATTCTGTTGCTGATGCTCGAGTCTATGGTTGCAGATTTCTTTCCTAGGGTTTCTATCTCCAGCGTTGCCTCACTTTGGGTTTTCTTTATTGTGCCTACTTCCCTTTTTAGGTCTAGTATGGTTTTGTTCATTTCCATCACCTGTTTAGATGTGTTTTCCTGTTTTTCTATAAGGACTTCTACCTGTTTGGTTGTGTTTTCCTGCTTTTCTTTAAGGACTTGTAACTCTTTAGCAGTGTTCTCCTGTATGTCTTTAAGTGAGTTATTAATGCTCTTGTTGATGTCCTCTACCATCATCATGAGATATGCTTTTAAATCTGGGTCTAGCTTTTAGGTTGTGTTGGGGTGCCCAGGACTAGGTGGCGTGGGAGTGCTGTGTTCTGATGATGGTGAGTGGTCTTGATTTCTGTTAGTAGGATTCTTACGTTTGCCTTTCGCCATCTGGTATTCTTTGGAGCTGTGCAGGATACACTCGGCGGGGTCCTGGAACCAAGATGTCTGTGCAGGGTACACTCAGCAGGGTCACGGAACTAAGATGTCTGCTGCCAATGCACAGGCAAAACGCTCCGGCGCCGGGCAGGTCCCTATCCTCTGCCCGGGAAAATGGTCACCTGCCTGTACAGGATACACTCGGCCGGATCCCGGAACCAAGATGTCTGCTGCTGATGCTCAGGCAAAGAGCTCCAGGGCCGGGCAGATCCCAATCCTCAGAATTCTTAAGATCGAGTGGCTGGTGTTTTGGGTATCTGGTGGTAGTTAGCCGACTGTGCGCCCTAGCTACCCCGGTACTGCTCGGATTGTAAGGGGCTTGTGCCCCTACTCAGACCGGGTTTTTGCTTCCCTGACTAATGCAGTCTCAAGTCCCGCGCGATTGGATTGGAGCAGATGCTGTGTTCCACTCACCAGAAGTCTTAAGATCGCTTGGCGGGTGTTGTGGGTAGCTGGGCCCTAGCTACCCCGGTGCTGCTCAGACCGGAAGGGGCCAATAGAGATTTTTTAAGTACTTCAGGAATACAAAATAATCCTCGAAGTCTATATTTCCTGATCAATTTAAAAGAAACCTTAGTAATAGTAACATTGCTTTATGTAAAATGTATTAATTGGGAATAATGTATCATGAGTATAAGCAAGGATACTGCAAAACCACTGAACTTGACTGCTCTGGAATTGGAAAAATATATGTGTTTTCATACTTTTCAGGCTGCCTCTTTGGGATAGAAAGATGGGCAAAACTTGAGGAAAGCCTTGCAGGGTTTGAAGAGGTAAATTTGCAGTGGCAATGAGTGTATAATTGGGGATAGTGTGGGTGACAGGGTGTTATTCATGTGTCTCAAAGAGCCCAGAATCTCTTCTGGGAAACATGGAATATGTTACCAGTATTTGGGTATGTGTTTATAGGTGACAAAGAACAGGATTGGCTTAGAGAGAGGTTCTGAGAGAAAAAGAAGTAGTGTCTGGATCAGAAAAATGGTGATTCCAAGCTGTTGACCTGTGTTCTGCTTGATACAGCTTTTCCAGTCTGCTTTCTGTTGTGTTTCCTCTCTGGAGATTTCTCTGTCTATATTCTGCTTGCTTGCCATTCTTAGAGATGTCTCTGTCAAAGTCCTGCATTCCTGCTTGCCCCCCCCTCTGTGTGTGTGTGTGTGTGTGTGTGTGTGTGTGTGTGGTGTGTGTGTGTGTGTGTTCATTCTCCAAGCAGTTCTATTTGTCCTAAAATTTTTCTGCATGGATCTTCTCAAGGAGAAGACAGGTGCAGTCTTTTATTTTACTATCAATCCAGTCATTTAGTCCAGTTTTTCCCTTTGATTAGTTCATGAATCAGCATCCCATGACCCCAATGCTTGGATTCTTAGAATTTAGGAGGCATATTCTTTTTCTTAAAATTCCAAAATAACTCAAAGATCTCTCTGTCTTTGTTAAGCACGGATGATAGGCTAGTTGAGCAGGACTCTGCTCTGAAACTACTATTTTCACCAGGTCTTAGGGAAACCTTGATCTGTCTTTGGCTGATCCTGAACTCAGGAATTTATTCGTCTTTGTCAGCTTAAACAGACAAACAAACAAGTAAACAAACAAGCAAAAACCTGGGTGAAATCTCCTTCAATTACCACTCCCTAAATCTCTTTACCTCCTTCCTTCGTAATTTTCTGACATGTTGGTTCACAGTGCAGCTGCTTTTGTTCCTTCAGATTCATGAAGATCCTCATATAATTCGAACTGAATCATTATTTTTGTGTGTTTGAAAAATTATACATTTTCAAACTCATGTATTTAGAACTCTTTCCCTTAAGTGCTTGTCTGAGGTTCTAGTGTTTACCATTTTGCTGAGAGGTAGCCACACCCTTAACTCCTGGATTTCAACTTTTAATTAATGTAGAGTCATTAATCTTAACAGGGAGGAGTTTCCTCAGAGGAATGTGAAATATTTACATTATTATGCAAGTAAGCATCTTGGCCACAGCTTTCCTGAACTCTCTAGGAAGCACACATCAGGGCCCTGTTCTAGGGGCAAGCAATATTTCACTCTGTCCCAGCAGAGCCAAGCCAGGCTTGGCACATAGGGAACTTGATGCTCCATTGCAGAAGGTAGATCGAGATGTTTGCCACCTCCCCACCTCCTTCAGTTACAGATTTCCATACATTCTCATGGCCATCTGGCTATCTGTCCTCTCCCTCCCCACACCTGATCCTGAACCCTCCCATTGTCCTCCTGTTGTCTCTTCTCCCACCCAGTTCCTTCCCTCTACCTACCAACCGGGACTAGTGGTGGTCTCTTTTATTTCCATATTCCCACTATTTCAGCTAAGGTTACCCATATTGAGTCCTGAGAGCCTAGCCCATGCCAGGTCTCTGTAACTTTCTAAGTGTTCCTTTTTCCCTCACCCATCAGATGCATGCTTCCTTTCATATTGCTAGCCATCTGGGCTTCTCTCCTGTCTCTCCCATACCTGACCATGTCCTTTTTCCAGCTTCTTTTATCCTGTCCTACAGAACTTCCTCCTTCTCCTTCCCATGTCAATTCTGTTCCTCCTTCTAAGTGGGATTGAAGCATCCCCACTTGGGACTTCTTTCTTTAACTTCTTGGATTCTGTGGCCGGTATTATGGGTATTTTGTAACTTTTGGATACTATCGTTTTCTGTGACTATATACTTTGTACTTGGTCTGGGGTACCTCACTCAGGCTAAAATTTTCTACTTTCACCCATTTGCTCCAAAATTGATGATGTCTGTTTTTTTGGAAGCTGAAAAGCCTTCTGGTGTGTAATTGTGTTCTTCAGATAAGGTACAATCTGTTTGCTTCTAGTTTCTAGCGATTACTAAGACTATGAACATAGTGGAGCACATGTCCTTGTGATATTGTGGAGAATCTTTTGGGTACACGTCCAGGAGCAATATAGTAAGGTCTTCAGGTAGAACTAATTCCAATTTTCTGATTAACTTGCAGATTGTTTTCCAGAGCGTTTGTACCAGTTTGGAAACTCACCTGCTTTGGAGGAGTACAACCCTTGTTCCACGTCCCCACCAGCATGCACTGTCCCTTGTGGTTTTTCTTATCTACTTTCTGATGGAAGTAAGATGAACTCTCAGTGTTGTTTTGATTTGAATTTCTGTCATTATTGACAATGGTGTCTATTTATTTAAGTGCTTCTCAGCCATTTAGATTTCTTGGTTGAGAGTTCTCTATCACTGTAACACAGTTTTTATTTTTTTATTTTTAAACTTTTCTTCTTCTTGTTGTTTTTTTTTAATATCTATTTATTTCTTTCATGCATGTGGGTATACTGTAGCTGTCTTTAGATACACCAGAAAAGGGCATCAGATACCCATTAAAGACGGTTGTAAGAGCCACGATGTGGTTGCTCAGAATTGAACTCAATAACTCTGAATACACTCAATACACTAAAACTGGCTTTGTTGGTTTTTTTGGGGGGGGGGACTTTAATAAGGGTTTGTATGTCCTTAGGAATTAATAGAGTTTTTAAAATAGTTTCCACCACTCTGCTCTGAGGAAATGTATTTCTTTATGCATGTGATATGATCCTTGTATGTGGCCAATTGATGGATCCTGCTTTAGTGTAGAGTCTGTTAGCCTGTGTCTTTTAATTGGGGAATTAAGTCCATTGCTGTTGAGAGATATTAATGACCAGTAATTGTTAGTGTTATTTCCTCTCCTTTGATGTTGAAGGTGTTAGTTTTATTGTGTGGGCTTTCCTTGTTTTTGCTTGCATGGAATTAAATATTTTTGTGTTTCTTTTAGGTCCAGTTCTCCTTCTTGCATTGGAGTTTTCTTCCAGTATTGTCTGTAGGATTGGGTTTGTGGAAAGATATTGTGTGAACTTGTTTCTGTCTTACTAACCCCAGAACCTGCCTGACAGAGAGGAACAAAGGCTGAGCAACATGAGCAGTTATGGACCAAGTAGGCTGGTAGGGGAGAGGGGGAGAGTATAAAGACACTCTCCACTATAACAATAAAGTTAAAAAAAAAAAGGCCAGGCAGTGGTATGGCGCACCTTGAATGCCAGCACATGGGAGGGAGAGGCAGGTGGATTTCTGAGTTAGAGGCTAACATGGTCTACAGAGGGAGTTCCAGGACAGCCAGGGCTACACAGAGAAACCATGTCTAAAAAAACCAAAGAGAAAGAATGAGAGAGAGAGAGAGAGAGAGAGAGAGAGAGAGAGAGAGAGAGAGAGAGAAGAAGAAGAAGAAGAAGAAGAAGAAGAAGAAGAGGAGGAAGAGGAAGAGGAAGAGGAAGAGGAAGAGGAAGAAGAAGAAGAAGAAGAAGAAGAAGAAGAAAGAGAGGAAGAGAGAAAGAGAAAGAAAGAAAGAAAGAAAGAAAGAAAGAAAGAGAGGGGAAGGGAGGGAGGGAGGGAGGGAGGGAGGGAGGGAGAGAGAGAGAGAGAGAGAGAGAGAGAGAGAAAGAAAGAGAGAAAGAAAGAAGATAGTCCATCAGGATGGTCATAAGTAGGGTAATAACAATGTGAATTAATTTTTTTTCTTTTTTTTTTTGAGACAGGGTTTCTCTGTGTAGCCCTGGCTGTCCTGGAACTCACTCTGTAGAACAGGCTGGCCTCGAACTCAAAAATCCGCCTGCCTCTGCCTCCCAAGTGCTGGGATTAAAGGCATGTGCCACCACCGCCCGGCTGAATTCATTTTTTTAATAAATGTTTTTAATATTTTTTTAAAAAAATTTTATTTGTAATCCATTTTTTATACTCCATATTCCATTCCTGCTCCTCCCCATCCACCCTTCGACTGCTCCCCATCCACCCTTCGACTGCTCCCCATCCAACACCTCCTCACCATCCCACCCCAATTCCACTTGACCTCTAAACTCCCTGGGGCCTCCAGTCTCTTGATGGTTAGGTGCTTCATCCCTGAATGAACACAGACCTGGAAGTCCTCTACTATATGTGTGTTAGGGGCATCATATCAACTGGCTTATGCTGTCTGTTTGGTGGTCCAGTGTTTAGAAGTTCTCAGAGTCCAGATTTACCAAGACCACTGATCCTCCTATAGAATTGCCCTTCTTTTCAGTTTCTTTCAGCCTTCCCCAACACAACTACAGGGGTCAGCTTCTTCTGTCCTTTGGTTGGGTGCAAATAACTGCATGTGACTTTTTCAGGTGCTTGCTGGGTCCCTCGGAGGGCAGTCATGATAGGTCCCTTTTTGTGATCATTCCATTCGTGATCATTTCATGAGACTACAAGCCTCTTTGAAGCAAATGGCAAAATCAATAAGAAGAAACAGCGGCCTATAGATTAGGGAAAGTCCTGTTTAAAAATATGATATTTTTTACAAAAGTTACACATACAAAGTGAAAGATATTTTATGCAACATATTGAAGGAACAAATAGTGGAATTGTATTTGTATGCCTTTGCATATTCAGACCATTTGAAAGCTATGAGATTCCTAAGTTTTGGGAAACTTATATCAATTTTATATTTGTCGGTATATGGATTTGGGGAAGGTGGATTTGGGGAGCCCTGGAATGATTTAAATGGGGTTCAATGGATCATCAACAGCAACATGGAAACATTGCTGCTGAGGATGATTTGATATGTGCAGAACCAAAATCTTTTAGTGAAATAGAATTCTACTATGTCACCTAGAGAGTTCTGTTTTGATATCTTGGTGAAGAATGGGGCTGTTTTTCCCCTTCATGTGTGTATACCTAGGGTTAAGACAAATTACAATTAATTATTTTTACAAAAGAAGTCTCAGAAAAGCCCAGCATAGAGTAGTTTACTCTCACAAAAAACATTCTGATCAAGTATAGCAAATATGAAATGTGTGATTCAAATAATAAAAGGGCATGGAGAAGTGCAATAAATCTAAGTTCCTTGATGAACAGAACATTCTAGTCTGCTTGGGGATCCAACTGTAGTTGAGGGTGTCCCTTTAGATTAGTTAGGGAAGTGAACCACGCTAAGAGATAAGCATGAAAACTTGGTACATAAGACTTTGTCAATCTGGGGCAGACATGGGGAGTATAATTCCACACAAATCATTGCCAGTATAATTAAAATACAGTACAGTTTATGGAACAATTTCCAGGAAACAATCAGTCCAATCACTATATCTAAGTGCATGATATAGTTTAAGTATGCACTACATATGGGGTGGACTTTTGGGATAGCATTGGAAATGTGAATGAAGAAAATACTTAATTAAACAAATTAAAAAAAAGAAAGCCACAGTAACCATATTATTAAAATTTCTGATGTCTATGTCCTGACTGGATCCAGCTGAAAATCAATGAGATGAGAAGTTTAACTGGGTCATGTTTGACATTGGATCTCACCAAAGCTGTAATTCTGTAATATATAAATTTGGAAACCAAATTATAGTATCATTAAGATAACTTTTTTGTTGATTTTGTAGAATCTAGTTTTCAGGGGGATCCCTCTATCAAATCTGATCTATATAACTCTGGAAGATGTCCAGAGCCTAATCATCTTTTCTAAAAACACAAACAGAAGACCTTTCTCCCAAATCAGCATATCCTTGAGACACTAACTAGAAAACCCTTTATTTTGACCTCTCTCCCAGAGGAATAATATATCCACCAAATTAAAAAAATCACATCAATTTTGAATATTAAAACAATCCAAAACAAATTAAGGAAACTAAAACATTGTATGTGACTATTCTTAGGCTTTTTCTATTTATTCATGTCAGATAATTAACCCACAATTTCCATGGAACCCACCTTCAAAGAATATGATTTGCTCCAGACTATTTTTTTTTTCGTTGTTTTTCGAGACAGGGTTTTTCTGTATAGCCCTGGCTGTCTTGGAACTCAGTTTTTAGACCAGGCTGGTCTCTAACTTAGAAATCCGCCTGACTCTGCCTCCTGAGTGCTGGGATTAAAGGCATGCACCACCAAGCCCGGCTCCTGCAGACTTTTTAATAAACCATTTATCTGTTATGCTCTCTATCTGGAGACACAAATTTCAATCAGTAACTGTTCATTCCAGGAAATTATCACTGCCCTCTCTACTTGGAGGCAGTGATTAATTTTCCCTATCCTAGTAATGCAAGGCAGGTGAAATTCTCCACAGTGGAATACTAGTCAGGTATTAAGAACGAGGACATACTGAGTTTTGTTGGCGAACGGGTAGAATAAAAAAATATCATCCTGAGTGAGTTTACTCAGACCCAAAGAACATGCATGATATGTACTACCTAATATGTGGATATCAGCCAAAAACAAACAAACAAAAAGTACAGAATGCCCAAGATATTCTCCACAGAACTAAAAAAGGTTAGCAAGCTGAAGGGCCCAAATGAAGACCCCACTCAGTTTCACTTGGAAGAGAAAAGAAAGCAATCACAAGTGTGGAGGGATGGAGGGATCTGGGAAAGAAAATGGACTTGGAGGATACTTGGGGGTCGGGGGAAGAAGGGAACCTGATTTGGTATTGGATGAGGGAAAAGAACAGAAGCCCTGAGGACCAGCAGAAAAACTGGAAAAAGGCAGCCTCTGGACATAGGAGGTTGGGGACCCTCCAAAATTCACCAGAGACTTCGGAAGTGAGCAACTCACAGGACCCAAAGGGATGGACCTTAGATGAAATGCCAGACAGTAGGGAAGGGACCTGATAGAGCCCACCTCAAGCAGGAAGACAGGGCATCAAATAAGCAAGAGGGGGCCATCCCACAGTCACAACTCTGATTCACAATTGTTCCTGTCTGAAAAAATTACAGGGATGGAAATAGAGAGGAGCCTGAGGAAAAGAAGGCCCAGCAAACAGACCCAAAGAGAGATCCAGTTCAAGGGGATATGCGAAGGTCTGACACTATTAATGAGGCTAATGAGCACTCACAAAGGGACCTAGCATGACTGCACTCTGAAAGACCCAACAAATAGCTGAAAGAGTCAGAGGCAGATAGTTGCACCCATCTAATGGAGAAACGCAGCTGACACCTGTTGTTAAATTAGGGAAAGACTGAAAGAAGCATAGGAGGGCATCCCTTTAGGACCAGCAGTCTCAATTAATCTGGACCCCTTAGATCTCTCACACCCTGGACCAGCAAACATGCAGCATACAACAGATGAGGTGAGGCCACAGACACATACAGCAGAGGACTGCCTGGTCTGTGCTCATTCAGAGATGAAGAACCTAACCCTCAAGAGAATGGAGGCACCAAGGAATTTAGAGGTCAGTTGGCTAGGGTGTGGGGACATTCACATGGAGATAGGGGGTTGGAAGAAGGTAAGGGGTGTGGAACCGTAGGTGGGTAGACAAGGGGGCACAACTAAAATATGGAGTGTAAAATAAATACATAAATAAGAAATACTTTATAAAATAAAGAAAATGAAACTTGGGGGCTGGAGAGATGGCTCAATGTAAAGAGCACTAACTGCTCTTCCAGAGATCCTGAGTTCAAATCCAAGCAAGCACATGGTGGCTCACAACCATCTGTAATGCGATCTGAAGCCCTCTTCTGGTGTGTCTGAAGACAGCTACAGTTTACGTATATATTATAAATAAATAAAATCTTAAAGAAAAAAAAGAAAATAAAACTCTAACTCTGGGGCTAATTAACTTAAATTTCTAGTGGATTCTTGCCCAATATGTTGGTGTTGGTTTGCTACCTGTGTTGGGAAATATTAATAAAGCTGAGGTGACAAACTCTTGCAGTCTTATATTAAGTAGGGTTCTTAAGGGAAAATAGACTCTTGAAAATTAAGTACAAAGGAGATGGAAAGACATGGGAGAGACCTATGAAGTCAACAAAAACTATCATAAAATCAAAGAATTTAGACCCTGAGATAATACCAGTCACATATGGTTATCTGGTGTTCTCTAAGATATTTACATGGATATGGAGAGAAAAAAAAAGTGGTACCAAGGACCAGTCTAGGGTCAAACAGGGGCTCTGAAAGAAGGACTGTCTGGGAGCAGCAAAAAGAACGACCTGAAGTTAAAATGTGGATTTAAGTTGACCAACTGGGTTCTGCTTGATACAGCTTTTCCAGTTTGCTTCTATGTTTTGATTTTCCCCTCTCTGTCTATATTCTGCTTGCTTACTATTCTAAGAGGTTTCTCTGTTCTTGCCCCCCTCCCCAAGCCCCTGTGTGTGTTCTTGAAACATTTCTCGGTTTTTATCCTAATATATTTTCTGGAAATCTCATCTGTTGCAGAACACTGATCCAGTTTTTAATGTTACATAAAAATCTAAACTTTTAGCAGGGCAGTGGTGGCACACGCCTTTAATCCCAGCACTTGGGAAGCAGAGGCAGGTGGATTTCTGATTTCAAGGCCAGCCTGGTCTACAAAGTGAGTTCCAGGACAGCCACGGCTACACAGAGAAACCCTATCTTGAAAAATCAAAAAGAATATTAGCCCAGAAACTTAGAATACCCAAGATATAAGATACAATTTGGGAAACACGTGAAACTCAAGAAGAACGAAGAGAAAACTGTAGACACTTTGCCCCTTCTTAGAATTGGGAACAAAACAGCTATGGAAGGAGTTACAGAGACAAAGTTTGGAGCTGAGACAAAAGGATGGACCATCTAGAGACTGCCATATCTGGGGATCCATCCCATAATCAGCTTCCAAATGCTGACACCATTGCATACACTAGCAAGATTTTGCTGAAAGGACCCAGATAGAGCTGTCTCTTGTGAGGCTATGCCGGCGCCTAGCAAACACAGAAGTGGAGGCTCACAGTCAGCTATTGGATGGATAACAGGGCCCCCAATGGAGGAGCTAGAGAAAGTACCCAAGGAGCTAAAGGCATCTGCAACCCTATAGGTGGAACAACAATATGAACTTACCAGTACCCCCTGGAGATCATGTCTCTAGCTGCATATGTACTAGAAGATGGCCTAGTCGGCCATCAGAGGAAAGAGAGGGCCCTAGGTCTTGCAAACTTTATGTGCCCCAGTACAGGGAAACACCAGTGCCAAGAAGTGGAAGTGCGTGTGTTGCCGGGTGGGGGGAGGGTATCTGGGACTTTTGGGATAGCACTGGAAATGTAAATGAAGAAAATACCTAATTAAAAAATGTATTAAAAAAAAGAAAAAACCAAAAAGAAAAAAAAATTTTTTTAAATCTAATCTTTTACTCCAGGTTTCCTTTTGAGTATGTTATTAATCAGCATCCCTTAAGATTTCAAAAGAGCTCACAGATCTGTCTGTGGGAAGCCACATGTGCTGTTGCAGGGTTGTGCTGGCTACCGCTGGCCACCAGGCATAAGTTTGGGCAAACAACCAATGTGTAAATATGCAGTAACGTTTTTTGCCAAAACACTGCCTGGCCGGGGCATGATAATGAGGTATGTTAATGAGGTTCCGTGAGGTACTGACAGAATAACCAATCAGATGTGAGACATGCAAATGAAGTATGTTAATGAGGTTCTGTGAGGTACTGAGAGAGAATAACCAATCAGATGAGGAACATGCAAATGAGGTAGAATGCATAACCAATCCGGGTGTAAGACACGCCTCTCCTAGGCCTATATAAGCAGCACCAGTTCTGGGCTCGGGGTCTCTTCACCTCTGCAATCAATCTCTCCCAATAAACGTGTGCAGAAGGATCCTTTTGCGGTGACATTCTTGCTTGGGAGTCAGGAGCGTGCAAGAAGTGGTGCCAAAACCCGGGAAAAGAAACATCTTCAGGCACGAGCAAAGACCCCCTGATACAGGGAGAATTCAGAACTGCATCACGGGGAAGGAGCGGTTAATAAAGTGTTCCCATAAAACAGACTGCTGAGAAGGATCCGGTGTGGATTCAGAACTCTTCACCTGCGGAACGGTGGTAATGAAGTGTTCCTGCAAAACAGACTGTTGAGAAGGATTCAACTGCGTGGATTCAGAACTCTTCAGCTGGGGAACGGTGGTACCAGTAAGTAAAAAGAAATTAATGTGAGTCTTTGAGAGGTATGCTTTCCTACGCAGTAGGTCCGGTAATTGTTGCTAGGGTTGTGAAGGGCAGTGAGTTTTGCAGGAGTACCAAGAAGGCATATCAGAAACAGAGAGAAATGAAAAAGAAGACACGCGCAGAAAAATAAGTAACTTAAGAAATATAGATAGAAAAATAAGGGAAGCTAAAATATAAAGATACAAAGGATACAAAGGATAATATAAAAAATGAAGAACAAAAAACTAAGTCAATTTACCCTCCTCTCGAGGACTTTGACTAAAGAGGCAGCCTTCATCAAAGGCTTAAAGATAGCTCTCAGGGAAAGAGGAGTAAACATCCACTGTGCAGATTTCCCAGAAGAAGGAGAAAAAATGAAAATAAGCTATTTCAGAGCTCTCATAGGGACAGAAGGAAAACGGGAGACGTCCTGCTTCCTCTCTGGCTCCTATGGAGATATTTTTAGCTCCGGATAGGATATCTGTGTCCCTTTGAAACATCAAGTTCTATCATCTGTTTTTGGTGCACCATATTGTCTATATGTCTGTCAATTCATGTTTGTTTTTGTTTGGATGATTGAATGATTGTTGTTCTGTGTTTCATGTTGAAAATTATAAAAGGCAGTCTCAGTCTACACAGCAGAAACTGATAAGTTAGCTGCACAGTGGCTGGGAGTCAAGTACAGCTGAAAAAGCCCCGCTGAGGGCCGATTGCAAATGGAGCTCTTAAAGGCAGCCTTTTGCTTGTAACAGAAAGTTAGCTTAAAATTGGAATCTCAAGGTTGGAGTCATTCTAAATAACATGAACGAACCCAAGGAAACAGGTCATATGCAAAAGCAGTATACAAAGGATAGAAAGTGTAGGTTTGAAAAGAAAGTACATATCTTTACAAATAGAAGGAAAACCCTTTCAAGGTATAATGGATACAGGAGCGGATAAAAGCATTCTACCCAGTAAATTATTCTCAGAAAAGCAAGGAAATGATCAAAGGAATGGGATATATACCTGGACTAGGTCTTGGAAAAAACTTACAAGGTAGAATTTCACCAGTTAAAGCCACAGAAAAAGCAGACAAGAAAGGGCTGGGTTTTTTTCTAGGGGACGCTGAGGAGCCTTTGCCCATTCCGTGGTGTACGGAGGACACGGTGTGGGTGCCTCAGTGGCCTTTACCCTCTGAGAAGTTAAAAGCAGCTAAAGAATTAGTACAAGAACAATTAGACCTGGGACATGTGGAACCCACACAATCACCCTGGAATACCTCTATTTTTGTTGTAAAGAAAAAGTCAGGTAAATGGAGATTGTTACATGACCTAAGAGCCATTAATGCACAAATGCAAGTTATGGGTCCTGTACAAAGAGGACTCCCCCTACTCTCAGCTCTACCTAAGGACTGGAGAATTATAGTAGTAGATATTAAGGATTGTTTCTTTTCCATTCCATTAAATAAGAAAGATAAACTTGGGTTTGCATTTACCTTGCCTTCTATTAATCATATGGAGCCTGATAAAATGTATCAATGGCGGGTATTACCCCAAGGAATGGCAAATAGCCATACTATATGTCAGTTATATGTAGGAAAAGCTTTGCTACTGGTTCGGGATGATTTCCTCTCCTTAAAAATTTGTCATTATATGAACGATATTGTGATTAGTGGACCTGAAGAAGAAAGTATACAGCAAGCTTATGGCTTGCTTAATGAAACTTTAAAAAATAATGGCTTGGTTATTGCACCAGAAAAAGTACAGCAGTCAAATGTTAGTCATTTCTTAGGAGCCACTATTACTTTATGGTATGTCACCCCACAAAAGATTAGTATAAGAGAAAATCATCTAAAGACACTAAATGATTTTCAAAAATTATTAGGAGATATAAATTGGATTAGACCTTATTTAAGGATCCCTACTTCGGAATTAAAACCTTTATTTCAAATTTTAGAAGGAGAATCACATATTACCTCATTGAGACAATTAACACCTGAGGCTTCTGATGTTCTTAGGAAGGTGGAAAGAGCTATCCAAAAAGCACAGTTAAATCGTATAAATGAGAAAGAACCTTTGTACCTATGTATATTAAGAACCATAAATTTGCCAATTGCTGTGTTATGGTAAGATGGTCCTTTAGTATGGATACATCCACATATATCCCCTAATAAGACTATAGAGCATTACCCCACCATGGTAGCAAATATGGCCCACAAAGGTATAAAAACTTCAATTACTCACTTTGGAAAAATGCCTGATAGCATAATTGTTCCCTATACTGCCGCACAAATGCAAATCTTGTGTGCTACTATAGATGAATAGGCCATTCTTAGATGCAGTTATTCTGGTTTAATTGATAATCATTATCCTAAACATCCTTTATTACATTTTATGCTATTGCATCCAGTGATATTTCCAAAGGTAATGGCTAATACTCCTATAAAGGGAGCCAATGATATTTATACAGATGGATACAAAACAGGAATTGGAAGTTACATAATCAATGAAAAGGCTGTAAGGTTGCAATTTACACCAGGAGCCCCTCAATTGGTAGAATGTTTGGTGGCTTTAGAAGTTTTTAAAAGATTTCTTATGCCCATAAATATTATCTCTGATTCTGTTTATGTGGTTAATGCTGTACTAGCATTAGAGACTGCCGAAAATTTTAAGCAGTCTAGTCCAGTATCTGAGATTTTGATGAAAATACAAAATTGTATGTTGATGCGTGAGCACCCCTTTTATAATCAACATATTAGAGCACATACATTATTACCTGGACCTATGGTTAAGGGAAATGCAATTGCTGATTCAGCCACCAGAGACATGGTTTTCCTATCACAAAGTTCTATAGACAGTGCAAAGAATTTTCATCAACTTTATCATGTCCCTGCTTCTACATTACGACAAAAGTTTAAACTCACACAAACAGAAGCCCGAGATATTGTCCTAAAGTGTGGTTAATGTGTAGAATTTATTAATGCACCTTCCATGGGTATTAATCCTCGCGGATTGCGACCCTTAGATGTTTGGCAAATGGATGTCACGCATATCCCATCTTTTGGGAAATTACAATATGTACATGTGTCCATCGATACCAGTTCTGGTGTCCTACATGCCTCTCCCTTGACAGGGGAAAAAGCAGTTATGTCATATCTCACTGCTTAGAGGCTTGGGCCGCATGGTGCAAGCCCCTAGTGCTAAAGACAGATAATGGTCCTGCATATACTTCTTCTAAATTTAGCCAATTTTGCAAACAAATGCAAGTGAAACATATTTCTGGATTGCCCTATAATCCACAGGGCCAAGGCATCATTGAAAGAGCCCATCGTACTTTGAAACGATATTTGCAAAAACAAAAAGGGGGGATAGAGGCTATGATGCCAAAGATGGTTCTATCCCTTACAATATTTACTTTTAATTTTTAAAAATTGGATGATGCTGGAAGATCACCAGCCAAAAGGCACGGACAATGGCCTCAATCGCCCAATGAAATGGTCAAATGAAAAAATGTCCTTGATAATAAATAGTATGGCCCAGATCCTATATTAATCAGATCCCAGGGAGCTATTTGTGTTTTTCCACAGGGTGAAGAAAATCCACTTTGGGTCTCGATGTGACTTACAAGGACCGTGAAAGAGCAAGATGAACCCCAAGATGATCCTCTTACTCCTGATGATTGAGACCAGGATAAGTATACCCTTGTGGGCCCTAGTAGGATCATGGCCAGTACCTTTACTGGTACATTCCAATTCTTCTACCTAGCCTTTTTTTTTTTTTTGCAAAGGAATGTTTTTTGGATGTGCCTTATGCACCACAAACTCCTCAAGAGCCATGGGTACTAGTTTTCATTTGAATTATACACTATGCTTTGTGTATAATGTGGATAAACCTTTTACACCCTGTATATTTTTAAAGAAAAAGATTATCTCTAATTGGGCAGATCCCATTAGCCAAAATAAGGTGAGCTCTGGAGTGTTGTTTAATGCTTTAATGCAAGTTGCTCAAGGAGCGCAATCAGGTTCAGGTGATGTTGGAAATAATATAACTTCACCTATAAACATCACCACTATTATGATAAAGGGAAAGGTGACCATTCCCAAAAGATCACAATGGCCTGTTGGCAATGCGACTGCTATACGCAGCATGCCTTGGTGTCATCTGGACCTCGCATTTCCTATAGTTTTTTCACCTTGTCAATCAAAAATTTTTCCTTGGAAAGAAATAGCAAAGGGTTTTGTTTTGTCACCTCCACTAGATTTTGCTGTAATGAACGATAAAGGAGATGCTACAGGGAAAGAAAATATTTGGCCATATTATCAATGGATTTTAAGTAATGAGGCAGGTGCTAGTACCAGTTTGTCAGCCTTTGCATTGCTGACTGGAACCTTTCATTAGAGATTGAATGTTTCTGCCACACTTTCCAATACCTCTGCTCGTTTAGATAATGTGACAACTAATAGAATTATCAGAAATATGACTACTTCTCTAGTAGAAGTTTGTGTCAATCCTCCATTTTTCTTTATATTGGCTGAATTTCAAAATAATACACAATGGTTAGACTGTATAAATGTCAATTATACTGTATAATTGTTTTTTGACGCAATGCTGGAATGGAACTAAATTCTTAGCCTTAGTGGTACATTTGCCAACCTTTGTCCCTGTGCCTGTTAAGGCAGATACAGAGAAGTTCCCAATAATGAGTCTTGTTCGGAAAAAGAGAGGTTTTGGAATCACAGCTGCCATTGTTACAGCCATTGTGGTGTCCGCGGCATCAGCAGTTACCGCAGGAACTGCTATGGCCCATCAAATTAATACTGCTGACACCATAAGTCAGATAGCAGAAAAATCGTCTGAAGCATTGCTTACCCTGCAAAGGGTGGATTCTCATATCACCTCAGGGTTAATGTTAGTGAATCAGAGAGTGGATATTTTACAACATAACATGGAACAGATGATGGATGTCATACAAATGAGTTGTGTAGCATCCACTTCGCATGTGTGCATTACTCCCAATAGGTATATTAACTATTCTTTTATTAAAAGTACAGACCTATCAAATTATCTGAAGGGGAACTGATCGCAGGAGCTGGAAAGATTGCAGACGAGGCTGCAGATACAGATCCTGAACCTTAATGGGACCGGAGTGGAACCAGTGACCCTCAGAGACTTTACCTCTTGGCTTACCTCTGCTTTTTCTTACTTTAAGGAATGGGTGGGAGTGATTTTGTTTGGTGCTGCCATATGCTGTGGACTGGTGTTCATGCTTTGGTTGGTATGCAAATTCAGAACCCAACAAAAACATGACAAGGTGATTATAACTCAGGCACTTTTAGCTATTGAAAACGGCGCCTCCCCTGAAGTTTGGTTATCTATGCTCAAGAATTAGTCGGCAACTGAGTTCTCTGCTCTTGCACCCCATGGATTTATGGATCCATTGCACTGGGATGAGAGAGACTCGACAATCATTGATCAGCCCTTGCACATCGCTGAGGTTTTCTCATTGCACGCGATAGGGTGATCATGATTTCCCCACTAATTCATTTTTTGGCTGGCCTCTTTTGTAGAGTTTGCCCTAGGTCATTTAGCAGTTACGGTCACACAGCACTGAGGTTTCCAGAGATGGGCAACTTTCCTCGTGCACAGACCAACCTAAGACACGGGGCCCGGTGGCGATAGGGCTACCCTATGATGGGTAAGGCTGTGACATTAGAGGAACGACCTAAAACAGGAGCCACGGCGCATGGACATAATTGCACAGGCCTAGTCCAGCCTCATTTTATTAAAAAAAAAAAAGGGTGAGATGTGGGAAGCCACATATGCTGTTGCAGGGTGGCGCTGGCTACCGCTGGCCACCATGCATAAGTTTGGGCAAACAACCAATGTGTAAATATGCAGTAAAGTTTCTTGCCAAAACACTGCCTGGCCCGGGCATGATAATGAGGTATGTTAATGAGGTTCTGTGAGGTACTGAGAGAGAATAACCAATCAGATGAGGAACATGCAAATGAGGTAGAATGCATAACCAATCCAGGTGTAAGACACGCCTCTCCTAGGCCTATATAAGCAACACTAGTTCTGGGCTTGGGGTCTCTTCGCCTCTGAAATCAAGCTCTCCCAATAAACGTGTGCAGAAGGATCCTGTTGCGGCGTCATCCTTGCTGGCGATTCGGGCGCCCGCAAGATCTGTCTGCATTTGTAAAGGACCCATGATAAGCTAATAGTGTAGATTCTGCCCTGAAATTACTGTTTCTGCCATGCCTGCTCCAGTACCTGCTGTGTCCCAGGCTGACCTTGAACTGGGAAATCATCCTGCCTGTGTTTCTTCCTGCCTTGAATCTTTCTGAAAAGGTGGGTCAAAGTGTAGCTGTGTTTGTTCCCTTAGATTCTTGAAGAAGCCCCTCATTTATTCATTTATTATATCCTTATTTTTTCTATAGTTGAGAACTTATATATTTTCAAACTCACATATTTACAGCTCTTCCCCTCAGCATCAAATGCTGTTCTGAAATTCCCAGTGTTTACCATTTTGATGAGAAATAGTCGCACCCTCAACTTATGGGCTCCTGCTATTTCTAATCATCATGGAGTCAATAACAATAACAGGGAGGATATTACTTAAAAGGAAAGAGTATTCCACTGCTTGTGTGTCCAGGAAACATGTACAATATTACACAAATATTGACACTCCTAGAGGATCACACCTGGCCCTGTCCTGGGGCAGATAAAATGTCACTCTGGCCCCACTAAGGCCATGCCATGCTCAGCAACTCATGGAGGTTCAAACCTGGGCGCTGTCGCAGGTGCAAGAATCATGGTTCACACCCCACCAAGTCCATACCTATCTTCATATAGCTTATTAAACTGTAGCTCTACATGGAAAAGAATGCAAGTATATCTATATTACTTACCCTGCACAAAACTCAAGTCCAAGTGGATTAAAGACAAAGCCAGACACAGTGACCCTGAGTGAACCCTAAGGGCAGAACATCCCCAGCAGCACTGTCACAGCAGACAGACTTCTGAAAAACACTAATATCGAAGGCATTAAGATTAGCAATTAATAAATTGGAACTCAAGAAATAGTGATGTTTCTGTAAGGCAAAAGCCAAGTTAATTAGAAAAAGAAAGAGGCAAATGAAGGAATGAGGATAGTTTTTTTTAACAATACCTACATGATAGAGTTGTAATATACAAAAATATACACAGACCTCAAGTAACTACATGTTTTAAAAATATACAAAACAAACAAAAGAACAGATAAAAATTTATGAACACATTTAAACAAAGAATTCAATTCCCAACAGACAACTTCAAATGGCTGAGAAACACTTGAAGAGATGTTCACCATCCTTAGCCAATATGGAACTGCAAATAAATACTTCATTGTAATTCCATAGTACACATATCAGAATGGCTATGATCACACCAATGATTGTTCGTATTTGTGAGAAAAAGTAAGTTTACATCCACTGTTCGTCTTGTAGGCATGCAAACTAATACAAATGTTATGGAAATCAATATCATGATGTCTTAGGAAAGTGGGAGTTTATATACAAGATCCATCTATATCAGTCTTGGGCAAAAACACAAAGGGAACTCCATCCACAAAATGAAAAGACACATAGTCAACTATGTACATAGCAGCTTTATTTGTACTAGCCAGAAGCTAAAGACAACTTAGATGTCTTAAAGCTGAAGAATGAATAAAGAAAATGTGCTATGATTATATAATGGAAGTATCACTAACCTACTAAAATAAAACAACATGAAATGAATGCATGAAAACAGGCTAATGAACGCAACTAGAAGAAATATCACACTAAATGAGGTAACCCAAAATCTACAATGGTAGAAATGGTATATATTCAGTGGTAAATGGATACTAGGCTTTAGGTAAATTACAATCAAGCTATCCTCCAGAGATTCAGAGAGGTTAAGTAAAGAGAAGAGATACATAGGGGATGCATGGGTCTTGTTGGAAAGGGGAACTAGAGTAGACAATCCAGGTAGACTGAGGTGAATGGGAAATGGATGGGGAGGGAACATTTGGAGGGAGGTATATAAGGAAAGATACAGGGAGAAAGACCTGGAAGGAGAGGCCATTTGGAGGTTAGTATAGGAAATTAGCGACCTAGAAACCTTTAGGGAAATATGAGGGTAACAGGCTGAACCTTCCAGCCTTTATAGCCAGTAAGGCTTCAGTACTGTGAACAGACCACATTTCCTTGATGAGGTAGCTAGCCAAGAGGCCTCTAAACAATGCATGCTGATTTCAGGAAAAACATTTTGCTCTATGGACACTGACCAAATGGTTCCATTGCTTTGGACAACTTCCACACAGCTCACTAACTGTGAAAATCAAGTGGATGCAGCCTTGGAGCCTTCACCCCTATCTTCTAGTCTCTCTGTGGAGAGAAGCTGTTCCACAAGACATAAAAGAAAAACCCAGAAAGAATGCAACCTAGAAAATCAACCTACAATCTTTCCTGCCTTGTGCTGAGCCTAGTTAGTAACAAGTCTTGTTGAGTGCCAACAAATATTTGGTTTGACTTGAGGTGCTGCACTTGAGAGAGAACACTATCCTTACATTGCCTGGATTCTAGGAATCTCACGGAGATGTAAATACCAAAAATGGGGTTTCAATTAGTCTCAGTCAGGTCTGTTGCTTTTATGTTATGGCTATTATCTTTCTATCTGAATAATGCCTTACTCTGGGAACAGATGTAGCTCTGACTCTTTTCCTTGATCTTACTGCTCTTTTCTTCCTATTGTCTTGCTATGTACAGCCTCAAAATGAGGGCTTTCTACCTGTCTTTACTATCTTGTCTTGTTGTGTTTGAATCTCCTGTCTTTGAAAGCACCATATTTCAAAAAGACAAAACAGAAGGTGGGGTGGCATGTTAAGGGAAGGAGAATAGGAGAGGTGGAGGTTATGTAACTGGAACAAGCGAAGGGAGGAGCAACTGTGGTCGTGTTATATTGTATGAAAGGAGTAGCTATTTTCACACAGTTATTCAGTATTTCTTAAATGAAAATGCAAGGAAGAAGGGAAAGTAAAATGAACAAAGAAAAGCAAAATAGTGAAGACATGGAAAGCATGATTTGATAGAGAGAGTTCTCATTCTTTTTTGAAGAGGATCACCATCACACAGGACTTTATGACTAGATCATTTCTAGGCCCTGTGTAGGTCTCTGAAATCACAAGTTTTGCACTCTGCAATGTCACACACACACACACACACACACACACACACACACACACACACACACACACACTGTTTTCGTTTTATGGAGAGAAGGAAATCCATAGGTCACCGAAAGACAACCTAACTGCTCACTTAATTACAAAAATATTCATCCTTCTCTCTAAGAAAAACTAATATTTGAATAAAGGTTCCAAAAATAAAAATACATGTGTAAGGTTACCCAGCATTGATGCATTACTTATATATCAAACATTAACTGCTATGTAAAAGATGTTCAGTGTTCAAAAACATTCTCCAAGGCTGGGCGGTCTTTGAGCACACCTTTAATCCCAGCACTTGGGAGGCAGAGTCAGGCGGATTTCTGAATTCAAGGCCCACCTGGTCTACAAAGTGAGTTCCAGGACAGCCAGGGCTACACAGAGAAACCCTGTTTCAAAGAAAAGAAAAGAAAACAAACAAACAAACAAAAATCTCCAAATCAAAAAATGAAATAGTTACCATCTAAGACTGGTTATGTACTCAGAAGAAAAGAAAGAGTTTGAGTCACTTTTCTACAGCTATTTCATAAATGCTCACCAATCATTTAAAGTCATTATTTACATTCAAACAAAAACAATTCCATCTATTTCTTAGTGTCATTTTTAGTTTTTCCTTCACTTTGACTTATTCTCAGATAGTTCTCATCATATCCAAATAAAACAAATTTCTGGGTTTTTATACTATATTATAATAGCTCTTTGTTTCTCATCTATCTGAAAACTCTGGCAGTAAGAAGCTGAATATTTACATTATCTTCCCCACATACCAAATAAAAGAATATTAAAACCCTTTGAATGTAAATGCTTCAGCTAGATTCTGTGTTTCCTCCCCTTCGTTTTCTATTTCAACCTGTATTGCAGACAAGACAGCTCAAAACTCACAATTCATCTAACCAATGAGAGTACCATTAAAGATTTAAATCAGATGAAACAGTCTGCTTGACACTGCTTAAGCTGTCAATGTATTATGAAGTTTCATGACAAATAGAGTATAGAATTAGGGGGTCCTTTTTAAGTGTATAATTCTTTAAATATGAACCTGATAAATGTTAATTACGAGTGCATGGGCATTGAAATTAAACAAACACAAACCTCACAACTCTGGCAAAAATAATGCAGAGTGACCATGAAAACTGTTAAATTTCTGACTGTCCTGATTCTACTTATCTCTTGTCTCAGTAGAGAGGCCATACTGTCTACATATTTGTGCGGTAGCAGAAAAGTAAAAGGATTCTAATAAAACATTGCTGAAGGGAGATGCCTATCATCTTTTTTCTAACAGTTTCTCAAATCTGAGCAAAATTTATCACACAAAATTGATTGTGGAATACAATCTTTAGAACTTTTAGAAACCAGATATTCAAGTTTTAAATCTTTCTTCCCAATGCACAGCAAAAGTAATACCTGTTATGTATACTGGACAGTGATATTATAAGCCACACAGCTTCCTATGATGAGAGCTGTAGATTGTCTCCGTCTACAGGGGAAATTCACATTGAATGACCTTCAAAGGCTAAGGCCAGGTTTTCACATGTACCAACAGAACCACAGTGATGGTCCTGCTAAGTCCCATCAGAAGGAACTCTGAGAGCTTAGTCATCCTATGCTTTCTATTTGCATACACCACCACCCCGGCCCCCAAATATGGCACAGCTTATGTCCTACCTCACACCTCCCTCCAACTGCATCAGAGGAGAATCCTGAAAAGAACTTGTGAGCTACATGGTCTGGCATTTCTAGATCTGGCCCAAACCCTCACTACCTCACAGCTTAGAAACAGTACAATATCCCCTCCTCTACTAGAGGATTAGAGCTCAAATGAATCAGACAGAACAGGCCTCCCCAGATCTGCCCTTCCACATTATAGGCAGACAAAGCCCTACTCTTGTAAACTTTTAGTTCCTTAGACTCTCCAGTGTTCATCATCCAATGAGCAGGGTCCTCTGTGTGCACAAAATTGATCAAGCAACCTTGTGGTAAGATGGAGGATCTGTTGGATTTGTGCCTAAGGCTGGATTAGTTGTGTCTTGAGGTGGATTCACAGGTTTCTGTGGAAACAATAAATGTCTTCTATGTAAAATTTATCTGCCCCACATTTTAAAAGTACTTTTGTCTAAGATATTGCTATATAGCAGTTTTAAAATTACCTCTGAAATGCCTGTAATCTCCAAAAAAAAATGTCTCCTCAGACTATGTCCACATTTGTAAGTTTATTACATATGTTGAAAATACGTAGAACAAAATTAGCCTAAAACTTATTTTTATACTTTTATACCTAAAACAGTATTTATACTTAAATGTGGAAAGCTCTGCTTATTAATGTCACAGTCCACCAATGACTAAATTGCTTTTTGAGGCATAGCAAACAATGGAACATGGTCTTCTATTGTGGGACTTCTCTTTTTCTGACCTTGTCTAGGCAATTTACAGGTCCCACACAGGTCTCTACGTTAGATATGTCAAAGTGACTATCCCCAGTCCTCCAAATTGTGGGAGGCCACATGTGCCGTTGCAGAGTGGCACTGACTACTGCTGGCCACCACGCATAAGTTTGGACAAACAACTAATGTGTACATATGCAGTAAAGTTTTTTGCAAAGACACTGCCTGGCCTGGGCATGATAATGAGGCTTTGGGAATATAACCAATCAGATGTGAGACATGCAAATGAGGTATGATAATGAGGCTCTGTGAGGTACAGAGAGAGAGAGTAGCCAATCAGATAAGGAACATGCAAATGAAGCTTAGTGCATAACCAATCTGGGTGTGAGACATGCCTCTCCTAGGCCTATATAAGCAGTACCAGTTCTGGGCTCGGGGTCTTTTCGCCTCTACAATCAAGCTCTCCCAATAAACGTGTGCAGAAGGATCCTGTTGCAGCGTCATTCTTCCTGGCCAGTCGAGCGCGCGCAAGATATAAGCCTTGAATCACCAGAAAGAATCATCAGTCAGAAAGTTGATCTGACTCCCAGCAACTAGTATTGGATGACTCATTCATTGTCCACACGCATAGGGCTGAGGAACCCCAAGGTTGCTGTCCTGCTCCCATTGCTTGCATAGACCAATATTAGCTGATGATACTTGAGGGCAGGGAGACATACAATGAAAATTCTATACATACGTTACCTTAATTTGTTACAACTTCATATATATTTGATTCACATCTTGTTTAGTATGTGTGTGTGTAAATATGTGCACTTACTTTTTAAAAGTTTTTTTTTCTTTATTCTCAACTTACACTGTATATCTGGACCACAGTACCACCTCCTTCCACTTCTCTACTTCCCTCCCAACCTAATACCACACCGAGACATTCTACTATTTCCCTTAAAAAACGAGTAGGCCACTTGGGAATATTAAATGAACAAGGAATATCATATTTTAATAAAAATAGGTACAAACTCTCATATCAAAGTTAGCAAAGCAATTAAATAGAAGAAAAAGCATCTCAAGCAGGCAAAGGAATCAGACACACCCACCCACTAAAATCTCACAACTATGTTTCATGCCTTAGAAGGTCAATGTTAACAAATGGCTATATTACATTGATTACATTTATAGGATTCTCTCAAGAATGTGTTTTTAAAATACTTTTTAAGACCACCATAACATGCAAAGCCATTAACCACATCTGCTGCATCATCAGGGTGTCTCTTCAGTATGTGAACTTTTATGATTTTGAAGATGACAATATTTTGCAAAGGCTTGACCCACATTGGTTACACTCATAGGGTTTCTCTCCAGTATGTCTTTTTTTTATGACTTTGAAGACGTCCAAACTGTGCAAAGGCTTTGCCGCATTGGGTACATTCATAGGGGTTTCTCTCCAGTATGTCTTCTTGTATGTTTTTGAAGATAGCTGTGACAAGCAAAGGCCTTGCCACATTGATTACATACATAGAGTTTCTCTCCAGTATGTGTTTTTTTATGTATTTGAAGATGGTTGCGATGTGCAAAGGCTTTGCCACATTGGTGACATTCATAGAGTTTCTCTCCAGTATGTGTTCTTTTATGTGCTTGAAGGTAACTGTGTTGTGCATAGGCTTTGCCACATTGGTGACATTCATAAGGTTTCTCTCCAGTATGTGATCTTTTATGCTTTCGAAGAGTACTGTGACATGCAAAGGCTTTGCCACATTGGCTACATTCATAGGGTTTCTCTCCAGTGTGTGTTCTTTTATGTTCTTGAAGATAGCCGTGACATGCAAAGGCTTTGCCACATTGGTCACATTCATAGGGTTTCTCTCCAGTATGTGTTCTTTTATGAGTTTGAAGGCCACTGTGTCGTGCATAGGCTTTGCCACATTGGTTACATTCATAGGGTTTCTCTCCAGTATGTGTTCTTTTATGTGTTTGAAGGTAACTGTGTCGTGCATAGGCTTTGCCACATTGGTCACATTCATAGGGTTTCTCTCCAGTATGGTTTCTTTTATGGATTTGAAGATAGCTGGGACATGTAAAGGCCTTACCACATTGATTACATGCATAGGGTTTCTCTCCATTATGTGTTGTTCCCTTATGCATTTGAAGATGTTTACGATGTGCAAAGGCTTTGCCACATTGGTCACAGTCATAGGGTTTCTCTCCAGTATGTGTTCTTTTATGTCTTTGAAGGTGAATACATTGTGCAAAGGCTTTGCCACATTCATTACATTCATAGGGTTTCTCTCCAGTATGTATTCTTTTATGTATTTGAAGATAGGTGTGACACACAAAGGCTTTGCCACATTGGTTACATTCATAGGGTTTCTCTCCAGTATGTGTTCTTTTATGTGTTTGAAGATATCTGTGACATGCAAAGGCTTTGCCACATTGGTTACATTCATAGGGTTTCTCTCCAGTATATGTTCCTTTATGGATCTGAAGATGGCTGTGACCTGCAAAGGCTTTCCCACATTGGTTATCATCATAGACTTTTTCTCCAGTGTGTGTTCTTCTATGTATTCGAAGATCAGCATAAGACATAAAGGATCCAGTATGCGTGCTTTTATGTATCTGATGGTGTTTATTTCTTACAAAAGCTCCATCATATTGAACACATTCATAGGGTTTCTCTCCAATATTAATTGGTTCATCTCTTTGAAGATGCCTGTGAGATAAATAGTCTTTAACACATTGGATATATTCAGAGAGTTTCTCTATAGTATAACTCCATTCAAGCCTGTTTATGTAATTGGTACATATATAAGGTTTACCCCATTTATTATACTAATGAATCATTTATGTGTATGGATTAGGTTAACAATCTTTTCTAATTGTAAAGAGGAATCAGATATAATAAGGTTCTATGACTTTGTTTATATCCATGGTGGTTTGACTCATTATGGCTATTATTTACATCTTTAATATTACCTGTGATGGTAAGAGCATCTATTGCATGGCTCAAAATTATAATATCTCTTCCAATATGAGGTTTTTCACATTTGACAAAATGTGCAAACATTGACAGCTTTACCACAGTGATTGCATTAATGTATTTTTCTATAATTTGAGCCATACAACATTTGTCATGTTAAAAAGGATAAACAGAAAATTTCTACATTACTAATATTCATAGGGATTTTCTGCAGTCTGAGGTTTTTGATGTATTCACAATGAAGTTGTGAAATCAATTAATTGTAAGCCTTCACAATTTTCAACAAATTTATTCTAAGTGGGGAAAACTACAAATCTTCTAAGTGTCCTCTGAGAGAAATATAGGTTTTATGTTAATATGACTTAGGCAGAGTACTTTATCATTTATGTTCAATGACAGACAGACAGAAAAAGATGTATCTGTCCCATATAATACACCTATGGAAGGAAGAATAACAAAATATATACAGCTTTTATTCTCTCAGTTTTACTTTTTTTCCTTATAAACATGTGGAAATTGGATTAAGGTTTTGCTACAACAACCTTTTTAACTTCCATGAACTTGCACTCTCAATAATCTTAGCAACCTTGCCACAAGTATATGAGTAATGTCAGTATACTATGAACTGTTTGCATATCAGATAGTTTTGGATATAAACTGATTACATATTCAATGTGTAGACTTTTTGCACTATCTGAGTGGTATGAGACTAAATAGACTGGCAGTTCTACAGTGTATATTAAATGGTCCTGTGCTTGAAATGGTACTATCTGTTAAGGCATTGTTTCCATGTTTTTTGTCTTAAAGAAAGTCTTGCAAACACAAATCGGACACCTGACACTGAGTTACACTCTTGATTTTAACTAAAACTTCAAGAACAAATAAAGATTTCTTCAAAGGCATATACAGATCAGTGTGCACATTACCTTCTGTGACTTCCAGAATTTTCACAATCTTTCTCAATATTGTGATCTTCCCAGTTATAGCCTAGAAGATAGTACCAGAAAATACATGATATATTACTGGAATTTAGGCATAATTTAAGAAACTATCTTCAGTGATCCTTACAAATAGGCCTAATTTATCCACATCATTCTTCCTCCTTCTCAAATGAAACATTCACCATCTTACCTATGGCAGTGAGGTTCCTATAGGTTTCGAGCATCACATCTTTGTAGAGACTCTTCTGGGAAGGATCCAGCAAAGCCCATTCTTCCCGAGTAAAGCTCACCAGTACATCATTGTATGTCACTGTGTTCTAAAACATCCCATGTATACATACAAAAGTAGCATGAGAATGAAATATTAGACATGTACATTTCATTGACAATATTTTCAAATAATGTTGGTAGTTCTCCCACTTGTTTCCCGACACAAAAATTATAATGTAATCATGATCATTTTTTAGGGAAACTGAATAATGAGGTTCTCATGTGTCATTCCTTCACCCTTTGAGTTGGAGAAAGTCTTGGAAGACAAAAGCCAATGAATACACATAAAGAGACAGGCAAAAAGATCAATAGTAGTAAGCACACAGAGATATTGTATGAAATATTCTCATTACAAAAGTAATGAACAAGATGCTTAGATTCATGAATGCATTTAATTACAGCACTGAGGATACAGAGGCACAAATATTTCATTTTTTTTTTTTTTTTGATACCAGCTTGGTCTAGACAATGATTTCTAGGACAGTCACAGTTGTACACTATGACCCAGTATCCCTTGCAAAAAAAATCAAAGAATCAAACCACAAGAAAGAAACAAATTAGAATTTTACTGAAGTTCTTAAAATGAATTATATATTCACCCCAGTTGTATATTCATCTTCCAGAACTTGAGGTGACCTAGTTTTAATTGTAACATTAAGTAATATCTTATTAAAACATGTTTACATGCACAGGTGAAAATATCAGCAATGTAAATTTTTATGATAAATAAATGACATAGAGATGGAAAGCGGGCTCATTAGTGAAGAACAGTTGCTGTTCCTGCAAAGAAGTGTGCCCATAGGCAGTACTTACATAAGAGATCATAAGTAACCTGTACTATAATTTCATGAGTCCTGAGGCCATCATCTGGCTTGTGAAGAAAACCACACACACATGAGATGCATATGTATGCATACAGCCAAAATACTCACATTTTTTTCAACTTCAATTCAAACCCAACACTACAGGCAGGAAGAATGTCACGTACCTACAGTTCAATGACAATTGAAGTTTAGGAAGTCCTAATGTCATCAATACATGCCAAACTGGAAAACAGAACAATACTCTCCACCAAATTTAACAAATCAAGATGTGGGTGAAGCTCAGCCTATTAGCACGTTTGACAGGTACAAAAACCTACGTTCCAGGTCCATCAGCCAACAGTGTAAGTACAAATGTGGAACAAGCAACAATGACAGGCATGTTGTTCCGCATTTAATACACGTATCCATGGGCCAGACTCAGGTTGATCTCTAAGTCTGAGGCCTACCTTGTTTGCGCCCCTACTCTGAGGACAGCCAATGCTACACAGACATGTATTGCTTTCTAAAATAAAGACAAAATCAAGAACACTAAAAAAATACAAAAATTGTAAGCTAGCAATTTTTGTCATGTTATTGTACACTGTGCAAAAACTTATCATTGTATTATTCACACACAGATAGCCACCATAACTGATTGCACTCATTATTTCTTGTATTTCCTGTCTCAATATTATATAAGCATTGCTACACATTAATTCTCTGAAATTTTTGAATAAAACCTAGTAAGTACATGACTAAGCAGGTGATCAAATAATGCAGGGCCTCCTCCAACCATAACATGGAAAAGGATAATGGGAGTGGGGATTCAGTCTGGAGATCGTCCAGGAGTCATCAGGAGAAAACACCCCTAGCCTAGAAACACAGACCAGTGCAAAAATGCAGTATCACTGGATTTTTTTTTACTGGGAATTGGTCAGATTAACTCAGAGAATGAAAATAGAATAAAACTGCTCGCTTATTGTTCCCTTAAAGCTTTATAAATAAATATAATAGTCCAGTTTCAATTCTTTAGGAGGTAGCTTCCTTACTACAAGGGCACTGACATTTGGCATACCAATGACTGACAAGAATCCCCTTAGAGTAGAAACTCTAAGGGGAGGCTCTGGGGACATAATAGGGTAAAATGTCAAAATGTGCAACAGAGGGAATAAGGAACCTGAAGAGACCTCCTCCACCCCAGTGGAGACCCTCACATTCAAAAATTTCCACTCAAAATTGTTCCTTTCTAAAAAAAAATGGGAGGACAAAAATGGAGCAGAGCATGAACAAATGGCTGAATATTTTTTGGCCCAACTTGGGATCCATCTCCTGGGTGGTCAGCAAACCCTAACATTATTACTGATGTTATGCTATTCCTGCAGACAGCTCTACCAGTAGCTGAATGAGACAAATGCAGATATTCATAGCCAAACATTGGATAGATAGGATTAATATAGTGAATATATCCAAGTTGCCAAAAGCAATCTACATGTTCTGTGTAACCCCATTAACATTCTAACACAATTTTTTATAAATCTTGAAAGCGAAATTTCAATTTCATAGGGGGGAAAAAAAACAAAGAAAGTCAAAGCAATCCTAAACAACTAAAGAACTTAATAGGAATCACCATCTCTCAACTTAAGCTGCACTATTGCTCAAGCAATAGTGATGAAAACTGCATGATATTGGTACAAAAACAGTTATGTGGACCAATGGAATCGACCCAAAGACCCACAAATAAACTCATTTGATTTTTTGATAAAGAAAGAAAAGCAAATAATGGAAAAAAAGAGAACATCTTCAAGAAATGGTACTGGTCTAACTGGATATCTGCATGTAGAAAAATGAAAATAGATTCCTATTTACCACCCTGCACAGAATTAAAGTATGAGTGGATCAAGGACCTCAACATAAAACTGGATACAATGAATCTCATAGAATAAAAAGTGGGAATGAAAGGTCAGCTCAGGAACTTTGTGAAGGTCATGAAACACATGCGCCTCAGGAAGGGAGAGGCTAGTTACCATTTCTCAGACCACAGGACAGGAACCAACCTGTGGATGGGGACACATTCCACAGGATGGACCGTTGCCCACTTTCAGACAAGGGAAGTCCTTGTCACCTCATTCCCAAAAGACCAATCAGGTTAAGGGTGCACTGTTCCACCAATCATATTGTGCCTACTTGCTGATATTCTGCCTCTGGAAACCATATAAAAACTTGCTGAATGGGTGCTAGGGGTTGCCATCTTGTCTTCAGGTCTGGGATGACCCCAGTACACTGGAACAATAAATTCCTCTTGCTTTTTGCATCAATCCCAGCTCCATATGGTTCACTCAGAGGGTTCCTGGTAAGCTAAGGCTCCCCAGAGTCTTACAGGAAAAAGACTTGAACTATTTGAACAGGAGACAATATCCTGAGCATAACATCAATGGCTTATGCTCTAATATCAACAATTAATAAATGGAACCTCATGAAATTGCAAAGTGTCTGAAAGGCGATTACACTGTCAATAACACAAAAAGGCAGCCAACAGACTGGGAAAGATACTTACCAACCCTACATCCTACAGAGGGTTACTATACAAAATTCATAAAAATCACAAGAAGTTAGACACCAACAATGCAACAAACCTGATTAAAAAATGGAGTACAGAGCTAAACAGATAAGAAACAACAGAGGAATCTTGAATGGCTGAGATGAAACTAAAAAACTGTTCAAAGTCCTTAGATATCAGGAAAATGCAAATCAAAACACTTTTACACCCATCACAATGACCAAGATCAAAAACTCAATGTATACCACAAGCTGTCAGGATGTGGAGGAAGGGGAACAGTCCTCCATTGTTGGTGGGAGTGCAAACTTGTACAAGCAATTTGGAACTCCACTGGGTAGCTGTTTATAAAACTGGGAATACTTCTACCTCAGGAGCCAGCTATATGCCCAACCCTTAATCATACACCCAAAAGGAGCTCCAACATTCCACAAAGACATTTTCTGAACTATGTTCATAACAGCTTTATTTGTAGTAGCCAGAAACTGTAACAACCTAGATGTACTTCAAATCAAGTGTGGATGCAGTAAATGTTGTACACCTAAGCAACGGAATACCAATCAGCTATTAAAAACCAAAGACATCAATAATTTTACAGGCAAGTGGATGGATCTTGAAATTATTATCCTGAGTGTGGTAAGCCAATCACAAAAGGACATGCATGGTATGTACTCATAAGTGGATATTAGCCATAAAATGCAGGATACACAGGTTATACTCCACAGGCACAAAAGAGGTAGAGAAGACATAATGCACTAGTGAGGACACTTAGATCTCACTTAGAATGCAGAATAAAGTAGTTGATTGTCATATGGATGAAAGGAGACAACAGGAGGAAATTGGGAGGGTTCAGGATCAGGTTTGGGGAGGGAGAGGACAGATAGCCAGATAGTCATGAGAATATATGGAAATCTGCAACTGTAGGAGGTTGGGAGGTGGCAAATATCTGAAATTAACTTCTGCAATGGAAGATCAAGCCTGGTTCAGCCAGACTGGGACTGAGTGACATACTTTCTACACCTGGCACAAGCCCCTGGTGTGAGCTTCCTAGAGTGTTGAGGGCTGCTGTGGGCAATAATAAGGTATACATTTCACATTCCTGCAAAAAATATTAAGGACTCCATGATAATTGGAAACAGCTGGAGTCCAGGAGTAAGGGTGTTGCTGTGTCTTTCCAAATGGTAAGCATTGGGACCTCCAGGACAGCATTTAAGGGAAAGAACCCTCAATACATGAGTTTGAATATATATTTTCTCAACTATGCAAAAGTAATGATTCAATATGAATCATGTGAGGGTCTTTACGAATCTGAAGGAACAAAAGCAGTGCACAGTGAGCCAACTTGTTAGAAAGTTTCCCCAGATAGCTATTTGTTTGTTTCTTTGTTTGCTTAGGAAGGTAGACAGGTTCCTTAGTTCAGGATCAACCTACGATAGAGCAAGGTTACCCTCTGGCTGGAAATGATAAGTTCAGGGCAGGGTCACACCCAACTAGCCTATCATCTGTGCTTAACAAAGGCAGACAGAGCTTTGAGTTATTCTGCAATGCTAAGAAAAAATGTACACCTTAGTCTCCTAAAAATCAAAGGCTTCGAGTCATGGAATGCTGATTCATAAGATAAACAAAACTAAAACCTGGAGTAAATGACTAAATTGATAGGTAAAATAAAAAACTGTACCTGTATTCTGCTAGAGATAACCTGACTAGAGAAATGTTTAAAGCAAAAAGAAAACTGCTAAGAGAATGAGCACACACACACACACACACACACACACACAGAGAGAGAGAGAGAGAGAGAGAGAGAGAGAGAGAGAGAGAGAGAGAAGTAAGAAAGCAGGACATGGACATAGAGGTCTCTCAGAATGGCAAGCAAGAAGAATATAGACAAGGAAATCTCCAGAGAGAGACAGAGCAGCACAGAAACATTAGCAGAAGGAAAATCCGTATCCAGCAGAACAAATGTCATCCACTTTGGATCCATGCTTTTTCTTTTCACCACTCCTAGACACCCCTTCTCTCAAACCATCTCTGTAAGCCGAGCCTAGTCTTTTGCCACATATGAACACATACCTGTAACATATCCCATATAATCTACATTATACCCCAGGCTTTCTGAGCCACAGGAATATCACCCTATCTCCCACACTATTCCCACTTCTATACTCACTCCCACTGTAAATTTACCCCTTTAAATCTTCCAAGGCTTTCATCAAGTTTTGCCATATTTGTATCTAAGAGAGACAGCCTGAGAAATATGAATATACATATATTTTTCCGAACCCAGAGCAGTCTAGATCACTGGTTTTGCAGTATTCTTGCTTATACTCATGATACATAATTCCAAATTTATTCATTTTATACATATATATCAATGTTAGTATTACTAATGTTTCTATACTATTGAACTGGAGATATGGAGTTTGAGGATTAATTTGTATTCCTGGAAGACTGAAAATCTCTATCAATGTAGACTATATTTGTCACAAAATTGCAGGAATGATACGACTACATATTTATAGTTTTTACTAGTTACGCAAATAAAAGTTTAAATTCTTCATAATGGAAGCTTTACGTTCATGACATGCTACTCTAAATGTGGATACTCCTACCACAACTCATGCATTGCATACCCCTCGTTTACTCAATATGTATCTTGACTGCTGATTGGACTTCCAGTTATTGCTGAAGCTATTACAGAAGTCATCACATTCCTGCTGAGTGATGGCAGCAGGATATCCAGTCCAAATATTCATAGTCTTCTTCAACTCTTCTGATCAACCTGTTAATTTTTATTTTTTGTTTGTGTGTATGTTCCTTTCTGTTCATCTTAATTAATACTTACATCTTAAGTCTTACATTTCTCTTCTTTTATTAACTATTTATTTATCATTTATTTATTTATTTATTTATTTATTTATTTATTCATTTTACTCATTCGCTTTATAAGTATTGAAAGTAGATTTATGGAGCTGGAGAGATGGCTCAGCGGTTAAGAGTTCCGACTGTATTTCCGAAGGTCCTAAGTTCAAATCCCAGCAACCACATGGTGGTTCACAACCATCTGAATGAGATCTGATGCCTTCTTCTGGTGTGTCTGAAGATAGCTACTGTGTACTTACATATAATAATAAATAAATCTTTTTTAAAAAGTTAATTTCATAGACATCAAGTAGATGTTTCTTTAAAAAAAAAAAAGAAAGTAGATTTATTAGAGTGGGTTTGTTTCATGCTGTGGGCCAATTAGTCCAAACAGAGCTGTAAATCCATGGCTTTTTGAGGAATCCAGTAGTGCTTCAGTACTTTTGCCTGAATTACTCAGTTGGCCTTCAGTATATCCTGGAATCCATATAGGAAAAAAATTACAAATGTAAAGAATGTAGAAAGTATTTTACCAATACCTTACATCTTCAAATTCACCTCGAAATCCATTTTGGAGAGAAACCTTAAGCATGTAAAGAATGTGGGACAGTCTTCACTACCATCTCTCATTTTACAAGACAGAATCATTGATAGTATTTTTTGACGAACAAGATATTCTCTTCTGTGTGAAATGATCAAACATTTTGTAGCTACTATAGTATTGACGTTATGTTATCTTCTTGAGACGATACTAAAGATTGTTTTCTCCTCCCCCTTTTTTTAATTAGGTATTTTCTTCATTTATATTTCCAATGCTATCCCAAAAGTCTCCCATGCCCTCCCCCTTACTCCCCCCCACCCCACTTCTTGGCCCTGGCGTTTCCCTGTACTTAGGCATATAAAGTTTGCAAGACCAATGGGCCTCTCCACTCTCTTTCAAGTTTATTCATTCTTTGTCTTAATTCATTGTAAAAGTATTTCAATGCCTTTTTTTTCATTTCTTTCAGCCTTCTGATGGTGAAGCTCTGGATGTGAGGATGGCATGATGAAGTTTATATAGTCCACGAATGACAGTGCTAATAAAATACATAATGAAATTACTAACAGGAGTATTTTAGAATAGTCCTATGGATGCTATCAGAAGGTCAATATAACTCAAACCAGAAAAACATACTTTGTATATTTCAATTAAATTATGTTCCTGTGATCTCATCAAAAGCAGAAACTGCCAACATGTTGAGTATTGAGTTTCACAGTACATTTCCACAATATAATTTTTCCAGAGAGAAATAATCATGAAAACCCACCAGCAAGATTTGTCCTATATTTAGAAACGTAGAACACTGAATTATAACATATATACCACACAGGTTAATAGCTTAAGAGAATCTTAAGAATTGTCAAAGGCTCACACTAGGCAACATGGAAAGTGAGTTTTTTGCCTATCTTGCAATATGTTTTATACATGTAAATGAGAATTTAATGTGGTTAGTGATATAGGAAATTCAAGTTGTGGTAATGAATAAAAGTTAACTGTTCTTAATGATATAAAACAAAATATCTATATATGAATGCAAGATGAATGATTACATTAAACTACATCAACCTGTTTCTATGTAACCATTTTAATGTTAATTCTCTCTCAGATCCAATGTAATTGAGAGAAATTAGTTGCTTTCTCTAGGAATTAATTTCAGCTAGAATGCAAACTGAAATTGTTTGTACACTATTATTCTCAATGACTGCATCACATACTCTAGTCACTGTATCATAGCTAATATAATGATGTAGAATATTGATTTAATGTATATTTAGTTCTAATAAAATGAATTTTCAATCATTATTTCAATAATATTATTTCCTATCTGTACTGGCTAGTTTTGTGTCAACTTGACACAGGCTGGAGTTATCACAGAGAAAAGAGCTTCAGTTGGGGAAATGCCTCCACGAGATCCAGCTGTAAGGCATTTTCTCAATTAGTGATCAAGTGGGGAGGTCCCCTTGTGGGTGGTGCCATCTCTAGGCTGGTAGTCTTAGTTGTATAAGAGAGCAGGCTGAGCAAGCCAGGGGAAGCAAGACAGTAAAGAACATCCCTCTATGGCCTCTGCATCAGCTCCTGCTTCCTGCCCTGCTTGAGTTCCAGTCCTGACTTCTTTTAATGATGAACAGCAATGTGAAAATGTAAGCTGAATAAACCCTTTCCTGACCAACTGCTTCTTGGTCATGATGTTTGTACAGGAGTAGAAACCCTGACTAAGACACTATCTTATATCATAGAATAGATCTTGATGTTTCCACAAATAAGTCAGTGTACTGAAGGTGCACAGAGCACTCACATCTCACACTAGAACAAATGTTGATTTACTACTTGAATTGAAAAAAAAAAACCCACTAGTTCAAATAACATAAATTTTGAGGTGAACTTATAATAAATTCCCCACTTGCTCTATAACAATGGTGGTAAACTTACAAATTTTACAAGAGTAGATCAGTTTTTTTAGGGGGAAGACAGGTAGATTTACTTTTTTATCTTTTACTATAGGGTCTAATATTTTTTCAATATATATGTGCAGTATTTTCCAAGGGATATGTAACCCTCAAAACACAATTGAGAACACTGTAAGCAATGAAAGATGATTTAAACAAACAATTTCAGACAATGAAGTGTACAGGGGTCTGTGTGAGTAAGAATGATATTTTTATGCCATTCTATAAAGTAATATAGAAGCAAATCACAAAAGTTCCTAAGACATTGGGAAAATAAACTACAAAAATGAAAGGCCTATTGTGGCCCACATGACTGGCATCACTGTCCAAATCATGTTAGCTCCATAGCTATAGGTCTGCCTTGATTCACAATTGTTGATTTTAGGTGCCAGCAGTGGAGAAGGGAGCTCAACAAATTGCTAAGCCTTCATTTTGCCAAAGGTGCAGAGAGGTTCATCCTCCTTGGAAACACTGACACCCAGCTAGCTGACTCAGTCCTTTTTTTCAAATATTATACAAGGTTACTTGGAGCTGGGAAAGTTCAAACTGCTAAAGTTTTATTGCCCTTTCTGTCTGTGAGAACACACAAGCCACACAAGTCTCAAGGCAAAACCAAAAGTGAGAACTTCAGGATTGCCCACGAGTGTCTTAGAAACAAATTCTGTGCGAGTTCCACCTATCACCAAGTGTGTATTTCTATGCAGACAACATTTCCTCAAAGTTCAAACAGTCTCAAAACCATTTCTCAGCCTATACTTATTAAACCAAACTTACTGATTAAGCAAATGCTTCACCAAAACATTTCACTCATCCAAACACAAAGGATTTACTCTGCATTTCATTTAAAGCCAGACATAAAAGCTTTCCTTTATATATCATTACACACAATTGAATGTTGATGAGAGCATATGGACTAATTCATAAGTCCTTGAAATGGCAGGTCCATTCAAAGGTTTCTCCAGTTGTTGAGGTAATTTCAGATTTAACTAAAATTTGATACACTTGATGGCAAATTCAATGCATAAACACCAAAATTAATTGTAACATTCTACGGTCAGGTTTTCATAATTACTTAGCTATTATAAAATTGTATGTGTCATCTCCAAGAAGCTGTTAAGTCTGATGTGAGGACAAGGCCTTTAAATGCCCTGTGTTCTTGATCCTCAAGAGTACACCGAGATCTCCAAATACTTGGGTGTTGGCTTAACCTGCTGGTCTGAAGACTTTATATTGGTAATAAACTGTGTGGAATATTTAGGTCTTATGGGCTATCCAAAACCATTACTTGCTTCACCTACATGGAATCCACCTTTTATTTGATGTTTTTTTTCCCCACAGGTAGCTACCAAATCTCAGAGTCACAGAAAGCCAGAAGAAAGAGTTGGATACCATACTCTAAAGACAGATGCCAAAGGATTTGAATGCTAGGTATTCAATTTGGGTCATCAGTAAAAGCAGGGAGCATTCTCAAATGCTCTGGAAATTTTACTTTTCATGTTTTACTTTTATATATGTGGAATTCTTGAAAGGGCATGAACTTGCATGCCTGTGTGCACACTCATACTCACACACACACACACACACACACACACACACACACATACACACAATCACTTTCATAAGTACAGAAAACACCCATTAGAAACAGTGACATAAGACTGTGTGCTCCAGCACCCCCTTCCCTCCCATGCACACATCTCACAGCATGACTCCCAGAAGTTCTGACATTACCAGACTCACAGCTGAGTCTTCCACATACAGAAGACACAGAAACTCCCACCCTGCCAGAGATACACACTTCTAGTCTAAAACAGTGCCCTGGAACTGCACCAGTACACTAGCTCCGCCTAGACCCAGAGTCAGCTTGACTCCCAGGATGTCTGCCACAGCCAGGATCACAGATCAGGTGCTCCAGACCCCCTCCCACACCGAGATACATCGTGATCCAAGGAGGCCCAACATAACCAGGTTCTTAGGAGGGACAAGCACCAGTCAGAGACAACAACGTCACATAACAACAGAGATAACAGGATGGTGTGAGGCAAACACAAGAACATAAGTTACAGAAACCAATGGTACTTGGCAACATCACAACCCAATTCTCCCAACACAGTAAACGCTGGATATTGTAATCCATTTGAAAAGCAAGATTATGATCTAAAATCCCACCTCACAGAAATGATAGAGGATCTTAAGGAGGAAATAAATATCTCCCCTAAAGAAATACAGGAGAATATAGAGAAATAGGTAGAAGCCCTTAAACAGGTAACACAAAACCTTTAAATAAATGAAGAAAACCACAATCTGAAATAATAATTTGGAAAGTAAGAAGTCAAAATATCATAATTAGAATTCATCATACGATAATATACATTAGTGACCCTAAAAATTCCAATACCAACTTTATATAGGTTATAAATACTTTCAGGAAAATGGCTTGATACAAGGTTAACTAATAAATAAACAAACAATCAAATAAATATATAAATAAGTAAGTAAATCAGTAGTCCTCTCCTATGTCTCCCATATAGAAATGACAAATAGACTCAAAGCAAAATCAGAGAAACAAAACAGCTTCAAATAATGTAAAAAGGTTACAGTAACTTTAAAACTGAAATTGAAGTACATGCATGATAAAAAGTTCAACTATGCCGGGCAGTGGTGGCACACGCCTTTAATCCCAGTGCTTGGGAGGCAGAGGCAGGTGGATTTTTGAGATCGAGGCCAGCCTGGTCTACAGAGTGAGTTCCAGGACAGCCAGGACTGCACAGATAAACCCTGTCTAGAGCAAAACAAACAAACAAACAAACACACAAACAAACAGAAAAACCAAAAAATAATAAAAAAGTTCAATTATGTGAAGAAACTGAAGCAGATATAAGAAGATGAGGAAATCTCTCATGCTCATAGATTAGTATGATTAATAGCCATCTTGCCAAAAGTAATCTACAAATTCCATAAAATCCCCTTCAAAATTAAAAAAGTAGATAGTAATAGACCTTGAAAGGATAGTTTCCAGCTCCTAGGACAAAAACCCAGGAGAGCCAAAGCCATCTATTACAATAAAATACGTGCAACATATTGGCACACAAACAGACAGTTGATTAATGGAATAGAGATGTAGACACAGATATAATTCCTATGACATACACACACCTGGTGATTGCTAAGGAATCAAAAAACATACAAAAAAAGCCAACAACAATAAACAAAGAAACAAACAAAACATACCAAAAACCCCACAGCACCTTCAACAAGTGGTGTTTGTTAAACGATAACATGCACTACATGCAGAAGAATGCAAACAAGTCTATATTCTTTACCCTGAACAAAATAGATGTCCAAGAGGATTAAACACTTAAAATAAAACCAGACACACAGGACCTGATAGAAGAGAAAGCGGGCAATGGCCTTGAGTGCACTGTCACAGGAGACACATTACTGTTCTTATGGGAAGAACACGAATAGCTCAGGCAATAAGATCAGTAATTAGTAAATTGGACATCATGCAACTGTGATGTTTCTGGAAGGCAAAAATCCAGTCAGTGGGACAAGAGACAGTCTAAAAAATGGGAAAAGATTTTTGCCATATCCACATCTCATAGTGTTATATAATATAAAAATATGAGACATAATATACAAAAATATATACTGACTCGAGAATCTAGATAGTCAAAATAAAAACGAACAAAAACAGATAAAAAGCAGGGTTCATATATAAACAAAGACTTCTAAACAGAGGTATCTTCAATGGCTTAGAAACAAATATTCAACATTATAGAAATGGAAAGGAAACCTTTTATGTCATTAAAAATGTCAGAATAGTTAAGATCAATAACAGAAGTGACTGTTCTTATTAAAGAGAATATAGATCAATGAGACCACACCTCTACAGGTTGTGAGAGTGCAAAGTAAAACAGACACTGTAAATCAATATCATGGTTGTCAGAAAAAGGGGAATCCATCTACCCCAATACCCAGATATACCACTCTCTTTTGGCATTATGGTGGTCTGGATATTCTTGACTCAGATAGTGGCCTTATTAGGAGGTGTGGTATTGTTGGAGTAGTTGTGACCTTGTTGGAGCAGGTGTGCCACTGTGGGCTTGGACTTTAAAACCTATATGCTAGCTGCCTGGGAGCCAATCTACTCTCAGCTCCGCCTGCCCCACGCCTGGAAGGATGTTGCTGCTCCTGCCTTGACGATAATGGAAAGAATCTCTGAATCTGTAAGCCAGCCTCAATTAAATGTTGTCCTTATAAGAGGTGCCTTCGTCATCTTGTCTTTTCACAGCAATAAACACCTAAGACATGCATAGGTGTAAAAGTTTCTCCATCTACAATACCACAGGAAGACTTGATCAACTCTGTTGATAGGAGATTTATTTGTACTAGCCAAATACTAAAAACAAGATTATATGTCCCACAGCTGAAGAATGGATGAAAAAAAAAAAAGGTACATTGACACCATGGACTATCACTCAGCTGCTACCTTCTACAGACCCTGATAGGTTAGAGGAAGAGGAGAGATAGAGAGGGAAGCATGCACCTTTCTGGAAAGGGGAAAAAGAACAGATTCCATGGTTAGATTGGGGTGAATGTGAAAAGAAGTGGGAGGGATCATTTAGATGGGAATGTAGGAAGAAAGCAGGAGATGCAAGAAGAAAGAGCTGGAATTAGGGGGAATTTCCAGGTTAGTATAGGAACCCAGTGTACTGAAAACCTTCAGGAAACAATGAGGGCGATCCTATTGACCCCGACTAAAGGAGTTTCTGAACTGGCCATCTTTATAGCCAGCACTGTGAAGAAAGGTTTGCATTTCCTTGAGGTGTTGGCCAAAGAGGTCTCTAACGATCTCATGCTGACTTTAGGGGGAAAATTACTCACTGAAAACTCACCTCAGGGACTCATTCTTGAAGACAACTTTGACACAGCCAAATCACTCTGAAAATCAAGTGTGTAAAGGCTTGGGTCTTTCACCCCTATGTTCTAGTCTCTCTATGGAGAGAGGGTACTCCCCGGGCCACAAAAAGAAAATCCTGGACATAATAAAAGCTACAAAACCCTCCAACTGCAATCTCTCCAGCCTGAATATGATCTGAGCTAAGGTTGTGACAAATTTTTTGAGTGGTTAGCCAATATTTGAAGAGCTGGACATCAGAGGGAACCCATGGCTTACACTGTCTGGATTTGTAGGAATCCTCACGTGGACTTATTAGGCAAAAATGGGGCTGGCATGTGTGTTAGCTAGGCCTTATTCCTCTATGTCGTGGCTATTAGCATGGGCATTTGAATAATTTCTCTCCCTGGGAGCAGGTGTATCTCTGCACTTCTTGCTTGGTCTTGACCCTCTTTTCTTCCCATTTGCTTGCCAAGTCCAGGCTCAAAAGGAGAGCTTTCATCATGGCTTTTCCATCTTGTTTTGAGAGAACAGAAGAAGGGGAGGGGATCTATGGAGGAGGAGGATAGAAGAGGGTGAGGGTAAGTGAATGGAGTGGAGGGAGGAAAACAGTGGCCTTGCTATACTGTATGAGAGAAGAATCTAGTTCCAATTAAATGAGTCCAACATTTCCTAAGAGAAAACTCATGGAAGAAGGGAAACAACAATAAACAAAGCATAAAATGGAGACAAGGGAAGCATTATTTTGACAGATACAGTTCTCATTCTGTTTGGGTACAAGATGAACATCATGCAGGAGTTCATGACAAGCACATTCCTAGGCCCTAACTTAATTTAGGAAATCAGAAGTTTTGCCCACCTCAAAGTGAAAACTACACACACACACACACACACACACACACACACACGATATAAACTCACTCATGTCATTTTCTTGTGTTATTTTTCAATAGTTGGAATAGTGGAATTACAGAGGTAACTGCTCATTGAATTCTAAAAATATTCTTGCTTCCCTTTAAGATAACCTAATGTTTGAATTAATATTCAAATAAAAAAAAATCTTTATGGCCGGGCAGTGGTGGCGCATGTCTTTAATTCCAGCACTTGGTAGGCAGAGGCAGGTGGATTTCTGAGTTCGAGGCAAGCCTGGTCTATAGAGTGAGTTCCAGGATAGCTAGGGCTACACACACACACACACACACACACACACACACACAAACCCGTATATCAAAGACTATACGCAACAATACTGGAAAACCAGGACAAAACGGACAACTTCCTAGACAGATACCAGGTACCAAAGTTAAGTCAGGATCAGATTAACAATTTTTTTTTTTTTTTTTTTGGCTTTTCGAGACAGGGTTTCTCTGTGTAGCCCTGGGTGTCCTGGAACTCACTTTGTAGACCAGGCTGGCCTCGAACTCAGAAATTCGCCTACCTTTGCCTACCAAGTGCTGGGATTAACAGTCCCGTTTCCCCTAAAAAAATAGAAGCTGTCATTAATAGTCTTCCAACCTAAAAAAGCCCAGGACCAGATGGGTTTAGTGCAGAGTACTATCAGACCTTCAAAGAAGACCTAATTCCAACTTTCCTCAAAACATTCCACAAAATAGAAACAGAAGGTACTCTACCCAATTCATTCTATGAAGCCACAATTCTGATACCTAAACCACATAAAGATCCAACAAAGAAAGAGAACTTCAGAACAATTTCCCTTATGAATATTGATGCAAAATTACTCAATAAAATCCTTGCAAACGGAATCCAAGAACACATCAAAACGATCATCCATCATGGCCAAGTAGGCTTCATCCAGGTATACAGAGATGGTTTAATATACAGAAATCCATCAACGTAATCTACTATATAAACAAACTCAAAGACAAAAACCACATAATCATCTCCTTAGATGCTGAGAAAGCATTTGACAAAATCCAACACCCCTTCATGATAAAAGTCATGGAAAAGTCAGGAATTTAAGGCCTATACCTAAACATGATAAATGCAATATACAGTAGACCAGTAGCCAACATCAAACTAAATGGAGAAAAACTTGAAGCAATCCCACTAAAATCAGGGACTAGACAAGGCTGCCCACTTTCTCCCTACCTATTCAATATAGTACTGAAGTCCTAGCCAGAGCAATTAGACAACAAAAGGAGATCAAGGGGATACAAATTTTAAAGGAAGAAGTCAAAATATCACTTTTTGCAGATATGATAGTATATATAAGTGACCCTAAAAATTCCACCAGAGAACTCCTAAACCTGATAAACAGCTTCAGTGCAGTAGCTGGATATAAAATTAACTCAAACAAATCAGTGGCCTTTCTCTACACAAAGAATAAACAGGCGGAGGAAGAAATTAGGGAAACAACACCCTTCACAATAGTCACAAATAATATAAAATACCTTGGTGTGACTCTAATTAAGGAAGTGGAAGATCTATATGACAAGAACTTCAAGTCTCTGAAGAAAGAAATTGAAGAAGATCTCAGAAGATGGAAAGATCTCCCATGCTCATGGATTAGCAGGATTAATATAGTAAAAATAGCTATCTTGCTGAAAGCAATCTACAGATTCAATGCAATCCCCATCAAAATCCCAACTCAATTCTTCACTGAGTTAGAAAGGGCAATTTGCAAATTCATCTGGAATAACAAAAAACCTAGGATAGCAAGAACTATTCTCAACAATAAAAGAACCTCTGGTGGAATCACCATGCCTGACCTCAAGCTGTACTACAGAGCAATTATGATAAAAACTGCATGGTATTGGTATAGCGACAGACAGATAGATCAATGGAATAGAACTGAAGACCCAGAAATGAATCCACACACCTATGGTCACTTGATCTTTGACAAGGGAGCTAAAACCATCCAGTGGAAAAAAAGGCAGCATTTTCAACAAATAGTGCTGGCACAACTGGTGGTTAGCATGTAGAAGAATGCAAATTGATCCATTCTTATCTCTTTGTAGAAAGCGAAAGTCTAACTGGATCAAAGACCTCCACATAAACCCAGAGACACTGAAATTTATAGAGGAGAAAGTGGGGAAAAGCCTCCAAGATATGGGAACAGGGGAAAGATTCCTGAAGGGATCATCAATGGCTTGTGCTGTAAGATCAAGAATTGACAAATGGGACCTCATAAAACTGCAAAGCTTCTGTAAGGGAAAAGATACTGTCAATAAGACAAAAAGGCCATCAACAAATTGGGAAAAGATTTTTACCAATCCTAAATCTGATATGAGACTAATATCCGATATATACAAAGAGCGCAAGAAGCTTGAATCCAGAAATTCAAATAACCCCATTAAAAAATGGAGTACAGAGCTAAACAAAGAATTCTCAACAAAGGAATACTGAATGGCTAAGAAGGACTGGAAAAAATGTTCAACATCCTTAATCATCAGGGAAATGCAAATCAAAACAACCCTGAGATTCTATCTCACAGCAGTCAGAATGGCTAAGATCAAAAATTCAGGAGACAACAGATGCTGGGAAGGATGTGGAGAAAGAGGGACACTCCTCCATTGTTGGTGGGATTGCAAGCTTGTACAACCACTCTGGAAATCAGTTTAGCAGTTCCTCAGAAAATTGGGCATAGTACTACCTGAGGACCCAGCAATACAACTCCTGAGCATATACCCAGGAGATGCTCCAACATGTAATAAGGACACATGATCCACTATGTTCATAGCAGCCTTATTTATAATATTCAGAAGCTGGAAAGAACCCAGATGTCCCTCAACAGAGGAATGGATACAGAAAATGTGGTACATTTACACAATAGAGTACAACTCAGCTATTAAAAACAATGAATTTATGAAATTCTTAGACAAATGGAAAGATCTGGAGGATAACATCCTGAGTGAAGAAACCCAATCGCAAAAGAACACAAATGATATGCACTCAGTCATAAGTGGATAATAGACCATAAACTCAGAATATCCAACATATAATTTGCAAAACACATGAAACTCAAGAAGAAGGAAGACCAAAGGGTGGATACTTTGATCCTTCTTAGAAGGGGGAACAAAATGCTCATGTGCGGAGTTATAGAGACAAAGTGTGGAGCAGACTGAACGAATGACCATCCAGAGACTGCCCCACTCAGGGATCTATTCCATATACAACCACCAAACCCAGACACTATTGCATATGCCAGAAAGATTTTGCTGACAGGACCCTGATATAGCTCTTCTTGCGAGGCTACGACAGTGCCTGGCAAATACAGAAGTGGATGCTCACAGTCATCTATTGGATGGAACACGGGGCCCCTAATGAAGGAGCTAGAGAAAGTACCCAAAGAGCTAAAGGGGTCTGAAACTCTATAGGAGGAACAACAAAATGAACTAACCAGTAACCCCCAGAGCTTTGTCTCTAGTTGCACATGTAGCAGAGGATGGCCTAGTCAACCATCAATGGGAGGAGAGGCTCTTGGTCTTGTGAAGATCATAAGCCCAAGTACAGGGAAATGTCAGGGCCAGGAGGAGGGAATGGGTAGGTTGAGGAGCAGGGCAGGGAGAGGCTATAGAGGGCTTTGGGGATAGCATTTGAAATGTAAATGAAGAAAATATCTAAGAAAAAATAAAAGTATGCATAGATACAGTGTCTTTCAACAATAGCAGGCTATTACCTTTTAGGGAAATGGCATCAATAAGATAATGTATGATCCCGTCATTATATGCAATTTTAGCTGCTGAAGTCTATAACCTGATACACATAAATAAAGCCAATTCCCCTTGATTCAAATTTCTGAATGGCCTTATCTAGATCAATGAAGTTTGGTTCAACATAACCTCCCCAGGTGGTATACCCACCAATCTGGATTATTTTTATTCACATGCATGACTTAATTTACCTTGGCAATTGTAAATTACACCATCAGAAGCTTGTTCATAATGATGACCCCTGCAGATGATTCCCTTAAACTACAGTGTAGGAGCTAGCTATTGTCTACACTGTTTAGCCCTGAACTGTACACAGTAAACTGTTCCTCCTGTTGAGGTCTGAAGACAGAAGCCATGCTCCATATGCAAGTACTTCTCCTTCTACTGCAAAGGGCAGTACATTACATGACTAAAATGAGCAATTTTAAAACTCTCTTGTGGTACAGCCATTTAACTAATAAATTACGAAGTTTAGCAAGGTAGAGAAAGAGACTAGGACCCACGTGTCAACATACTTTGTCTCAGAAACAATTTTATAAAAAAGATGAAGCTGTTCTAAAATTAGTCCACTTTTTTTGTTATTTCAAAAAAAAAACCCACAGAGAAATATTGAAAAAAATGTACTTTAATTCACCAAACACATGAGATACATATTAAACGTAGACAAATTTAACTCGAAATGAATGACAACCAAAATGCTAAATGCCAAGAGAAGAACTTGTAGAATACACGAAAGAAACTTAGCCTGTCTGACTTTGGCATCCTGCTAAGGGTGTTTCTATACACAGGACCCTGCTCGAAAGGTTTTGTGAATATTCAGCCCAGATAGCGAAGTTATGCAGGTGCCACCGTTGGGTCCAGAAGCGGCTAAAACCACGAGGCAACTCACAGGTGCCTGCATGTAGCTGCTGGTTCCGACCCAGCCTTCCGTAGGACCCAGCACACCCGATCCCGCTCCTCACCTCTGTGGGAAGTGACAATATCCTCATCATGTCGCACTTTCAGAACTTGCCTGAGTTTCCTTCACAGTACCCAGCAGCACACAGGAGAAATCACTTAAGCCTGCTTAATTACAGGGAACCAGAGAAAAGGGTTCCGGAAGAACCACCCTCCTCTTATGACAGGCAGGTCCCACAGGGAAACAGGAAAATGCATTCCGGAAGAACCACCCTCCGCTTTTGACTGGCAGATCTCCCGGGGAACCAGCAAAATGCATCCGGAAAAACTACCCTCCTCTTATGACTGACAGATCCTCCTTGATGCCGTGATTGGCCAGTAAATCTTGAGTGACAGGAGCAACTCTCAGGGTGAGAGGGTGCAAACGCAACTCGGAATAGTGGTTTATTGCACAGGCTTCCAATCTAGACGCACACCTATTCTAGATCAGCAGAGAGATGTATTTTGGTAGCAATTGTCCCAGGTTTCCGATAGCCTACACGCCAGCCTTTGCCGCCCCATCTCTCCAGCTCACCTCTGATTGGCTGCGTGCTCCTCCCCTTTGTGGGCTGTGACCTTGTTCTCAAGAGCCAGGACTCAAATTCTTGCCTGTGAGTCCACTGCCCTCAGAAGGTGCTTCCTCTTATTGCTAGTGGAATGAAGCATATTACTAAAGTTGCAGTGGAGTGAAAAATCTGTCTCACAAGTGGAAGGGTTCCCAGTTTAACTGCTAATTAAAGAGTGACTTTAAGAACCAACGTTTTGTATTGTGGCTTCTTACTGGGTTCAGGTAAATTGCACAAACTTTCCAGCTGGAGCTCTATTGTTATTCTATAATCTACTATTCTATTGTCTATTCCTCAGTAGGAAAGTGCTAAAAAATAAAATAAAATAATAAAGTAAAACCCAAAACACAGGTGTACTAGGAAAATGCTCTAGGGTCTCTCTATGTATGTGGAAAGTGGATTTATTAGTATGGCTCCCAAGCTGATAGCCAACTCTTGCAACTATAACTCTATACTGAAAGACTCCGAGAGGAGCCCCTCGCTCAGGCCTCAGGACAATAGCGGACACCCAAGAACTCACGACAGACCGAGCTTGTTGCAAACCACATGAGGCTTTATTCGGGGAAAGCCAGAGCTCTGGGGACGACTCATATCCCACGCAGGGGTAGAGGAGTCGTCCTCGAGGGGAAAGAGTTCCCAGTTTTTATAGGCCCTCAGGGGGGAAAGGAGAAGGGGGAGATTAGGGGATTTCCAGATCTAAACAATGTCTATTCTCAAGAAATGGGTATGGGAGGGGTACAAGGAAAGAGTCTAATGAAGGTGCAGCAATGGGCACACACCTGGTCAGAACTTTGGCAGACACACAGGTTCAAGGAGTGGCCAGAGCATTGTGCACCTCTATTTTTCTAAATCAGTGAAGCTAGTTCTGCTAACACTGACGTCTATCTTGCCAATTTCAGGGCTTCTGTGTCCTTTTACATTCTGCCAGGATCTTTCAATACCAATGGGAAGTTGAGCAATCCAGTGGTTGTTCAGTCCATGTGGCTGAATGTCTCAGCTGGTTTTCAGTATATATCATAATATGTATAGGAATAAAACGTAACAACTGTAAGGGACCTAGAAAGTATTTAACAAATACATGTAATCATAAAAGTCGCCACAAAATCCATACTGGAGGTAAACCTTAAACATTTAAAGAATGTGGGAGAGCCAGCACTATAGTATCCCTGACTGAAGACATAAGAAGATGTATGCCAGCCAGGTGTGGTGGCACACGCCTTTAATCCCAGCACTCGGGAGGCAGAGATAGGCAGATTTCTGAGTTTGAGGCCAGCCTGGTCTACAGAGTGAGTTCCAGGACAGCCAGGGGTATACAGAGAAACCCTGTCTCAAAAAAAAAAAAAAAAAAAAAAAAAAAAAAAAAAAAGAAAAAAAACAAGAGAAAACAAAACAAAGCAAAAGATGTATACAACTGAAAATCTTGAAAAACAAATCCCTTAACTAGTATCAGTTAGTTTACTCTTCTGAGATTTAGGAAAACAAAATATCTTTCAAAATATGAAAATGACTAGAAACTTATATTCCATCCTTGTGAATGATCAGAATTGTCAACCAGACAATCAATCATACACATGATACAAATTCCTTATTATTTTTCTGCAAAAAAATTTACTAAAGAATTATTGGAAAATAAGCAATGTACTCATTAATGTTTCAGTTTGAACAATCAAATATAGATTAAATAAAATGGAACAAAAGTGAAGGCACAAATTACTAGAGCATATGTCTTTGCAGCCCATGCTTATCATTAAGTTTCTAATGTCACATATTATCAATTGGCAGTTTTCTGTTAGCCAGTATTATAGGGAGGTCACAGGGGAACTCGGTCAAGTATATGTTTATCATAAGTCAATGTGTCAGGAGTCTGATTGTATTGTAAAAATGACTTCTTAAATATATTTACACATTTAGTGTCACAGAGAAGATTGAGCATAAAATTATAGTCCTCTGTACATATGGAGCTTTAATAGTTTTCATTATAAATTAGACTGTGGCTATATATATATATATGTGTACAAGTTGACAGATTGATTATTGACCTTTTTGGGAAGGGAGAAAATGTCTCATATTAATAATCCTTTGCAGCACATTATGTAATGAATTGGTACAATACAATCTTCATAAAAAATTGCTTAAATTTTATGGGATTAGAATTTCTGCACATTCAATGGTCGATGTACACATCAAGCACCAGAATTCAAAGAAACACTAAGTATTTCAGAATCAAGTTGTTTTCTCCATTTAGTTTGATGTTGTCTACTGATTTGTTGTATTTTTCTTTCATTTTGTTTAGTTATGTGCTTGTATCCCCGGTCTCTCTAATACTTTTAAAATGTAGGTGTGTTCGATTTTGTCAAAGGCTTTCTCACCATCTACTGAGATAATCATGTGATTTTTATCTTCCAGTTTGTTTATATGGTAGATTATGTTGATGGATTTTCATATATAGAACTATATCTGCATCCCTGGAATAAAGCCATCATGGATCATACTTTATCATCATGGATGATATTTGTGAGGTGTCCTGGATTCAGTTTGTGATTTTTTTGAGTATTTTGCATTAATGTTCATAAGAGAAATCAGCCTGAAGTTCTCTTTCCTTGTTGAATCTTTGTGTGGTCACTGGATGGTGTGAAGAACACTGTCAGGGAGGTCCAGCAGAGGGCAACGTTTTGGGTTTAAAAAGAATAACTAATTAATAAAGAATTAATAAATGCAAGCATCAAAATTTAGAGAAATATTAAGTGTTACAGAAATTGTTATATTCATACAATTTCTATGTTTGCTGGGCCTTTGTGTGATTTAGATATCAGAGTAACTGTGGATCCATAGAATGAATTAGGTTGTATTCCTTCTATTTCATTTTTGTAGAATAGTTTGAGAAGTATTGATATTAAGTCCTCTTGAAGGTCTGGTGGAATTCTGCATGAAAGCCAGCTGTGCCTGGGATTTTTGTTGTTGTTGTTATTGTTGGGAGAATTTTAATGACTGCTTCTTTTATTTCCTTGGATGCTATACGACTATTTAGATGGTTTATATGATCCTGATTAACTTTGGTACCTAGTATCTATTTAGAAAATCATCCACTTAATCTAGATTTTCCAGTTTTGTTGAGTATTGGTTTTTGTGTAGGATCTGATGGTTTTTCAAATTTCTCCCAGCATAAACCCACCCACAAAACTTTCAGCCTCTAAATTTATCCTGCCCTCAAAAGATGCAGGGAGAGGGGAAGGAACAGGGCCTGAGGGAATGGACAGCTAGTAATTGCCCCAACTTGTAACCCATCATGTAGTCAAGCAGCAATATTTTAATGATACTCTGTTATGCTTACAGATAGGAATCTAGCATGACTTTCTACTGAAAGGCTCTATCCTGCAGCTGACTCAGACAGATGTAGCTATCTCACAGGCAAACAGTAGATGGAACATGGGTACTCTTATGGAAGAATATATGGAAGAACTGCAGTCTCCAAATGGGATAGGAACTCCAAGGGAAGACCAACAGAAACAGAATCAACTATCCACAACCTTTGGGGCTATCAGAAAGTGAGCCACCAACCAAAGTGTGTATACATGGGACCAAGGCCTCCCCACATGCATATATATATATATCAGATATGCAGCTTGGACCTCATGTGGAGTCTATCCCAATAGGTGTTGCCTGTAAGTGGTATAGGTTCATCTAATGAGGCTGCCTTGTCTAGCATCAGTCAGAGTCGATGCAACTAGGTTGTCAAAGACTTAAAATTCCAGGGATGGGGAATACCAGGGGTGGGGGGTTACCCACTCTGAGAAGACAAGGGCAGGGGGAAGGGATTTTGAGAGATTGGAAGGGGGAAGGGGCCACTGAGCAGGTTCTAAAGTGTATGAATAAAATAAATAACTAAATAAATGAATGAACAAACAAATCAATCAATCAATCAATCAATCAATCAATCAATCTTTGAAAAAAAGAAGAGGAAAGCCGGGCAGTGGTTGCACACCCCTTTAATCCCAGCACTTGGTAGGCAGAGGCAGGCAGATTTCTGAGTTCAAGGCCAATCCGGTCTACATCCAGAGTGAATTCTAGGACAGCCAGTGTTACACACAGAAACCCTGTTTCAAAAAAAAACCAAACCAAACCAAACAAAATAAAAATGAAGAAGAAGAAGAAGGAGGAGGAGAAGGAGGAGAAGGAGGAGAAGGAAGAGAAGGAAGAGAAGGAGGAGAAGGAGAGGAAGGGGGAGGAGGAGGAGGAGGAGGAGGAGGAGGAGGAGGGGGAGGAGGAGGAGGAGGAGGAGGAGGGGGAGGAGGAGGAGGAGGAGGAGGAGGAAAAGATGAAGACAAAGAAGGGAAATATGATTTAAATAGTTGAAAAAAGAAGAAGAGAGCATAAGACTTAAGATGTAGGAATAGATGAAAAGGAACAGAGAGGAACACCCCCTCCACCACCACCCCTACACAAAATACAGAAATAAAAATGAATAAGTTGATCAGAATAGTTCGTTAAGACTATGACTATTTCGAATGGATACAGGTCTGCCATTGCTCAGGAGGAATCTGATGACTTCTGTAATAGCATCACCAATAATTGGAAGGCCAGTTAACAGTCAATGTGCATTCTAAGTAAAGAAAAGGGGTGTGTAATTCATCAGATGTAGACGGAGTATCTACTTTTAGTGTAGCGTGTCATCAAATTAAAGTTTCCACTGTGAAAAATTTAAACTTTTTTTTGCATTACTAGTAATAAATAAAATAAATACTTGTATCCTTTCTTGGAATTTTGAGATAAATATAATCTACCTTGATAGAGATTTTTACGTACTTCAGGAATACCAAATAATCCCCGAAGTCTATATTTCCTGGTCAATTGTATAAAAACATTAGTAATAGTAACATTGCTTTATGTAAAATGAATTAATTGGGAACAATTTATCATGAGTATAAGCAAGGACACTGCAAAACCACTGAACTTGACTGCTCTGGGATTGGAAAAATATATGTGTTTTCATACTTTTCAGGCTGCCTCTTTTGGATAGAAAGATTGGCAAAACTTAAGGAAAGCCTTGCAGGGTTTGAAGAGGTAAATTTGGAGTGGGAATGAGTGTATAATTGGGAATAGTGTGGGAGATAGGGTGTTATTCCTGTGCATCAAAGAGCCTAAAATCTCATGTGGGAAACATGGAATATGTTACTGAAAGATCCACAACGTGAGGACTCCCCCACGTTCTTACTCAGGAGAGGCGACACCCCAAATCACTCATGAGAAATGGTCTTGATGCAAATTGCAAGAGGACTTTTATTTCAAGAGTGCTCTCGGGCCCACAGTCATACACCACGCAGGGGTAGAAGACCATGGCGCTCAGAGTAGCTGGGTAAGGGGGTATTTAAAGGAAGAAACCGGAACTCAAGGGGGTGAGGAGGGCGTTGTTGGAAAATACCAAAAATACCAGTTAAGAGGAAGTGGAAAGTCAAGACAGTTTTCTATGAGCCTCTAACAATAGCACATTTGCATAGAGGGTTCCAGCAAAGGTCAGGGTGACTTTCTTTGAATGAACACTCCCTGAACCCAGGAAGCTGGTGGGTAGAGGAATGTCGCTATCTGTTTTATGGTTAGCATACCTTGGAGCATTGAGTCACAAAGGTCACATTCTCAAGCCTGGGCCTAGAGGCCTAGAATTTTTGTTTTTATGTTATACTTTTGCATTACCAGTATGTTGATATGTTTATAGGTGCCAAGGACCAGGAGGTTCTGAGAGGGAGAGAAGTGGTGTCTGGAGGTAGTGATAAAAAAAATTGTGATTCCAAGCTGTTGACCTGTGTTCTGCTTGATAAAGCTTTTCCAGTCTGCTTCTTTTCTGTTTCCTCTCTGGAGATTTCTCTGTCTATATTCTGCTTGCTTGCTATTCTTAAAGATCTCTCTGTACTGAAAGACCCCTGAAGGGAGACCCTTACTCAGACACTCAAGTCCCGGGACAGCCGCGTACCCAAGAAGACACTGAGACCATACATAAAATGTAGAAGGTAAGATTTAATAAAGTAGCAACATGAAAGCACACAGACCAGAGCTCTGGGGTCGAAATAAAGCAGCAACATGAAAGCACACAGAGCTCTGGGGTCGAAACTCATACACCTAGTGGCACCTAGTGGTGTAGAGGAGAATCGACGACCAGCCAAAATTTTTCACAGGCTTATATAGTAAAACTCAAAAGGGGGGAACTGGGCAGGAAAAGTACAAGTTTACATCACTAGGGAGTTCTGCCAAGGGACAAGGGGTTCTGCCAAAGGATTCTACGTAACTAAGGAGTCATGTCCTATCAAGGAATCTACATAACTAAGGAGTCATGTCCTATCATTTGGCAATGTACCCGGTTCATTTTGAGGTTGTTCTAGGAGGCCTTTATCTCAAAAATGTTTTTCAGATGGGAGGGGGTGGGCTCCGAGGTAAAAAGTTCATGTTCTCACAAGAGGCCAGTAATTTTTCATTCTTCAGTACAAATCCTGCTTTCCTGCTTCTCTCTCTCTCTCTCTCTCTCTCTCTCTCTCTCTCTCTCTCTCTCTCTGCATGTGTGTGTGTCTCACTCCCTGCCTCTTTCACTCTTTGTACGTGTGTGTGTGTGTGTGTGTATGTATGTGTGTGTGTGTGTGTGTGTGTGTGTGTGTGTGTATGGTTCATTCTCCAAGCAGTACTATTTGTTCTGGATAGATTATCTCAAGGAGAATACAGCCCTGGTTGTCCTGGAACTCACTTTATAGACCAGGCTGGCCTCGAACTCAGAAATCTGCCTGTCTCTGCCTCCAGAGTGTTAGGATTTAAGGTGAGCACCACCACACCCGGCTTAGGTTCATTCTTTTATTTAACTATCAATCCAGTCATTTACTCCAGGTTTTCCTTTTGATTAGCTCATGAATTAGCATCCCATGACCATAAGGCTTTGATTCTTAGGATTTAGGAGACATCCATTTTTTTCTTAAAATTCCAAATTAACTCAAAGATCTGTCTGCCTTTGTTAAGCACGGATGATAGGCTAGTTGAGCTGGGCTCTGCCCTGAAAGAACTACTTTTACCAGGCCTTAGGGGTAACCTTGATCTGTCTTTGGCTGATCCTGAACTCAAGAATTTATTTGTCTTTGTCAGCTTAAACAGACAAACAAACAAGTAAACAAACAAGCAAAAACCTGGGTGAAATCTCCTTCAATTACTACTCCCTAAATCTCTTTACTTCCTTCCTTAGTAATTTTCTGACATCTTGGTTCACAGTGCAGCTGCTTTTGTTCCTTCAGATTCACGAAGATCCTCATATAATTCGAACAGAATCATTATTTTTGCGTGTTTGAAAAATTATACATTTTCAAACTCATGTATTTAGAACTCTTTCCCTTAAGTGCTTGTCTAAGGTTCCAGTGTTTACCATTTTGCTGAGAGGTAGTCACACCCTTAACTCCGGGATTTCAGCTTTTAATTAATGTAGAGTCATTAATCTTAACAGGGAGTTCTTTCCTCAAAGGAATGTGAAATATTTACATTATTATGCAAGTAAGCCTTTTGGCCACAGCAGCCCTGAACTCTCTAGGAAGCTCACATCAGGATCCTGTCCTAGGTGTAGGAAACATGTCACTCTGTCCTAGCAGAGCCAAGCCAGTCTTGGCACATAGGGAACTTGATGCTCCATTGCAGAAGGTAGATCGAGATGTTTGCCACCTCCCCAGCTCCTTCAGTTACAGATTTCCATACATTCTCATGGCCATCGGGCTATCTGTCCTCTCCCTCCCCACACCTGATCCTGAACCCTCCCATTGTTCTGTTGTCTCCTCTCCCACCTAGTTCCTTCCCTCCACCTGCCAACTGGGACTAGAGGTGGTCTCTTTTATTTCCATATTCCCACTATTTCAGCTAAGGTTACCCATATTGAGTCCTGAGAGCCTAGCCCATGCCAGGTCTCTGTAACTTTCTAAGTGTTCCCCTTTCCCCACCCACCAGATGCATATTTCCTTTCATATTGCTAGCCTTCTGGGCTTCTCTCCTGTCTCTCCCATACCTGACCATGTTCCCTTTCCAGCTTCTTTTATCCTGTCCCACAGAACTCCTTCCTTCTTCCTCCCATGTCAATTTTGTTCTCCCTTCTAAGTGGGATTGAAGCATCCCCACTTGGGACTTCCTTAACTTCTTGAGTTCTGTGGCCGGTATTATGGGTATTTTGTAACTTTTGGCTGCTATATGTCTTTTGGTCTGGGGTACCTCACTCAGGCTTAAATTTTCTACTTTCACCCATTTGCCTCCAAAATTGATGATGTCTTTGTTTTGGAAGCTGTAAAGCCTTCTGTTGTGTAATTGTGTTCTTCAGATAAGGTACAATCTGTTTGCTTCTAGTTTCTAGCTATTACTACTAAGGCTGCTATGAACATACTGGAGCACATGTCCTTGTGGTATTGTGGAGAATCTTTTGGGTATATGTCCAGGAGCAGTGTAGTAAGGTCTTCAGCTAGAACTAATTCCAATTTTCTGATTACTTGCAGATTGTTTTCCAGAGTGTTTGTACCAGTTTGCAAACTCACCTGCTTTGGAGGAATACACCCACCCCTTGTTCCACATCCTCATCAGCATGTATTGTCCCTTGAGTTTTTTCTTATCAACTTTCTGAGCGAAGTTAGATGAACTCTCAGTGTTGTTTTGATTTATATTTCCCTTGTTATTCATAAATGATGACAATTTTTTTATGTGCTTCCTGGTCATTTGAGATTTCTTTGTTGAGAGTGCTCTATCACTGGACCACAGTTTTTATTTCTTTAATTTTTTAACTCTTCTTCTTGTTGTTTTTTTAAGATTGATTTCTTTCTTTCATGCATGTGGGTACACTGTAACTGTCTTTAGACACACCAGAAGAGGGCATCAGATCCCCACTAAAGATGGTTGTAAGAACCACCATGTGGTTGCTCAGCATTGAACTCAATAACTGTGAATACACTCAATACACTAAAATTGGCTTTTTTTTTTTTTTGAGGTGGGGGAGAGACTTTAATGAGGGTTTTTATGTCTTCAAGCGTTAATAGAGTTTTTTTTTTTTTTTTACGTATTTTCCTCAATTACATTTCCAATGCTCTCCCAAAAGTCCCCCACACCCTTCCCCCCCCACTCCCCTACCCACCCATTCCCATTTTTTGGCCCTGGCGTTCCCCTGTACTGGGGCATATAAAGTTTGCCTGTCCAATGGGCATCTCTTTCCAGTGATGGCCGACTAGGCCATCTTTTGATACATATGCAGCTAGAGTCAAGAGCTCCGGGGGGTACTGGTTAGTTCATAATGTTGTTGTACCTGCAGGGTTGCAGATCTCTTTAGCTTCATGGATAATTTCTCTAGCTCCTCCATTGGGGGCCCTGTGATCCATCCAATAGTTGACTGTGAGCATCCACTTCTGTGTTTGCTAGGCCCCGGCCTAGTCTCACAAGAGACATCTATATCACAGTCCTTGCAACAAACGCTTGCTAGTGTATGCAATGGTGTCATCGTTTGGAGGCTAATTATGGGATGGATCCCTGGATATGGCAGTCTCTAGATGGTCCATCTTTTTGTCTCAGCTCCAAACTTTGTCTCTGTAACTCCTTCCATGGTTGATTGTTTCCAATTCTAAGAAGGGGCAAAGTGTCCACACTTTGGTCTTCGTTCTTCTTCAGTTTCATGTGTTTTGCAAATTGTACCTTATATCTCGTTATACTAAGTTTCTGGGCTAATATCCACTTATCAGTGAGTACATATCATTTGAGTTCTTTTGTGATTGTGTTACCTCACTCAGGATGATGCCCTCCAGGTCCAACCATTTGCCTAGGAATTTCACAAATTCATTCTTTTTAATAGCTGAGTAGTACTCCATTGTGTAAATGTACCACATTTTTTGTATCCATTCCTCTGTTGAGAGGCATCTGGGTTCTTTCCAGCTTCTAGCTATTATAAATAAGGCTGCTATGAACATAGTAGAGCATGTGTCCTTCTTACCCGTTGGGACATCTTCTGGATATATGCCCAGGAGAGGTATTGCGGGATCCTCCGGTAGTACTATGTCCAATGAGTTTTTAAAATATTTTCTACCCATTTGCTCTGAGGTAATGTATATCTTTATGCATAAATTGTGTTCGTTTTATGTAGCCAATTGATCAATTCTGTTTTAGCATACAGTCTGTTAGTCTATGTCTTTTAATTGGGAATTAAGTCTATTGCTATTGAGAGATATTAATGATCAGTAATTGTTATTGTTATTTCCTCTTATTTGATGTTGATAGTGTTAGTGTGTGTGTGTTTGTGCCAAGGACCGGGCCCAGTCTGCACCCTCAATCCATGGGAATCAGGGGTTAGGACAGATGTGCATAGAGTTGGTGGGAATTGACAGACAGACACAGACAGGAGGGAGTGTGCTGGATCTGAATGTAATTTGTCAAATTGAGCATCAAACTTTTTATACAGAAGAAAATAGGGAAGTTAGGTGACACACCAGCAAGGTACAATGAGGTTACCGAATTCTTACACAAAACAGAGGAATGCAAACAAGGAAGGACTGGCAGGAACCAACTGGGATAAAATTTAATGTTAACAACTGGGATCAAAAACAGCTCCACCTAAGGTCCTCTTCATCCTAGAAGCCAGGGGCAAGGGCTTTGCGCCCTTGCCATAGTTCCTACTCTAGTCTATTGTATAGTTCACCTTCCTAGATAATGGTAAATTCCTGTGTAGGGCAGTGACTTAGCTATCCATGCCCAGGGTCGGATCAAGGACTGCCTAGAATCTAACTTAGCTATATGTCAAAAAAAATCGATCCTTAGGAGCACTTATAATAAATCAATATTAAGGGAAAGCACACAGATCCGTTTACCGACTAAAGCAAGGAAATTGGAGCATTCGTTATACAGGATGCCACGATTCCAGGAGACTAAGTTTCCGTGAACTTTTCACCCAGGTTTTCGGGGCCTGTTGTGCTTGTCACTACTGGAATGGATGGTGTGTGTGTGTGTGTGTGTGTGTGTGTGTGTGTGTGTGCTTTCCTTGTTTTTGCTTGCATGGAATTAACTATTTTTTGTGTTTCTTTAGGTCCAGTTATCCTTCTTGCATTGGAGTTTTTTTTTTTTTTTTTTCCAGTATTGTCTGGATTGGGTTTGTGGAAAGATATTGTGTGAATTTGTTTCTGTCTTACTAACTCCAGAACCTGCCTGACACTTAGAGAGGAACAAAGGCTGAGCAACATGAGCAGTTACGGACCAAGTAGGCTGGGGGGAGTATAAAGGCACTCTCCACTATAATAATAAAATTTTAAAAAAGGCCAGGCAGTGGTGTGGCACACCTTGAATCCAAGCACTTGGGAGGGAGAGGCAGGTGGATTTTTGAGTTAGAGGCCAGCATGGTCTACAGAGGGAGTTCCAGTACAGTCAGGGCTACACAGAGAAACCATGTCTCAAACAACAACAACAACAACAACAAAAAAAAAAAAAAAAGAAGAAAAGTAAGATAGTCCATCGGGGTGATCAAGAGGTAGGGTAATAACCATATGAATTCTTTTTTTTAAAGAAATCTTTTCTTAATTCTTTTTAAAGAAAATTTAATTTTATTTGTAATACATTTTTTACACTCCATATTCCATTCCCCACCCCTCCCCATCTACTCTTTGACTGCTCCATATCCCACACCTCCTCACCATCCCACCCCATCTCCACATGGATGCCCCTACCCACCAACCCACCTGACCTTTAAACTCCCTGGGGCCTCCAGTCTCTTGAGTGTTAGGTGCTTCATCTCATAATGAACATAAACCTGAAAGTCCTCTACTGTTTCTGTGTTATGGGCCTCATATCAGCTGGCTTATGCTGTCTGTTTGGTGGTCCAGTGTTTGAAAGTTCTCGGGGTCCAGATTAACCAAGACCACTGATCCTCTTACAGAATTGCCCTTCTTCTCACTGTCTTTCAGCCTCCCCAACTCAACAACAGGGGTCAACTGCTTCTGTCCTTTGGTTGGGTGCAAATAACTGCATCTGACTCTTTCAGGTGCTTGTTGGGTACCTCAGAGGGCAGTCATGATAGGCCCCTTTTTGTGATCATTTCATAGCCTCAGTAATAGTGTCAGGCCCTGGGACCTCCCTTGAGCTGGATCCCTCTTTGGGCCTGCTGTTGGACCTTCTTTTCTTCAGGCTCCTCTCCATTTCCATCCCTGTAATTCTTTCAGTAAGAAACCATTATGGGCCAGAGGTGTGACTGTGGTATGACAACCCCACATATGTCCTGTCATATGTAGGCAGTCTCCACAAGTTCCCTCTCCCCACTGTAGGACACCTCATCAAAGGTCCCTCCCTATGAGTCCTGGGAGTCTCTCACCATCCAGGTCTCTGGTACATTCTGGGGGGTGGGGGGTGGGGCGGCAGTGATCCCCCAACCTCCTATCTCCTGAGGTTGCCTGTTTACATTCTTTCTGCTGGCCCTCAGGACTTCTGTCCTTTTCACTTACCCAATATCAGATCAGGTTCCCTTATACCCCCCACTGCCCCTCTACACTGTCCACATTCCCTCCAAAGTCCCTCCCTCCTTCTCTCCCCACTTGGGATTGCTTTCTTCTCTTTCCCAAGTGGGACTGAGGCATCTTCACTTGGACAATTCAGCTTGTTGAGCCTCTTGAATTATGTGGACTGTACCTTGTGTATTCTGTATGGTTTTTTTTCCATTCATTCATTCTGTCTTTCCTCCCCCCCCTTTTTTTGGCTAATATTCAGGTACTAGTGACTGCCTACTATGCATGTCCTTTTGGGTCTGAGTTAACTCACTCAGGATGATATTTTCTAGTTCCATTCATTTGCCTGCAAAAGTCAGTATGTCCCCATTCTCAATAGCTGGGTAGCATTACATTGTGTAAATGAACCACATTTTCTGTATCTATTCTTCTGTCATGGTACATCTAGGTTGTTTCCAGCTTCTGGCTATCACAAATAAGGCTGCTATGAACATAGTGGAACTGGTGCCTCTGTGGCATGGTGGGTCACCTTTTGGGTATATTCCCAAGAGTGGTATAGCTGGGTAATTCTTTTTTTTTAAAGGCTTATTTAATTTATTTTATTTACATGAGTACACTAGCTGTCTTTAGACACAGCAGAAGAGAGCATTGGGTTCTATTACAGATGGCTGTGAGCCATCATGTGGTTGCTGGGAATTGAACTCAGGACCTCTGCAAGAGCAGTTTGTGTACTTATAGGCTGAGCCATCTCTCCAGCCCAGTGAATTAAATTTTTAGAAAATTATTTATTTTAAATACCTTGTCTCATGATGATGACTTTATTTTTAAAAAAAAAAACTAGTAAATTGTTTTTATTTATTATATATAAGTACATTGTAGCTGTCTTCAGATACACCAGAAGAGGGCATCAGATCTCATTACAGATGGCTATGAGCCACCATGTGGTTGCTGGGAATTGAACTCAGGACCTCTGGAAGAGCAGTCAGTGCTCTTAACCACTGAGCCATCTCTCCAGCCCGATGATGACTTTCAATGCATGACACACCTTTATTTTTATGAATCTCCTTGACTTAAATATTTTACATTATGATGTGGATCTTCATTGAATACCACTACGTACTTGTCCAAAGCTTTTCCCATCATTCCCCACACCTTTCCATATTTGGTAGCAGGGAGGTTTCACATATGATAGAGTTCATGTGTGGATATCAGTGAAAAGCTAGCAGCACTTAATTCTCCCACCTACTTCAGGCTTCTGGACCAAATTGTGTGCTTGAATTTGCATGTCTTTACATAATCAGATCATTTCAAGGCTATGAAATTTCTAAGTTTTGGGAAATTTTCAAAACTGAAATATTTTTTCTGGAAAACATCTACTTAGTACTTCAATTTTGATTTTCTCTGTTCTTCCTAGAACAGATCTTAAGGACTAAATCCTTGTGCAATGAACTCAGAGGTAAGAAAAATGTATGCTCCTAAGGTCATATCTCAGGCACGTTACTATTTTCAATATTTTTGTAAAGGTTTCCTTTTCAACAACTTCTTTTATTATAACAAATTTTTTTTTCACAAAACATATTGAAAGGTTTTACATTTATTCCTTTTAAAAGTCAGCTTCATTTTGTGTCTCTTGCTAATACTTTTTTACACTCTCCTCTCACAACAAATAACATATTCTCAATATGTCTTTCATATTAATGTCATAATTTCATTTTACCCCATTCTACTCCATTTTTATTCTATTTATCTTGCTGTGTTATTGTAGAACATAAATCTATTTTGTTCATTGTGAAATAATAGAAATTGACAGACAAGCAAACAAATACATCAAGTCCCATTTAGAAATATATTTTTACAAAAGTTATATATGAAAAGTGAAAGATATTTTATGCAACATAATGAATGACTGCATAAATAGCTTCTTTTTAATATTAATAACAACGACAGCAAATCCTCTATAGTTAACTTTCCTATTGAACATTGACTGACACAATGCTTGGTCTATAATTATTTCTTTCAGTTAGCCTTATGGATGCTGAACTCATTTTACACAGTTTTCCATTTTCCCCACTAATGCCTGAAAGTAAATATTCTGCGCTTCAGTGACCTGATGTGTGAGCTCTGGTATGTGCAGCAGGCTTTATATGCTCACTTCAGCCAGGTTTTCTCATTTCAAAATCTGTCATATGCCCTTGTTTCACATTTATGTTTTTGATTCTGTTAGTTCTAATGAGAATGTTCATACACTGTTGTCATTTGGGCATGGACGAGTTAATGGGTAATATCATATACATTAATCTTTAAGCACTCCAGCAATATTTCTTTAATTATTAAAAGCTTGCATGTGTTATATAATTATATTCTTCATTTCATTATTAAATATGGAAATATTAACTTTCTAAATTATGAATGCCAGATGGGAGAATGTGAATATGTTTATGAAATACTATACAATATAAAGATTTTGTCTTTAACTGTACCCCATAAGTCACTTACTGTTTCTGGGTTGCCATATCTATAGCAGTTTGATTCATAATAATAAAAAAAAGGGAACAGATTGGATGTTTCTCAACAGATAAAGAAAAGGAGGTAATGTTACAAGAGAATAGTACTCAACTGATTAAAAAAATAAAAATATGGGTTCTAAGGTAAAGAAATTAAACTGGAAAAAATCTGAGAGATAAGCCATACTCAAAAAGGCAACTATTGCATATGTTCATGTAAACGTGGATGTTAGCTTTTGGTAAGCACATTACAATTCATATAAACAGAATGGATAGGCATAAAGTAGGAGCCTTCTATACCACTTGAGATTTCGCTGTTGAGAATACTCTGCTTAGTTCTATACTCCATTTTTAATTATGTTATCAGACATGTTGTCTATATTCATAGTTATTAGGTTTTTTTAGATATTACCCCTCTACTGAATGTATGGCTGGTGAATATCTTTTCCTAATCTATAGGCCGCTGTTTCTTCCTATTGGTTTTGCCCTTTGCCTCTGAGAGGCTTGTAGTCTCATAAAGTTACATTTAACTTACAGCCTGAGCTATTGGTGTTCTGTTTAGGATGGTGTCTCCTGTACCAAAGCACTCAAGTTATTCCCTACTTTCTCTTCGATTAGATTTAGTGTATATGGTTTTCTGTTGAGCTTGTTGATCCACTTAGACTTCAGTATTGTGCAGGGTGATAGATATCAATCTATTTGATTTCTTCTTTTTACAGACATCCAGTTAGACCGGCACCATTTGTTGAAGATGCTGTCAATTTTGTCATTGTATCATCTTGCCTTCTTTGTCAATAATCAAGTGTCCATAGTTGTGTGGGTTTATTTCAGGGTCTTCAAGTCAATTCCATTAACCAACCTTTCCTTATAACCAAATACCATATAGCTTTTACTATGATTGTTCTATAATACAGCTTGAGATGGAGAAATCTGCAGAAGGTCTTTCATTATACAGAATTGTTTTAGTTAATCTGGGATTTTTGTTATTGCTTATGAAGTAGAGAATTACTCCTTCAAGTTCTGTAAATAATTTTGTTTGAATTTTGATGGAAAGTGAATTGAATCTGTACATTTCTTTTCATAAGATGGCCATTTTCACTGTTAATCATACTAGTCCAGGAGTGTGGGAGATTTTTCCAACTTCTGATATCTTCCTCTGTTTTTTTCTTCAGAGACTTGATATTTTTTTTCATACATTCATTTCACTTGCTTGATTACAGTAACAATGTGATATATTATATTAACTGTGGCTATTGTACAGTGTTCTTCCCAGAATTTCTTTGTCAGTTCATTTATTATTTGGAGTTGTGGTGGTATGGGGTATGTCCAGCCACTTTCCTGAAGGTGATTTTCAGCCATAGGAATTGCTTTGGTAATATTTGTGTGGTAGCTTGTGTACACTATCACAGAACTTGTAATTATTGATACTTTGACTTCTTTCTTTTCAATTTATATTCCATTTATATCTTTTATTTATTTAATTGTTGTCCCACACTTAATACAAGTACTCAAAGGGCCAGATTTAGTTTGATTTCTAAGTCTGAGGCCTACCTTGTATCTACCTCTACTTTGAGGACAGCCAAAGTTACTCGGACAAGCATTGCCTTTTAAAACAAAACAAAACAAATCCACAACAACAACAATAAACAAAAAACTTTAAGCTAGCAAAATTTTCACCATAATGTTATTGTACGCTGTGCAAAGATTACAATTGTATTATTCAAACACTGACATCTGTGCTCCCGTATCTGAGTGCAATCATTCTTTTAATTATTTACTTCCTCAATATTATATAAGCATTGCTACCCATTTATTCTCTGATTTTTTTTCAATAAAATATGAGAGGCCAATGACTGAGCAGGTGACAGAATAATTCATGATCTCCTCCCACCCATAACATGGAGAAGAATAATGGGTGTGGGGATTCACTCTGAACAGGGTTGGCTGCACCTAGATGTCTGTTCCTACCCATCCCTTAAAATGGCCCACCCTTTCAGCTCCCTCCAGCTCCTCCTCATTGAGGACACTAAACATATGCTCACCATTTCCTAACTTCAGCGATTGCCTGAGCTCCTCTGACACAACCCAGAAATAGCATAGAACACACAAAACACCAAAGAATTCAAGACTGCTCTCCTACAGTGAACCTAGGGCATGGTAACCAGAAGCAAGCTCCTCCTACTCTGATTAGCAGGGTTGCCTGGAGGCTCCAATTGGCCAGTGAGTCTTGAATGACATAGGTACCTTCCTTAGGATTAGAGTGTGTTAAAGCAACACAGCACACTAATTCCTGGGCAAGACTTCCAGTCTAAGGCCAGACCTTTTCCACATCTGCAGAGATTTGTATTTCAATAGCACTTTTGCCTGTCTTCCAATAGCCTAAATGTCTGTCTTCCTGACAGGCCCTCTGGAGGTCCCACCACTCCAGCTCACCTCTGATTAGCAGCTGACTCCTCTTCTTTGAGTGGAGTTACTCTGTGCTCACCACATTACAACCACCAAGCTTGGTTGGGCTTCAATTATGGCAACCAGTAGGTGTTTTCCCTTATTCCTCCTTGAATACAAGTAGAAACCTTTCATAGCACAACTCAACTTGCAGTAGAGTGAAAAATCTGTCCTACACATGGAAGGGTTTTCAGAATATTGACAATTAAAGAGAAATTTTAGGAAACAAGATATTTCTTGTAACGTTAAGCTAAACTGCAGTTACTTCTTACCTGGTATGTATGGGACAACCCTGGGAGAAAGCAGGAAACGGGTGACAAACACTGTGAAGCACTATTGTTAGCTAGAAGATCTACCTGAGTGAGAGATTTAAAAAACAAATGAACAACAATAAGAGAAAAAAAAACAATAAGATTCTCAATTGTGCTAGAAAAGGTCAACAGAACTGATGAAATGCGTGTATGTACATAGAAAGTGGACATATTACAATGACTAAGAGGATGTGGTCCAACTACTCCAAGAATTGTTTATCAATGGAAAGGTGAAGAAGATAGCAGTGTTTCAGTTCATGTGGCTGGAAATCTCACCTGGTGTTTACAAAACACCAGGACTTACAAAAACAAACAAGCAAAAAACTGGACATGATAACCAGAGACTGGGAAAGCAGTTAAAGAGCAGATAAAGAACATCTCTAATTTTCATTATATAGGTAGGCTGCAACTAGGAGGTGTTGCTTACATTAAAGGTGGAACTTATCACCTCCAAAGATTCAGAATAAAGAAGGCTCTTCCCACTTCAAAAGCTGTAATTAAACTAAAACTCCCACCGAAGTCAATTCTCTGATTTTCTGTTAAGTCTACATATAGTCAACTTGATTGTCAAGAATAACCATTCCAACATCCAATACAGCAGAGCTGAGGAAGATTTTTTAAATCTTTATTTATTTACTTATTTGCTTATTTATTGTTTATTTACATATTTCTTTAATTTTTGCAAGGAAGAAGAGCTTGAGAAATATTTGCAAAGCAATGATTTTATTAAAAAAAAAAGAAAAAGAAAAAAGGAAGCATTGTGATGTTACCTAGGGATTCTGGGTATATTCACATATGGATTTGCTTGCTCCTAAGCATGCTTAGTTAAAGCCTAGCCTGAACATGGTCACAGTGTAAAAGCAGAGATATTTAGAAGCATTTTCAGCTCAAAGTCCTCCAGAAACAGACATAAATTATAAAAATGATGGGCAGAAATGACTCTGAATGAGCCAAAGCTACCTAAATAATGATGTATGATCTAACATGTAGGTTTATCATAGCCACAATTTCTCATATAAAGGACAGAGAACAAAAAAGCAGAAACATTAAGGAAAAGTCACCAATCAGCACTGTGAATACTGTTCTTGAAGAAAGAGCGTGGCTGCGCTATTCTCACCTGAGAATAGGGAGGATTTCGCCTTGGAGCAAACTGCCTCAAAGGCCAACCACAGCTGCTTCCAATCACGAAAAGGAAAACATTAGTTTAACTAGAAATGACACTGGAAGTCTCAGACTTTGACATCACTGAATACAAATCAATTTCTTTTAAAGTTTTTTGTATACATGGACGTTCACCTGCATGTGGCTCTGTGAATTACCAACAGAATCCAGAAGGCAAAAAAATGCTTGGGAATGTACCTACAGCAAACGATTAGATAATGTGTCGTATCTGGGGATGGAAACTGTGTCCTCTGTAACAACACTCATTGCTCTTATGTCCCAGACAAAATGTTAGTCACGTTTTATATAATATTGACAATTGTACATTTAAATAAAAATATAAGAGATCAGTTGTCCCCTGAATCTTCTCTAAATCATTTCCAAAATTTTTCCCAGCTGATTTGTTCCTTGTTAAGTATATGCAATTTACTATGTACAAATATATGAACAAAATTTTCTGAGTATATTCTGTTGTGTGCATGTATAATGGTTTCAGTATGGGCCATGTTGCACTGAATAGTCAAAGAGGGAGCTCACCTTTCCCTGAGGATAATTCTTACAATTGCTGGAAATTTTCACTTTTAATGAGCAAGAGGATATTGGGGGCTGTCTTAGTCAGGGTTTCTATTCCTGCACAAACATCACGACCAAGATGCAAGTTGGGGAGGAAAGGGTTTATTCAGCTTACACTTCCACACTGCTGTTCATCACCAAAGGAAGTCAGGACTGGAATTCAAGCAGGTCAGGAAGCAGGAGCTTATGCAGAGGCCATGGAGGGATGTTCTTTACTGGCTTGCTTCCCCTGGCTTGCTTAGCTTGCTTCTTTATAGAACCCAGGACTCCCAGCCCAGGGATGGCACCACCCAAAAGGGGCCTTTCCCCCTTGATCACTAATTGAGAAAATGCCTTACAGCTGGATCTCATGGAAGCATCTCCTCAACTGAAGCTCCTTTCTCTGTGATAACTCCAGCTGTGTCAAGTTGACACAAAACCAGCCAGTACAGAGGCAAAATTCCTTGTACCCTCAGGTCACTATGGAATGTAGGAATATTAATCATACATGGCACTCTTGTCAATGAAGGAGGAAAAATGCCTGTAATCAATCCAAAAGTCTCAGAGTGTTTTTTTAATGACATGGGGTCCTCTTTGCAATCTGAAGGCAGACCTTAAGTAGCTACTGTTAGCTATAGAGGCAGACCTTATCTTACCTCTGCAGGCCTATTATCCAGACTCTTTCTCCTCTTCTCTATTAAATATCCTTAGGGTAAGTGTTCAATGTTCTTGATGGCAGGCTGACCTCTATGCTATTAGTAATAGACCTAATTAAATTCTAGGTCTTTTATATATATTTCTATGTAGTCAAAACTTAAACTATATTATGCACCTAAAAATGGACTGATTGGACTGATTGTTCCCTGAAAATCTTTCCCTAAATTGTACTGTATATTAAATATGCTGGCAATGATTTAGCTGGAATTAGACTTCCCATGTCTGTTCCAGGTTGACAAACTTAATACATACCAAGTTTCATTCTTATCTCTTAGCATGGTTCACTGCCCTACTTGATCCTAAAGGGACACCCTCAACTAAAATTGGATCCCCAAGTGACCTAGAATATTCTGTTCATCAAAGAATTATTTCCATTGCACTTCCCAGTGTACCTTTATTATTTGAACCATACATTCCATATTTGCCATACTTGATCAGAATGCTCTTCATGAGAGTAAACCAGAGGATGAAGTCTGTGCTGGGCTTTTCTGAGACTTCCTTTGTCAAATTAATTAATCGTAATTGGTTTGTCTTAACCTCAGGTCGACTATTCAGACAAGGGGATAAACAGTCACATTCTTCACCAAGATTCAAAACAGAAGTTTCTAGGCAACATAATAAAATTCTTTTCCACTGAAATATCGTGGTCCAGCTCAGGACAAATAAAATCATTCTCTGCACTAACGTCTTCTGTAATCCTGCTAGGATGATCCATTAAGCCCATTTTAAATCATTCCATGGCTTCCCAAATCCACACACCAACAACTAAAAACATGGTTAGGCCTATCACAGCAATAACCCAGGCCCTGCACCAACTTATGTCTTTTTTTTTTTTAGATTTATTTATTTATTATATGTAAGTACACTGTAGCTGTCTTCAGATGCTATTAGATGCCAGAAGAAGGCATCAGATCTCATTATGGGTGGTTGTGAGCCACCATGTGGTTGCTGGGATTTGAACTCCGGACCTTCGGAAGAGCAGTCGGGTGCTCTTACCCACTGAGCCATCTCACCAGCCCTCCAACTTATGTCTTAGAGTTTCCACTACTACCAAAGCAACTGTTATAAAGGTCAACATTTCATTGGGGGCTGGCTTAAAGGTTTGGAGGTACATTCAGTTTGATCTATTATCATCATTGAAGAAAGCATGGCAGTATCCAGGGAGGCCTAGTCCTGGAGGTGCAAAGAGTTCTATACATTGTTTGGATGAGAAACAGGAGAAGACTGTCTTCCAAGAAGCTAGGAGGAGGGTATCATTCACTGCCCATCCCCACAGTGACACACTTCAAGAAACAAGGCCACATCTACTCCAACATGTCCACACTTCCTAATAGTGCCACTACCTGGGTCAAGCATATTCAAACCAACACCCCCCCCCCCCATCTATCCATCACTATCTATTCTCTTCCTCTTTCCAGGGATAGCCAATCCTCCTACAAGAACATCACTTTACACCTAATCTTTCTGGTATATTGATAGTAGTGTGCATATCTCTGGGTATTTCTTTAATATAGTACCTGCCATTCGAGCTAAAGCAATAAAATATGTAAAAGATATAAATAGAATATAAGTTGAAAAGAAAGAAGTCAAAGTGTCAATATTTACAAACAATGTGATAGTGTACATAAGCTACCACACAAATAATACCAAAGCAATTCCTATGGCTGAAAATCACCTTCAGGAAAGTGGTTGGATTTGTACACACACAACCTACCCGACCCTGCAAATCAGTAGCAATCCTTTATACAAACAATTAAAGAGCTGACAAAGAAATTCTGGAAAGAATATTTTACAATTGCCATGATTAATATTATATAATCACACTGTCACTTTACCCAAGCAAGTGAAATGCTTGTATGAAAATAACATCAAGTCTCTGAAGAATGAAATTGAGGAAGATATCAGAAGTTGGAAAGATTTCCCTTGCTCATTGATAGTAGGATTAACGTAGTGAAAATGGCCATCTTACCAAAAGAAATCCACAAATTCAGTTCATTTTCCATCAAAATTCTAATAACTGTTTACAGAACTTGAAGGAGCAATTCTCAACTCGATAACCAATTAAAACAAACAAACCCAGGTTAACTAAAACAATCCTGCAGAATAAAAGACCTTCTAAAGGTTTCTCCATCTCAAACTGTATTACAGGGCAATCATAGTCAAAACTGTATGGTATTTGGTTGTAAAGAAAGGTTGATGAATGGAATTGAATTGACAACCCTGAAATAATCCCACACTACTATGGACACTTTATTATTGACAAAGAAGGCAAGATCATACAATGAAACAATTGAAAGAATCTTCAACAAATGGTGCTGGTCTAACTCTGTGTGTGCATGAAATAGATTGATATCTATCACCCTGCATAAAACTCAAGTCCAAAAGAATTCAGGACCTCTACTGTGTACACTATATCAAACAGAAAAGAAAGTGGAGATACCTTGAGTACTTTGGTACAGGAAAGGACATCCTGAACAGAACACCAGTAGCTAAGGCGCTAAGATAAATGTAACTGCTTGAGTCTGCAAGCTTCTGTAAGGCAAAGGACTAGATCAATATGTCAAAATGGTAGCCTATAGATTAGGAAAAGATCTTCACCAACCCTACATCCAACAGAGGTCTACTATCTGAGACGAGCTAGTAACTATAAATTTAGACAAATCCAATAACGTAATTAAAAAGACGTAGCATAGAACTGAGCAGACAATTCTCAACAGAGGAATTTCAAGTGGTATAGAAGTCTCCTACTTTATGCCTAACCTCTGGTTATATGAGTTGTAATGCGCTTATTAAAGACATAAAAGCTAACATCCACATTTACATGAATATATGCAATATTTGGCTGTTTGGGTATGGATTGCCTTTTAGTATAATTTTTACAGCTTAACTTCGATACCTTAGAATCCATATTTTCATTTATTATCAGCTGAGTAATGTGGTCTTATGATAATGCCTTCTTTTTTTCTCTGTTGGCAAATATCCAGTGTCTTTCCTATTTTTTATTATTATGAGTTGAGATGCTATAAGACATGGCAATTCAGAGACAATAAGAAACTATTTGGATATGGTTGAAAACAAAATCCTTATTTTGTATAGTATTTCATAAACATATTCATATTCTTCAATCAAGCATTCATAATTTGGAAATTTAATGTTTCTATATGTAATAATGAAGTGAAGAATATAATTATATAACACCTGCAAGGTTTTACTAAATTAAGAAACATTGCTGGTGTTCTTAAAGTTTAATGTATATGATATTACTCATTAACTCATCAATGCCCAAATGCCAACAGTGTATGAAGGTTCTCACTAGAACAATTAGAAACCAAATCATAAATGTTGAATAAGGTCACATGACATGTTTTGAAATGAGAAAACCTGTAATGCTCTGCTGCACATACCTGAGATCACACCTCATGTCACTGAAGTGAAGGGTAATTAGTTCCATGAAATCCTGGGAAAAATTGGGAAACTGTTTCAAAATAAGTTCACCAAACATAAGACAATCACCAGGTAACTGCAATCAGGCAACGTAGACAAAGAGTTGTATCAGTCAATGTTCAATAGGAAAGCTTACTATAGAGGATGTGCTATCACTGTTATTGATATGAAAAAGAGGCTATTTGTGGACACATTCAGTAATTTGCATAAAGTATGTTTCAGTTTGTATACATAACGTGTAAACATATCTCATTTCTAAACAGGACTTGATAACTTTATTTGCTTCTCTGTCAATTTCCATTATCTCACAATAAACAAAATAGATTTACATTTTTTCCAAGAAAGATACTGATCATGAACATAGAGCATGCCTAACTGTTAAGTTGGTTATAGTTGCTCTATGCGGATTGATATCATAGTAAGTTTACTTATGTGTTTTATATGGATATAAAAAGATTATGTCATAGGTAACCTCAAAAAATTACATGGCTACAGACAAGTTTAGAATCTATGGGGTTGTGTGCATGTGGAGGAAGAGAGGGAAATAAGAATGTATTTACTTATCTTACAATCTCAATTTTTAGCAATTTATAAAGAAAAGATAGTTATACATATGCTGAATATTCAAAACTTAAGGAAATTACTGATCAAATATTCTAGAATATAGTATATATGCAATAATATATATTTTTATTATTCTGTAATTTTCTTACAATCCTGTGATTATCCCCTACCGGCCCACCCTCTGACTGTTCCTCATTCCATATCTCTCCCTCATCTCTAAAAAGATGTCCCCACCCCCCTGATGTCCAGAGTAAATAAAGTGCATGAAATAAGATATAGCAACTATTTGTAAAACCACAAAACCCTGAAACTTGGTGGTGCTCTTCCTATAAATAAGCAATTGGTTTTTCAAAATCAGTAATTTTTTCCTTAATAATGTAGCTCACATCCATTAGCTTATTTAAAAAAAATCCCAGGTTTTTTTCCCAACACATTGGGTAATCTGAACCTGTGTTCCATGTTGAACATACCCTCCTGATGTAAGTCAGGGTACTGTTGAACACATTCCAGGGTGTAATTTACCTATTAGTTTACAAGAGATATGGCAGATAAAGTGCCTTTGATTTTTCTGGAGTTGAATAAAACAGAGCTTCACTATTCTACCACAAGGGGAGAGTGTTGTCTGTTAGAATAAGGGAAGGAAATGAAACAGTATATTTTTGCAGTGCATACTATGCTTCAAATACTTATATTAGAGAAAATAACAAACCTGATTTTTAGTGTCCTGATTGTCAAAATGAATATACAATTGCACAGTCCCTCATTTCCATTAAGATGAAATCCTGGAGGACAGACACATTTCATAATTCAAGACTCTTTAGCGTTTGTATGGGTGATGCTTGATGTACCCCAAACAAATGTTCGTTTTACAGTATTCTTCATTTGAAATTTGAACCCCAACTCTTCAAGTTATACTGGGGACCTATTAGCTTGTTTTACTTGAGGTGTACAATTTTGAGTGTGGATAGTTTAGCAAAAATTATATTTTATTACTGAGCCAAGAGTTTTTATGGCTCTTAAACAAACGTTGAACACATCAGAATGTGTAAATAAGGCATTGGTATTTTCAGAAACAGTATATATATCAGTTTATTTATAAAAAGGCTGGAAAATAGCTATTGTGGTATAACAAACACATTGAAGAGATGCAGTAGGCAAGCTGAAGGATCAATGTAATATTTGTCTACTTTATTTACCAAACAATATACATTGCTTTGATGAATAATCAAAAATACTTTTCCAAATTCAATTGAATTTAATAAAAAGAGTGGATTTTCTTTCTACCTACTCAGATTTTGTGGTGTTAAAAGAAATAACAAGAAAAAGAAAGAAGGAAAAAAAGAAAAGTTATGCATGAAAACAAATAACTTGAGGGCACAGGGAACTCTTTTCATCAGAAGATAAAAGGCTCGCTTCTCATTTGCTTCATTTTTAGACTCTTGCTTTAGATATAATTTTAGATAATTCACACCACTGAATGTTTGTGTCTGCTGTTGAACTTTAGCCTTTATATGAGGTTTGTCTCTGACACCCACTTAAGTTCCCAGATGTTGCCATAACACAAAAATTGATATGTAAGGAAGTTTTCAGAAAGCAAAACAAACAAAACGCAACCTTTTTAACTCTTTTAAAATTAAAGCATCTCAGCTAAATAATATGGCCTGTGAAACTGCTTCATCTTAATGAATGCTATTTTAGAGGATGCTAGCATATATCATTTTTTTTTTAATTCACTGCCAAGTCTATTCATTGTAGAGCTCATTGTTCCGTCACCTGTGTCTGTCAGTTTGCAGATGTAAGGGAGGTCTCAGCAACCACATTATGCTTGAAACCTTCCAGTGAGGCTTTAGACATTGTCTGGCTCATTATTTCCTGAGGAAGGTTAAGCCCTTTACTTTCAAACCAGGAGCTTTTGTTAATTAGAGACTCTACCTTGTCACTAAACATGTCATATCCAAGAGCCTTCCTGCTGTGATCCGAGGCATGCTGTTCACTAGCATTAACTGTCCAAGGACTACAGATGAGAGTAGGGGTCCTGTCTACTATTTTCCATGTGAACTTTTAGCTTGCTAACAGCCAACTTGCCTTTAACAGGCTTTAGGTAAGACTGGATGAGAGTTACTTAGCAATTTCCATTTTCCTTTCTTTTCTTCTTTTTAAATATTTAGCTTCCTAGTAAACCATTTATCTTCTTAGTCTGAGTGGAGTTTATAGTTTATATTAGCACAATGTAAACAAACATAATGAAAAAAAATTAGTAAAACTTCAAACTCTTAAAAAAATGCCAACAGAATTTAACGTCACCTTTGTGAAAGGAAATCTTGATTCTCCTTGATTAAATAAGAAAATAATTTTCTTTTCTTTTGATTTAGTTAATGAAAGTAGCCAAAGTTGGCTTAAGTTATAAAACCATATTACATCATGTGGGTTTCTTTTCATTGATTAAGGGATATTTACAGCTCCTTTCCCAGGTGACAGTCTGTTATCCAGCTGTAAGGTTAGAAAGGTTGAACCAATTGACAGACCTTGTGTTCTTCACCCAGCCTATCCACAGAGCTCATCCCTGCCTTCAGTTTAAGTGTAGCCTCCTCCTTGCTTGCTTTGTTTATAGCAGGGGGTTGGCAGAGGTGATACAAGAGGCTTGTGTTGTTTTATTAATGAAGGATCTATCATGGATATCTGTCTATTTGTCTATCATCTATCTATCTATCTATCTATCTATCTATCTGTCTGTCTGTCTGTCTGTCTGTCTGTCTGTCTATCTATCTATCCTCTTTCTATTGATCTTCCTTCCTTCCTTCCTTCCTTCCTTCCTTCCTTCCTTCCTTCCTTCCTTCCTTCCTTCCTTCTTCCCTCCCTCCCTCCCTCCCTTCTTCCTCATTCTCTCTCTTCTCTTTCTTTCTTTCTTTCTTTCTTTCTTTCTTTCTTTCTTTCTTTCTTTCTTTCTTTCTTTCTTTCTTTCTTCCTTCCTTCCTTCCTTCCTTCCTTCCTTTCTTTCGTTCTTTCGTTCTTTCTTTTATCTGTATACCATGTTCATGTATATGGCTGGCTGATTCACAGGTTAATTTTAGACAAAGACTAGCTCTGCAAGTTTGCTGCATCTTTCTTTTCTAAAGTATATTGTAAAACTTTAAAACAAATATACAGTTTTTATATTCTTGAGGGAAGTATATTTCATAAGAGATTTCACATTTCACAACTGTAATAAATGTACTGAGATAGTATCATGTTGATTGACATTTTAATTGTGGAATTCATTACATCTCTGGTTTTAGTGGCCTGTATTCTCAAATACTAATTGATTGAACATAATTAAAGTAGATAGATGATATCTCAAAATAAAAACATGAGTTACATTAAATGCCATAAATTTTGAATTCTAGAGGGAAAATTCTTTTTATTAAGATTTTAACATACTTCTGTCTGAAAATACACATGCACCTCCTACCCCCAATGTGCATGTGTGTGCATACATACGTACACATGCACACATACACACATACAGATGGGAACATTATACTGTAGGAAATAAAATAGTCATAAAGTTATTAGCACAAACATTTTAAAATTTATACTGATAGTTTAAAAAAATTAACCATTCTGAAAAACAAACATAAGAAGTTGGTTAATTTTTTTAAAAACTATCAAATTACTAAAGCTTTTCTTTTAGTAGAATTTTAGTTTTTATATTTACTTTTACTCATCTTTCAGGCCTCCCTCCCTCCCTCCCTCCCTCCCTCCCTCTCTTCCTTCCTTTCTCAGAATCTATGTAGTCCCAGCTTATCTGTGACTTCTCTTGGGATCCTTTTGCTTCAGCCCTTCAAATGCTGAGACTATAGAAATACCCTTTCACACCTAAGTTGTTGTTTCAATGATTTATGTATGTGTATAGATATGTGTCCGAGTTTGTGTCTTTACATGTGTGTTCATGGAGGCCATAATAAGATGCCATTTCTTGGAGCTGGAATTACAGGCAATTATGAGCTGCTTAACATGGGTGCTGGAAACTGAGCTCTGATTCTTTTTAGCTATTCAGTCATCTGTCCATATTTATATAATGTCTGAATTTATATAATTGTATCGATAATAAATTTTACCTATATATGTAACTTTTGTATACAAACATGTATATGGTTTTCTGGAGGAGGATGGGTAGTACTGAGAAGGGCCTCTGTTTTTTTTTCTTTTAAAGATTTATTATTATATATAAGTACACTGTAGGTGTCTTCAGACACACCAGAAGAGGGTGTCAGATCTCATTACAGATGGTTGTAAGCCATCGTGTGGTTGCTGGGATTTGAACTCAGAACCTTCAGAAGAGCAGTCAGTGCTCTTAACCATTGAGCCATCTCTCCAGCCCCGAGAATGACTTCTTCTTTAAGATTTATTTTAAGTTTTAAAAATTTATGAGAGAGAGAGAGAGAGCGAGAGCGAGAGAGAGAGAGAGAGAGAGAGAGAGAGAGAGCCAAGTCCAGAAGTGACTTAGTGACTTTCAGATATCTTGTAGCTGGAGTTGCAAGCCACCCAAAAGGGACTTGGATATATGATACATTTTCTCCTTAAAACATTCTAAAAGGATTTTGCTCAAGAAAGATTTGATTGATGTGGTACTGAGGCTTTCCTCCAAGAGAGTAGCTGAAAGGTGGAAGAAGCCCAGGCAGGTCATGGGATGTATGTATCCTTAGGGTTTCACTTCTTCACAGAACACATTGGAATCAGAAGATTGGTAGATATAATCAAATTTCTTTACTTTAGAGGAATTTGTGCCTAATGTTCCCAGTTGTTTCCAAGGAGTAATTCTGAAATTAATATAATTTTGTTGGTCTAAAATGTAAAAAAGGTCAGAACCACTGTCTCCTGTGTGAGATATGTTTCGACCCGGAGCTCCGCCATTATGGCTCCGCCATGTGGTCGACACCTCTGTCTCCTGTGGGAGATATGTGTTGGCCCGGAGCTCCGTCATTAAACTACTTCATGCGTTTATATCAAGATGGTCTGTTCGTGATTCTTGGGTGCACACCAAACGGGAATTGAGTGGGGGTTTCCCCACTAGGTTCTTTCATTTGGAGGTCCCACCGAGATCTGCGTGACACCCAGGAACCCCGAAAGACCCCTTGGAGGTACATTTGTTTGTGTGCGTCTTACATGTTGTCTGTTGTCTAAGTGTGGCACCACTGAATTTGTGTCTTGGTTTGTGAATTTGTGTCTTGGTTTGTGAATTTGTGTCTTGGTTTGTGAATTTGTGTCTTGGTTTCAGGGTTCTGAGATTGTGGGTTCGAGTCCCAACTCGTGCCTTGGTTTTAGGGTTCCGAGATCGTGGGTTCGAGGCCCACCTCATGTCTTGGTTTTAGGGTTCCGAGATTGTGGGTTCGAGGCCCACCTTCTGCGTTGGTTTTACATCTGGCAGAGTGAGGAACGAGTGTGCTTAGATACTGTTGTCTTTTATTCTCTGTTGCTGTCTTGTTTTTGTGTTGCTGTCTTGTTTTTGTTTGTGGTTTTCGTCATGGGACAGACTGTGTGTGTGGTGCCGACTGTGGACATGGACTGACGTTAGGACAGAACTTGTCAGTGATAGTTAAAAAAACCAACTTGGCGTGTGTCCCTGGCTGCAAGCAGCCACAGGGCCAGACTGAGAACTTCCGGCTTCAACGGAAGCAGAGCCCACTGGCCGAGACGAGGCGCCACATGGGAAACTGTGGTCCAGGGAGGAACACCAATATGGAGGTTTCCTTGGGACACCCCATCACCACCTGCTGGACGGACAAAAAAAAAAGAAAAAGGGGCAAGGCCTGCGCGGGGGGGGGGGGGGGGTCCGGCCCCTCCTGGCTTCCTAGGGTTGGCTAGAGTCGCTGCCTCTGCCGCTTTCCCCTCCCCTCCCTGAGTTGGCCCAGTGCAGCCAGCTGTGAGAGCTGCCTTCCCTTCCCTGCCTCACATGTTTTCTCTTCTAGGGAGGCCCCGCCCTAAGCTGCTAACCAGCGAGGGAGACATCTGGCCACTTAAAACTTCTGTCCCAGGTAAGGAGCACCTACGAGTCTAATCTGACAAATGTGTATAGAGGTCTAGAAAAAGGTGAGCTTAGACTGTAAGGAAGAGCAAAGCTTCAGCAGACTCAGGAGAGATAGATGACAGTGAAAATAGAGATGAAGGAGATTAGAGACGTCCAAAATGAGAGAGATACCCCGAATGAGAAATATTTAGAGTAGAACCAGTAAGTAAGAGGCAGAGAAGGCATATTACAAGAGAAGAGAGAGGGAGAGAGAGAGACAGAGAGACAGAGAGACAGAGAGAGAGAGACAGAGAGAGAGAGAAAGAGAGAGAGAGGTGAGAGGCAGAAGAAAGAGAAGACAAGAGGGATCATAGATAAGAGAGAAATTTGACTAGAATCTTGGCCGCAGTGATAGGAGAGAAAGAAAAAAGACAAGATCTAGATAGAAAATCTGGGCAACAGAAGACAGAGCCTCAGCTAAAAAGGCTCAGCTGTGTCAGACTGAAGTTACTTATTTGGGATACACCCTTCGAGATGGGAAGCAGTAGCTAAAGAAAGCCAGAAAAAAGACTGTAACTACACCAAGGCAAGTAAGAGAATTCTTGGGTACCGCTGGCTTCTACAGACTCTAGATACCTGGGTTGGTGACCTTAGCTGCCTGTTGTACCCCCTAACCAAGGAAGGGGAAGTGTTTGTGTGGACCCCAGATCACCAGAAAGCCTTTAGAGAAATGAAAAAGGCCCTACTGATGGCCAGCCTTTGTCTGACCTAACCAAGCCTTTCACTCTTTATGTGGAAGAGAGATCAGGGGTTGCCAAAAGAGCCCTTACTCAGACTTTGGGACTTTGAAAAAGGCTAGTGGCTTACCTATCCAAGAAGTTAGACCCTGTTGCCAGCGGGTGATTTTCTTGCCTGAAAGCTATTGCTGCCATAATCTGCTTGTCAAGGATGCTGATAAGCTCACTCTCGGACAGCAAACAACTGTAGTGGCACCCTACACTCTTGAAAGCATTATCTGAAAGCCCCCTGACTGATGGATGATGACCAACGCTCCTGTGACACATTATCAGAGCTTTTTGTTGACTGAACGAGTGACCTTCGCTCCACCTGCTGTCCTCAATCTCTACCCTACTGCCCAAGACTTCACCTACTCATCACTGCGCTGACGTTCTGGCAGAAGAAACTGGTACTCGAAATGATCTGAAGGATCAGATCAGCCTTGGCCTGAGAGTTCAAGCTGGTACATGAATGGCAGTAGCCTCGCAGTTGAAGGACTGAGATGGCCAATATAATAGCCAAGAAGATCCTAGAAGAAATCTTTCTGACGTAATGGACCTGCCTTTGTTGCCCAGGTAAATCAGGGACTGGCCAAGATATTAGAGATTGATTAGAAGTTTCATTGTGCATACAGGCTCCAAAGCTCAGGACAGGTTGAAAAGATGAATAGATTTCTAAAAGAGACTGGTGCAGACTTGGTGCTCCTTCCCCATGCCCATTACTGTCTTAAATGATGTTTAAACCTACATGTTGTTGTAATAATAATCTGTAAGCTAAGTTAAAAGGCTTGCAGGTAGTGCAAAAAGAAGGCTGGTCACAATTGGCTACAGTGAACAAGCCAGGTACCCCAAAAGACATCTCACCAGTTCCAGCCTCGTGCCTTGGAACTGATCCAAGTACACCTACATCATGCCCAGACCCTCAAGCCTCACTAGAAGGGTCCCTGCCTAGTTCTGTTTACTATCCCTTCTTATTCTGTTGATTTCTATTCTCCACATAGAGAAATAGACTTCTGAAATTCTAAGATTAGAATTACTTAGTAGAAGAAGAGGGGAATGAGAGGAAATAAAACTTGAGACCTGTGATTCATGTCAAATAGCCCATAGAGTTGTTTGTGAGCTTTGAAACCTCAGGCTGAGAACATAGCAGAACAGGCCAGGACATCCCTGGGCAGGCCTGTCGTTAAGACATTACTGAGGCTGCTTAGCAATAAAGATAAAGAGAAGGACATGCCGGACTGGCCCGGTACCTCCCTATCTCCCACCCTCCTGACCTAAGTTAAATGTTAACGGGCTGCTGATGTTTAAATGGGCCAATCATGTGAAACCGAGCCAATTCCTTCCTGCTGATGTTTAAATGGACCAATCATGTGGAACCGCACCAATTCCTCCCCCAGCCCCACCCCTTTTCTATAAAAATCCCTAGCTTCCAAGCCTAGGGGTCGGGCCCACTGTCTCCTGCGGGAGATATGTGTTGGCCTGGAGCTCCATCATTAAACTACCTCATGCTTTAAAAAAAAAAATGTAAAAAAAAAAAAAAAAGGGGGGGGGTAGTTCCTTCAAGTAAACACATAAAAGAGATAACCAAAGTTTGGAAACATTATCTAGCTTCTCATTACTCAAGGGATTCAGAAGTGGGGTACTTTTTTTTTTCTCATCTCTAGCACAATTCCAATTATATGGTGAGAAGTAACTGTGTTGGTTGCTAATGTAGTCTCTTGAAAATGATGTTTAAATTTCACGATATTATTTTTTAATCAGTGGCATCACTTCCTCTTTGTGTACTAAGATAACTAATGCAATGTAAGATGTGACATTAAAGCAAAGCTGGTTGTGAGCAGCATAATTCCCTTAAATCAACTTTACAGTATTCTCATCAAAGCCATCTAATCATTATTTCATCGTCATGACTACAATACCTTTGGGAAACTAATTTGCAATTGTAATAGAGTTCATCTTTTATTTAATTTCCTACAGATTTCTCTTCACAAATACACTCTCTTGTCTAGGTATTAAAATGTCTTTTGTCTAAGTAATTTTCTTTTAAACTTTTCCAGGTTGCAGTGTATATCATTTAAGTTTCCAGGGATGGTTTTATTGTGAATATCTCTATTCAAGCCTTTTATGAAATGGAAATTTTATTAAATAATGGTACTATGTGAAACTAAACTTTTGCTTTTAAACAAAACATAATCGATGTAGATTTAGTCTGATTACTTATAGTTGGTAGCTAACTTTTAAAATGAGAGGCTATACATATTAGCTTTTGTTAGCTTGATATAACTAGAGACAGATGGGAAGAGGGAGTCTCATTTGGGGAAGTGCTCCCATCAGACTGGCTTGTAACCATGTAGGTGGGCCTTTTCTTGATTGAGAGTTGATGGAGGGATCAGTGCCCTCTACATGGTGCACCCCTGGGTAACAGGTCCTGGGATGTCTGAGGTAGCTTAATGTGCGTCTGGGAGCAAACCTGTAAGCAGTGGTCTTCAGTGGTCCATGCTTCAGCACTGGTTCTAGGTTCTTCCTCAGTTTCCCTTGATGAGGGACTGTGACCTGTAAGCCAAAGAAGCCCTTTCCTCCCCAAGTTGGTTTTAGTCAGTGTTTTTATCAAAGCAACAGAAAGTAAATTAGGACAAGGACTCTAAGAGAGCATACAATTATAATTGTTTTTCTTTGGTGGCAAAATACCTGTCCAAACTGTGTATTGTCCATAAAGATGGGGCTGGACAGGGACTAATTCCGTGTCATATATGACAGTGTTGCATGGAATCACTTAGAATTATGGTAAGCTTCCCAAAATATAAAAATTTAAGGAACTGTTTAAATTTAGAAATTTAAGATTTCTGTCGGGGTTGGGGATTTAGGTCAGTGGTAGAGCGCTTGCCTAGCAAGCACAAGGCCCTGGGTTCCGTCCTCAGCTCCGGAAAAAAAAAAAAAAAAAAAAAAAAGAACTGAGAATACTGGGAGTATGTTACCACACAGCTGTTTGCTGGAGAGATGGCTCAGTGGGTAAGAGCACTGACTGCTTTTCCGAAGGTCCTGAGTTCAATTCCCAGCAACCACATGGTGGCTCACAACCACCCCTAATGAGATTTAATGCCCTCATCTGGGGTGTCTGAAGACAGCTACAGTGTACTTATCTATAATAATAAATAAATCTTTAAAAAAGCCGGCTCACACCCTTAATCCCAGTACTCGGGAGGCAGAGGCAGGTGGATTTCTGAGTTTGAGGCCAGCATGGTCTAAAGATTTCTCTTTTCTCTTTTCTCTTTTTTTCTTTGTTAGCTTATTTATTTATTCTCTCTTTGGCCATCTGACTCTCTCTGATTCTGTGTGTGTTAGAGAGGAAGGGGGATGTTGAGTGCTACAGTGTGCATGTGGAAGTCAGAGGACACTTGTTCTCTCTTTCCACCATGTGGGTTTCTAGTATTGAATTAAAGTCATCGGGTTTAGTGGTAAGTGCCTTTATTTATGAGTTATCTCATAGGTTGCATTTAGGAATGTATCTTTCCTTAACAATATCTACAGAGACTTAAATATGTAGCTATAAAATACATCATTTTGGATGCAAGAAATTTTATATTTGTGATGAAAGATTTAAAAGCATGAAATTATTAATTAGATAAATATCCATCATTATTATCTTGATGCTTTCAGTCATTATCTGTTGAGTAAGTGAATAGATGTTAGGGACAAGGTATACTAGTTACTGTGATTATATTTAGTTTGATTTTGAATATGTATGTTGGACCTACCTCTTATTTGAAAATTAGTTTTATCATCTTGATTATCGAAGTCAGGCATCTCACCTGAGATAAAAGCTTGTATATAAATGATAGCTTGCAACTTTGCTTTTCAAACGAGTAATTATAATGCCCCCTTTTATTTATTTTTATTTTTTCATTTTTTATTAGATATTTTCTTCATTTACATTTCAAATGCTATCCCCAAAGCCCCCTATACCCTCCCCTGGCCCTGCTCCCCACCCACCCACTCCTGCTTCCTGGCCCTAGCATTCCCCTGTACTGGGGCATATGATCTTCATAAGACCAAGGGCCTCTCTTCCCATTGATGGCCGACTAGGCCATCCTTTGTTACATATGCAACTAGAGACACAGTTCTGGGGGATACTGGTTAGTTCATATTGTTGATCCTCCTATAGGGTTGCCGACCCTTTTAGCTCCTTGGATATTTTCTCTAGCTCCTTCTTTAGGGGCCCTGTGTTCTATCCAATAGATGACTGTGAGCATCCACTTCTGATAGCCTCACAAGAGGTAGCTATATCAGGGTCCTGTCATCAAAATCTTGCTGTCATATGAAATAGTGTTTGGGTTTGGTGGTTGTATATGGGATGGACCTGAAGGTGGAATAGTCTCTGGATGGTCCTTTCTTCTGTCTCAGCTCCAAACTTGGTCTCTGTAACTCCTTCCATGGGTATTTTGTTCCCCATTCTAGGAAGGAATGAAGTATCCACCCTTTGGTCTTCCTTCTTCTTGAGTTTCATGTGTTTTGCAAATTGTATCTTGATAACCCCCTTTTAATTAAAAATAATTTTTGTTCAGTCGTTTCATCATGATTTCCCCTCCCTTATTTTTTTCTGATCTTTTCCACCTACTTACATGGCTTCTTTCTTTGTTTCTTTAGAAAGCAAACAAACTACTACTATTACTACTACTACTGCCAACAACAATAACACACTATAGTAAAAAAAAAAACTGGAAAAAACCCACCAAAGAAAACTATGAGGAATACACACACACATACACACCCATAAAAACACAAAATTGAACACATATATTTGTAAGCAAAATATCCATGATGTAAAACACTCAAACAAAGCATTTTGAGACAAAAGATCTCCAAAAATATGATTGAATTCATTTTGTGTTGGCCATCTACTGCTGGGCATTGGTTTCTCCCTTAACTGTGGTTTGTATAATAGTTTTCCTCAGTGGAGGAAAGTGATTTTTTTCTTTGCTAGTGGTTGTCATTTGGAGATAGCTTCTAGGACTAGTATTCATTTCTCGTCTCAGATCTGGGATTCCATCTGCCTTGCACTTGTGCAGGTCATGTGCATGCCGCCAGACTTTGTGAGGTCTATGTGCATCAGTCCTGTTGAATCTGGAAAACTGTTTCTTTGGTGTCATCTATCTCCTCTGGATCTTACAAACTTTCTGACTCATCTTCTTCATAGTTCTAAGATTTTATAGCCTGTGTTCGAAGGTCTCTCATTCTCTGCACATTGCTCAGATTTTTTCAAAGACCTTTTCTGCATCTAATGGAATCACCATGTGGCTTGTGTTTTTCAATCTGTTTATATGGTGGATTAAATTTATTCATTTATGTATGTTGAACCATCCCTGACTTTCTGAGTTGAAGCCTACTTGATCATGGTAGACAATCTTTTTGATGTGTGCTTGAATTCAGTTTGCAAGCATTTTATTGAGAATTTTTGTATCTATGTTCATAAAGGAAATTGGTTTGCAATTTTTATTCTTTGGTAGCCTTTATGTAGTTAAAGTATTGGGATAATTGTGGCCTCATTAAAACATTGAGCAGAGAATTCTCAACAGAGAAATCTCTAATAGTTGAGAAACACTTAAAGAAATGTTCAGTGTCCTTAGTCATCATGGAAATGCAAATCAAGCTGACGATGAGATTCCATCTTACACCTGCCAGAATGACTAAGATAAAAAATCCTCAAGTGACAGAACATGCTGGCAAGGGTGTAGAGCAAGGGAAACACTCCTCCATTGCTGATGGGAGTGCAAACTAAACAACCATTTTGGAAATAAATCTGGTGGTCTTTCAGAAAATTAGAAATAGTTTTACTTCAAGACCTAGCTATACTACTTCTGGGCATATACTCAAAAGATGCTCTACTATATCACAAGGACATCTGCTCTACTATGTTCACAGTAGCCTTACTTGTAATAGCCAGAAACTTAAAACAACTTAGATGCTCCTAACTGAAGAAGAGATAAAGAAAATGTGATACATTTACACAGTGGATTATTACTCAGCTAGTAAAATCAATGACATCATGAAATTTGAAGGCAAATGTATGGAACTAAAATATATCATCCTGAGTGAGGTAACCCAGACTCAGAAAAACAAACATGGTATGTACTCATTTAAAACTGGATAACAGCCATAAAGTACAGGATATCCATGCTACAATTCACAGACCCAAAGAAGCTAAGTACCAAGGAGGGCCCATGGGAGGGCCCTTGAATCTCACTGAGAAGGGGGAATAAATTAGACATTAGTGGTGGATGTAAGGAAGGGACAGGGAGGAAAAGGGGTGGGGTTTATGTATGTTTGGCCCAGGGAGTGGCACTATTAGGAGATGTGGCTTGTTGGATTATGTGTGTCACTGTGAGCATGGGTTTAAGACCTTCATCCTATGTGGCCAGGCAATGGTGGTGCATGCCTTTAATCCCAGCACTTGGGAGGCAGAGGCAGGCAGATTTCTGAGTTTAAGGCCAGCCTGGTCTACAGAGTGAGTTCCAGGATAGCCGGGGCTACACAGAGAAACCCTGTCTTCAAAAACAAACAAACAAACAAACAAACAAACAAACCAAAAAAATACCCCAACCATCCAACCAACCAACCAAACAAAAAGACCTTTATCCTAGCTGCCTGGAAGACAGTTTTCCACTAGTAGTCTTCAGATAAATACAGAACTCTCATCTCCTCCTGCACCATGCTTACCTGGGTACAGCCATGTTCTCTCCTGCCTTAATGGTAATGGACTGAACCACTGAACCTGTAAGCCAGCCCCAATTAAATGTTGTCCTTATAAGACTTACCTTGGTCATGCTGTCAGTTCACAGCAGTAAAACCCTAACTAACAGAAGTTGGTACCAGGGACTGGGGTATTGCTGTGATATGCCTGACCATACTGTTGTTTAGAAGAATGTGGATTTGGAAAGCAGTGGAAAGCTTTAAATGGGGCTAATGGACCTGAAAGACTCCGAGAGGAGCCCCTCGCTCAGGCCTCAGGACAATAGCGGACACTCAAGAACTCACGACAGACCAAGCTTGTTGCAAACCACATGAGGCTTTATTCAGGGAAAGCCAGAGCTCTGGGGACGAATCATATCCCACGCAGGGGTAGAGGAGTCGACCTCGAGGGGAAAGAGTTCCCAGTTTTTATAGGCCCTCAGGGGGGAAAGGAGAAGGGGGAGAGTAGGGGATTTCCAGATCTAAACAATGTCTATTCTCAAGAAATGGGTATGGGAGGGGTACAAGGAAAGAGTCTAATGAAGGTGCAGCAATTGGCACACACCTGGTCAGAACATTGGCAGACACACAGGTTCAAGGAGTGGCCAGAGTATTGTGCACCTCTATTTTTCTAAATCAGTGAAGCTAGTTCTGCTAACACTGACGTCTATCTTGCCAATTTCAGGGCTTCTGTGTCCTTTTACATTCTGCCAGAATCTTTCAGACCATCTTAGTAGGAATATGGAAGACGTTGTTGCTGAGAGTGATTTGAACTGTACAGACCTGACCCAAGAGGTTTCAGAGATGAAGAATTTCAGTATGTTGCACAGAGACTGTTTTTGTGATATTTTGGTGAAGAATGTGGATTCATTTTGCCATTGTTTGAAGAGTCTACCTGAGGCTAAAGTAAAGAGTTTTAAATTAATTACATTGACAAAGGAAGTCTCAAAAAAGCCCAGCAGAAACTTTGTTCTTTAGTTAAGTCTCATGAAGAACAACTTGAATAAGCATAGTAAGCTTAGAAAGGAAAAATATGAAGTACATGGTTCAAGTATTAAAGGGGCACCAGGAAGTGAAATGGAGCTGAATCATGTGTTCTAGGAGATAGCAGATTAAGGGAATGGAACTTTGGGGCAAGATCCTACCCAACTAAATTTAGATTCAGGCATGGTGGTATACACCTTTAATCCCAGGAGATAAAGCCAAGAAGAGCTCTGAGTTCAAGGCCAGTCTGGCATTTAGCAAAAGCTTAAATTCAGGCATGGTAGTACACACCTTTAATCCCAGCATCCAGGAGACAGAGCCATGCAGATCTCTGAGTACAAGGTCAATCTACAGAGTAAGTACCAGGACAGCCAAGCTTAGGCATTGAAGAAGTTGGAAAACACAAAATGAAAATGTAATAGAAAAAAGGGAGGGCATGTTCTAGCCCTAGCAAGCAAGAGAATTTGGCAGTTTTGGTCATTTGGCTCTGGTTTTAGAGTCAAGAATAGAAAGGACTACTGGGACAATTGATGCCAGTTAGGTGGAGTTAAGAAATTAGCAGTGATTAAGAAGACACCAGTATCACTGAGGTAAAATCTGTGAAGTGTTTTTGAAAGACCTCCAAAGGGAGACCCTCACTCAAGTCTTGGAATAATAGCAGACCCCCAAGAACTCACGAGAGACCAAGCTTGAAGCAGACCACATGAGGCTCTATTCGGGGAAAGCCAGAGCTCTGGGGATGACTCATATCCCACTCAGGGGTAGAGGAGTCAACCCCGAGGGGAAAGGGGTCCCAGTTTTTATAGGCCCTCGGGGGGGGGGGAAAGGAGAAGGGGGAAGTAGGGGATTTCCAGAGCTAAACAATGTCTATTCTCAAGAAATGGGTATGGGAGGGGTACAAGGAAAGAGTCTGGTGCAGTTGTAGCAACTCCGGATTGGCCCGGCTGTGGTTGCTGGGGAGATTTTCTGACTCTTTCCCAGCAACCAATATCACAAACACCTGGCAATGGGCTTCATCAGTGGGCACACACATGGGTTCAAGGAACGGTCAGAACATTGGCAGACACATGGGTTCTAGGAGTGGCCAGAGCATTGTGCACCTCTATTTTTCTAAATCAGTGAAGCTAGTTCTGCTAACAATGAAATCTATTTTGCCAATTTCAGGGCTTCTGTGACCTTTTACATTCTGTCAGGATCTTTCATTTTCTGAGAGACCAAAGAAGCTGTGTTCCAAGATAGCCAAGGTTGTACCTCTTGTTGCAGCTGTATTTGGTAATGTGTAAGAGTCATGTGGTACTGGTTTTGAAGTCATGAAGGCATCATGAAGAGCAGTTGAGACTTGGTTCTGTGAGAGGCCATGGAAGGCCATTGGTGAAGGTGTAGCCTCAGTTGCAGTTGACAGCCCAGGATTGAAGAGGCATGTAAAGGAGTTGAGGCTTGGCACCATAAAGAGAACCTATGAGAGACTATTGGTGAAGCCTAGTTGTAGTGAAAGATCCCATTGTATTGGAGATGCCAGTACCATGGGATGACCACCAAGAATAGCAGCAGCAGTAGAGTGGATCAACGTGAGTTTATAGTGTTACAGAGGGCAGAGCTGGAGAAATGTCACCAACTCTTTGGAGGAGTACAGATGATCATGTGTAGATCCCAGACAGTGAAATAAGAAGCTGTAACATTGCAGTTGCCTTAGAAACCCCAAGATTTTTGAGATGCCAGAGCCATAGGATATCTGCTAAGGAATGCTGCTAGAAGGGAGTGGAACCAGCCCACAAAAGAAGTTTGTTGCAGTCAACAAAGTTGAAAAGGAGTTGGAGACTTGTAGACTTCTTTGATATCAGACATGGAGATGCAGAGTTTGAAGTTTGCTCAGCTGTTACTTTGGGGATTACAGCTAAGCGATCGGATGGATCTCAGAAGAGACTTTGAACTTTGGACTTTAAACATTGTTGAGACTGCTAGAGACTATGGGGATGTTGGAAGTTGGACTAAATGTATTTTGAATTATGTTATGGTTAGGTATGGCCCCCACAGACTCATGGGTTTGAACAAGCCTAAATAGGGGCTAGAGAGTGGAATGTGATGGTTTGTGTATGCTTGGCCCTGGGAGTGGTAGTATAGGAGGCGTGGCTTTGTTGGAGTAGGTGTATCACTGTGGGTGTGGGCTTAAGACCTAGCTTCCTAGCTGCCTGGAAGTCAGTCTTCCACTAGCGCCTTCAGGTGAAGATGCAAAAGTCTCAGTTCTGCCTTCACCATGCCTGCCTGGATGCTGCCATGCTTCCATCTTGATGATAATGGACTGAATCACTGAACCTGTAAGCCAGCCCTGATTAAATGTTGTCCTTTAAGAATTACCTCGGTCATGGTGTGTGCTCACAGCAGTAAAACCCTAACTAAGACACTACGCCTGACACTATTAATAGTATTCTGGAATATTTGCAGATAGGAGCCTAGCATAACTGTCATCTGAGAGGCTTCACCCAGCACCTTCTGGAAATTTATGCAAAGACTCACAGGCAACCATTAGGCAGAGCTTAGAAATCTTGTGGAAGAGAGTAAGGATTTTAAGGAGCCAGAGAGGTCAAGGAGATCACAAGAAAACCTACAGAATCAACTAACTTGGACCCCAGGGGCTCACAGAACTGCTAACCACAGATCATGCATAGGACAGACCTAGGCCCCCTATACATATGTGACAGACATGTTGGTTCTCTAACAGCAGGAGCAGAGACTGTGTCTGCCTTTTCTCTCTGCCTTTGTATACCTTTCCCCTAACTGGGCTCTCTTGTCTCCTTGGCCTCAATAGGAGAAGGTATACCTAGTCGCACTGTAATGATATGCCAAGGCTGGTTGATATCCATAGATGGCCTCCCCTTCTCTAAAGAAAGAGGGAAATGAGAAGGTGAGACTGGGAGGAGAGGAGGGACGGGAGGCTGTGATTCAGATTTAAAGCAAATAAATTAGTCAATCCACGAAAAGTTTATCAGAATACTTTTATTTGTGGTTCTGAAAGGGAAGACTTAAAAGAATCTATTAAAATTGCCTCAGTTTCTCATCTTAGAATCTCAAGAGTGATGAAAATGTCAAATGAGTCGTTTTGATGATTGTTTCTATTTTGTATAAGAGACAACTTCTAATAAATTTACTGAAGTCAAATGACCGCCGCCCCCCCCAAGCCAGAATGCCAAGATTCACTCTCTTTGCAGGAGAGTACCCAAATGGAGACATTTGTATGACTTCAAAAGGGACGTCACAGAATGTGAAAAAGGTCAGAGAAAGGACATATTTTTTTCTGATCTTAAGTAGAAAATTCTTCTCATTTTATTTATTTTATTATTATTTTTTATTTTATTTTTTGATAAAAATAAATCTTGAAGTTCTCATACAGAATTTACCCTTATACATAAATACACACACACATACACACACACACACACATTTTTTTCTCTATGGTGCCAAAGAGTCTAAAAACTGCCCTTGAGGAGGAAGCACGTTACTTCCTCTCCTGTTTTCCCAGCTTTCTTTTTAAATCCTTTGCTGCCAGATGTGAATGGAAAATCATTTCATTGCCAGTTGGCAATGTATACAATTCTTGGCCAGGAAAACTATTTAAGCAAATTTGAAGACTGCTTAGATTTTCAGGGCTGGTGTGTGTGTGTGTGTGTTTTGTGTTTGTGAGTTTGTGTGAAAGTGGTGTGTAAGTACATGTGTGTGCATGTGTTTGTAAAAGCCCAAGATGTATGCTGTACTCCCTGACACACACTCACATATGACATAGGTTTTATCTCAGATATACCACCATCATGAACGAAAATCCAGGGGATTTTCAGGATTCCCCTTATGAATTTCATGTTAAAACTAGAGGAGGAAAATTAGTACACATTAACCGACCACTAACTCTGTGCTAGGAATTGCACGAAGACCTTAGCGAGTCTTTAATTTTCACAATAAACCAAGCAGAATTATTGTTATTATTTTAATTTAATAGAAAAAAAGATTTGACTTAGAAACCAGGCAATTTACCTAAGTTCATGTTGTTAATTGACACAATTCAAACAATGTATGCCAAACTTTAAAGATTCATTTTTATTTTAATTGTGTGTGCGTCCAGGTCAGATTCTTCTAGGGATAGAGTTATGTATTTTTGAGCTGTGAGTTATAAGGTAGGAATAGAATTCAGGTTTTCTGCAATATCAGTATGTACCCTTAAGCACTGAGCCATCTCTCTAGCACCTGGATTTAACTTTAAACCCCAAAGTATTAACATTTATTTGTTTGTTTTGCAAGGCTTTACTCTATAGTTCATGCTGGCCTCAAACTTATGATCTTCTTACATTAGCCTCATAAGTGCAATGATACTAAAACTTTACCAGAAAAATTCTACAGCTGATAAAATATACACTTTCACCAAAGTACCAGAGTACAAAATTGACACAAATATAAAAGTGACAGACTGAGAGAAAATATGAAGGAAACAATAGTTTTCACAGTAGCCTCACAAATATATTAGTAATTCTACCTAAGCCAGAGAGTATATCCAAGACTTGTATAATAGAAAAATTCAGACATTGAGAAAAGAAAGAGACTAAACATAAGATAAAAAAAAACTGTCCTATTTTCATAGATTGGTAGGATTAATGTGGTGAAAATGGCCACCCTACCAAAAGCAATCTACAGATTTAACACAATCTTCACCTAAATTCCAACAAAACTATTCACAGAAATTTAAAAGACAATTTTCTTTCTTTTTTTAAAACATAATTTATTTTATGTATGTTCTCTCAGACACACTAGAAGAAGTCATCGTAGAAGAATGCAAATAGATCCATAATTGTCACCCTGCACAAAACTTAACTCTCAAAGAATCGAGGAACTCAACAAAAGGTCAGATACCCTGATTCTAATAAAAGGAAAGTGGGGAATAGTCTTGGACTCATTGGCACAGGAAAACACTTCTGAACAGGATACTGATAGCACAGGCACTAAGAACAACAATTAATAAATGGGACTTCACAAAACTGGAAAACTTCTGCAAGGCAAAGGACACTATCATTCTGGCAAAATGGCAGGCTACAAAATTGGAAAAGATCTTTACCAACTACACATTCAAAAAAGGGCTAGTATCTAAGATATATAAAGAACTAAAACAAACCCTCAATAATTTAATTTAAAATGGGGAACTGAAGTAAACAGAGATTTCTGAATAGAGGAAACACAAAAGGATGGGAAACATTTAAAGAAATGTTCAAAATCCTTAGCCATCAGAAAAATGCAAATCAAAGCTACTTTGAGATTTTATCCTATACTAGTTAGAATGGCCATGATCAGGATAACAAAAGACAGAGCATGCTATCAAGGATGTGGGGCAAGGAAAACACTCAATACGTTGCTTGTGGGAATGTAAACTTGTACAGTCTCTACAGAAATCAGTGCGGTGTTCCTAGAGAATCTGGGAATAGATTTACCTCAAGATCCAGCTGTACCATTCTTAGGCATATACTCAAAGGGTGCTTTGCTAAAACTGTCTGGCCTGTTTTTTGTTTGTTTGTTTGTTTGTTTTTTTGATTCTTAATGACTTCAATTTCCTTGGTGATTATTGGTGTAGTAAAATTGTTTATCTGATTTTGATTTAACTTTGGTAAGTGGTTCATTTCTTTTAGATATTTCATTTTTGCAGAATGTGTGTTTTTGAAGTATGACTGTATTTCCTTGATGTCTATGGTTTTGTCCCCCTTTTCACTTCTGATTTTGTTAATTTGGATATACTCTCTCTGCTTTTTAGTTACTTTGGATCAGGGTTTGTCTATCTTGTTGACTTTCTCAAAGGACCAAGTCTTTGTTTCATTGATTTTTTTGCATTGTTCTCTTTTGTTGTTATTTTATTGATTTTTAACCCTGTTTGATTATTTTATTTTATTTATTTTTTTGGCATCTACTCCTTTTGGATGTGTTTGCTTCTTTTTGTTCTAGTGGGTGCAGATGTTCAGTTAAGTCACTAGTACGCTATTTGTATGCTTTATGAAGGCACCTAGTACTCTGATCTTTCCTCTTAGAATCACTTTAATTTTGTCCCATAAGTTTGGGTATGTTGTGCAATCACTTTCAATGAATTCTAGGATGCCTTTCATTTCTGTCTTTATTTCTTCCTTGACTCAGTTGTCAATGACTAGAGAGTTCTTCAATTTCTATGAATTTGTAGGCTTTCTGTTGTTACTGTTGTTTAAATCTAGCTTTAATCCACTGCATCTGATAGGAAACAGGGGTTTATTTCAATTTTCTTGTATCCGCTGAGACTTGATTTGTTACCATCTATATGGTCCATTTTGGAGAAGGTTCCACATTACCCTGGGATGAAGATATATCTTTTGTGTTTGGGTGAAATGTTCTGCAGATATCTGTTTGAGACATATCATCGGTTTTTAATTTTGGAGTCTTGGCAGGACTGCCTTGAAATTCACAACTACAAATAGCTTAAGAGGCTATGTGAGGAAGTTCGAAGAGTCCTAAAACTGGATACTTATGATAGTGTTAGATTTCATTTATATATATGACTTTCTAAAATCCATTAAACTTTACTTAAAAGAGTAAATAATATCTGTGGAGTTTGGTATCTCAATGAAAAATCTCTATGGGGTAAGAGCACCCGACTGCTCTTCCGAAGGTCTGAAGTTCAAATCCCAGCAACCACATGGTGGCTCACAACCATCTGTAACAAGATCTGACGCCCTCTTCTGGAGTGTCTGAAGACAGCTACAGTGTACTTACATATAATAAATAAATAAATCTTTTTAAAAAATCTCTATGAATTTTCCAAATTTATACATCATTTTGAAATACTATTAATTGCGAAATCTAGATAACAAAAAGATTTAGGGGATTAAAGGCTACATTCCCAACACCAGATCAGATTTCCCTCTTCCTACCTCCCCACCCATACCTTTCCAACCCCCATCCGTTTTTCCTTTCTCCCTCCCCACTTGGTTGCTTTCTTCTTCCTCCCAAATGGGACTGAGGCATCCTCACTTGGGTCCTTCAGCTTGTTGACCTTTTGAGTTCTGTGGACGGTATCTTGGGCTTTTTTTCTCCTTTCTAATATCCACTTATTAGTGAGTACATACCATGCATATCCTTTTGGGTCTGATTTACCTCACTCAGGATGATACTTTCTAGTTCAGTCCATTTGCCTGCAAAACTCAGGATGTCCTTATTCTTAATAGCCAAGTAGTATTCCATTGTGTAAATGAACCATGTTTTCTGTATCCATTCTTCTGTTATGGGATATCTGGGTTGTTTCCAGCTTCTGGCTATGAACAAATAAAGCTGCTATGAACATAGTGGAACACATGCACCTGTGGAATGGTGGGGCATCTTTGGGGTATATTCCCAAGAGTGATATTGCCTGAGGGTCAGCAGAAAGAATGGAAACAGGCAACCTCGGGAGATAGGAGGTTGGGGGGACCCTCCAGAGTGCCACAGAGACCTGGGAGGTGAGAGACTCTCAGGACTCAAAGAGAGGGACCTTATACGAAAACCCTACATTGGGGAGAGGGAACTTATAGAGCCCACCTCCAGCAAGAAGACAGGGCATCAAATAAGGGAATGCTCACAAAAGAGGACCTATCATGACCACACTCTGGAAGACCCAACAAGCAGCTGAAAGAGTCAGATGCAGATATTTGCACCCAAGTAATGGACAGAAGCTGCTGACCCATGTGGTTGAATTAGGGAAAGGCTGAAAGAAGTTGAGGAGGAGGAAGACCCTGTAGGAGGATCAGCAGTCTCAATTAGTGAGACCTTTCAAATATTGGACCACCAAACAGGCAGTATATATCAGCTGATATGAGGCCCCCAATACATATACAGCAGAGGACTGCCAGGTCTAGGTTCAGTTAGGGATGATGCACCTAACCCTCAAGAGACTGGAGGCCCCAGGGAGTTTAGAAGTCAGATGGAGTTGGGGGGTGGGGTAGGTAGCGGGTGAGGACATCCTCGTGGAGACAGGGGATTGGGGAGGGGGTATGGGATATGGAACAGTCAAAGGGTGGACCGAGGGGAGAGGTGAAGTAAAATCTGGAATGTAAAAAATAAATAAATAAATGAATAAAAAGAAAAACATTCAAGGACTGAAGAGATAAATATTTATGTTGTCAGATTGTAGATGGTAATACAATTAAGGAAAAGCAGAGAACAGAAGAGCCTAGAACACAAAAAGCTTTATCATCCTATTAGTTTTCAAGTTCACATTGATGACATCATACACTTGTAAATATGTGCAGCAGTATCTTTTAAAGTAAGATGGAATTTCATTTCAAGAGCTAGAAAAAATACCTATCTGCTTTGAGCCTGTACCTCCACATTTAAAATAGCCAAAGAATCAATTAGTTCTTCCCAAAGGAAAAATCTATCTGCCCCAAACTAAAATAAAAATAAACAAACAAACAAATAAATAAATAAATAAATAAAGGCTACATTTCTGAAATACTATGTATCTTTTAACGTCAGATATCTCAAAAGTTTTTCAAGGACAATCTTTAACGAGATTTTCATGATCATGAAGTTCAAATTTGAGTTCACTGTTTTGTTGACTCCTTTATCATTTGCTTCTTAGAAACTAGCCTCTTCTTTGGTGCATTATTTATTAAAATCTTTGCTGATCTTAACATTTTTAATTAAAAAAATAAAACAAATCGAATGCTAAGATCAAGGTGTAACTTACTTCTTTTTTTTTTTAAACTCTTTTTATTTATTTATTTATTATATGTAAGTACACTTTAGCTGTCTTCAGACACTCCAGAAGAGGGCACCAGATCTCGTTACAGATGGTTGTGAGCCACCATGTGGTTGCTGGGATTTGAACTCTGGACCTTCAGAAGAGCAGTCGGGTGCTCTTACCCATTGAGCCATCTCACCAGCCCATAACTTACTTCTATCACACCTGGCCACTACTAACTTTTGTGTTGTATCTTCTATAATATATTTGTACGTAATACAGGGCCCAAACAATATTGCTGCAAGGGGTAATGTTTGAAATTATAGTTTTTGATATGAAAATAATGACACTTCTTAATTCAATTTTATGTTTATAGTGCATATAAACTGGAGCTTGCCTTTCCATTCTATAAAGATTTGTAGCTGAAATTTGTATGACATTTATGTGGCATCATTAAGCCATTGTACTAGGGGAAAAATAACTCTTAAATCGTAAATCATTTTGATGGGAAGTACATAGCTGTTGGGAATTGGTTCTAATGCTGTCTTGATTGGAACTCCAAATTGGGAATCTGCATGTCCAAACATTGAAGGTTACTGTCTCCAACTGGTTTTTTGATTGATCAACACAGAGCCAACAGCCAATGTTGGGCAGAGAGAGAGGCGGGATTTGTAGGTTCCCAGGAGAAGAAGCACAGAGCAGAGAAAAAGGATCTCCACCAGAAGAAGGGTGGACCATGCCTGGAAGGAACAGGAGGGAGTAATGGTCAAAATGTAGGTACAAGAAGGAAAGGGCTCCCCAGAAGGGCTGCCCAGAGCATTTTGGGCAGCAAAGATGGTGGGAACGGAGGCACCCAGAAGGAACCAGGGCAACAAGATAAAATTTAGATTTAAGAGCTGCGCGCGTGTGACTGACTCTCTCTCTCTCTCTCTCTCTCTCTCTCTCTCTCTCTCTGTGTGTGTGTGTGTGTATGTGTTTCATTTGTGAATCCAGAGAGCTCTTGGGCTGGTGCAGCACACAACCCACCAGGAGCCAAAGCGGATTAACTAATTCACAGCTACACAGCACAGGCAGATGTGAGGATTTTAATAATGAAAGACTGGGTCTTGAGGTCTTGTTCACTATTTCAATTCCAGTATTTGGCAGGCTAAGGCAGGAGAAGTGAGGACTGATAGGGGTATATAGTGAATTAGACTAGACTGCACTATGTGGAAAGATCATAACTGAAAACCAGGCCAACAAGCAAGTGAGAGAGCAAGCAAGCACACAGGAGAATTGCGGAGAAACAGAATTCAGTTGCGGGGAAGTCTAGTCTCCCTCAGTAATCTGGGTCACTTGCCCAAGCCAACATCCTAACTTCCTTGATGGCCATAAGGGAAGGAATTCAGATTGGCTGAGTTATAGATAACTTTCAGAAGCAGGAAATATTGAAGCAAAGAATAAACTGTCTAGCCCTTCTCTTGATTTTGCCATTTTAATAATCCTGGTTAAATACATGAGCCATTGAAGGTGGCAGAAACTATAAATGTTTTAGAACAAACACGTTTTTTTCTCTCATACAAATACATCATTAATTTGGAGAAAGTATTGCACTGTGAAGCAAATTAGGTTTTATAACAATTAAATTTTATTAAAGAAACTAATGAAAAATTTTATTCAGAATCAAAGGATAGATCTGGCTATTGTGTAAACATAAAACAATGAGTTATTGGCAATTCAAAGGAATACTTTATAAACTGACAAGATTATTTCATTCTTCCAGTACTGATCAGAACTCCACTTTTCAAAACAAAATAAGTTAGAGCACGTCTGGAAACAAGGCACAGCCTCTGCCTCTTCTTTCTATCACCTTCCAGTCTGTGTCTTTTATTCTGTGTGTATCTAATCTCCTCCTGCCCCTCTCCTGTAGAGACTTTTTTGGTTACGTGTAAACCCATCTGGGATAACTTCACCATCTCAGGGGCTTTAGTCACATCTGCAAAGACTATCTTCATAAAGTAACATTTACAAGGTCTAGAAATTAGGACTTGCTATCACTTGTGAGACATTATTCAATCCACCACGGTTGTTTATTACTATGAGGACTAATAAATTAGTCTACGTGAAATTCTTAGAAACACTATTAGACATTGGATATTGTTGTTGGTTGTGTGACTATTCTTTTGGCCATGGGGATCTACTTCTTGAGGTAAACAGGACTTTCTCCCTTGAAGAACAGGATTCTAAAGAGGCCCATCTGGATGGATATAGTCATCACGTCATTTTGTGTGCTATTACCATGTTTAATGCTCTGCAAAGGCAGCACAGATATTCTCTTTAATGTGGATTATTTCAGTGATTATAGAATTTGTGACCTTGTGCTTTATTGTTTATTTTAAATAATGTAATAATTATGAATATTGGAAGTTATTATAGGATTAAGGATTGGACATTTACCTGTGTTTGTCTCTAAATTGACTTTATATTTATTCAGTTGATTTCAAAGAGTGGTCCTCAACCTTCCGAATGCTGTGACCCTCATGTCGCTCCTCATGCTGTGGTGAACTCTAACCATAACATTAGTTTTGTTGTTACTTCATAGCTGTAATTTTGTTACTGCTATGAATCATGATACAAATAATTTTGGAGAGGTTTGCCAAGGGGGTTGCGAACCACAGTTCAAGAACTAATGATTTAAAGTGTATTTATTTTAAAATGCTATTTATTTCATTCATGTAGGTCTTGAACTTTGATGGGTTCCAAACTGATAGTTATTAGCAGTGACAGTATATTTGTTAATTACGTAAGATGTATTATTTAATTATTAAGCTCTCTTTTCATGACACCCACAGCAAGCCTGCTCTGGTGTAGAAATTGGTTGTAATACCAGAGCTGTCCACTTGGTGGCCACTGCTACTAAATTTCTGATCAATTTTATTGAAAGGTAACATTTCATTATTAGAACCATGTTAAAATTTCTTTTATTTTACAACAATATTGAGTATATTATGTTTGAGTATGTTATGAGTAGTGGCATTATGTATCTTAGTTTATATTCTAGGGAGATAGTTTAGTGACTTTTCATAAATTTTGACTTTTAAAATATTCTAACAAGATTTTTTTTTGTGTGTGTAGCTGGATAATTGGAATGATTTAAATTTCTGAAAAATAGAAAAAATAAAAAATTTGTGTTAATTATTTTTAAATTTTAAACCAAGGAACTTGAGCAAAAAACAAAAATACTTCATCTACTGGTTTGACTTTGGAAATATATAGACACTGAGGAACCTAGAACTTGTATTATTTCTTTTGATTGATCACATTTAATAAGTATGTATCTACAGGGAACTCAAAAATATTTTTTTATGAAAATATACTTTGAAGAGAAAGCATTGTGTTAATCAAATATAAACTCTACAGTTTTCTCAGTCTAGCCCGTATTAAATTAATGAGGGCATTAGACTAAGGGGTTGTAATACCCTGAGATTTTCCTAAGCAAGATGAAACCAGCTCAGAGCAGGAATTGAACTTGTATTCTAGGAATGCGAAGCTGAAGCTGTTATAGCCAGAAACCACAAACTAGCAGCAAACCAGGACAGAAAGTTACATTTCCATTTTAAATACTAATAAATGTTCTTTGTCTCAAGTCTAGGCACCCTGTATGGAAGCTGCCCACCTAGCTCCTTCCATGGCTGCGGCAGCTTGTCTCACTCTCTGCTCCAATTTGTCCATTACAGTTTTAACATGACTAAATTTACCCTCGGACACACTACAAAGGCAAAGATGGTGTCACAGTTCTGCAAGTCATCATGAGCATATGACACATTTTCCCTTGTGTGGTATATATATATATATATATATATATACACACACACATATATATATATCCACACACACATATATATCTTTTGCTCTTGCTTTTTCTCCTTCTCCCTTTTTCCTTTCTTTATTTTTGTTTTTATGTTCTCAAGCCAAGATCTTGTAATGTAGTCCAGGCTGACCTCAAATTTGTGATTTGTGCTTTAGCTTCCCCAGTGTTGGGATAATAGGCATGAGTCACCAAGCCCAGATTTCTGGTATATTTTCCATAATCATACATTATATTTTTAAAGGCTATTTTATATTGCTGTCTTTCCTTTTTCAAAAACAAACGGAAGAATATAAAGATGCGATTTAAACTTAATAACTATGTCTACTTTATACCAAAGTATAAGCTATTGAGAATAAGAATAATTAAGATAATAAAAACAGAGACATTGCCTTCTAGAAAACCCAGAATAAAAGATGTAAGTAAAGTTTGATGCAGTTGAATTTTATTTCTAGAAATGAGCTGAAAAAAAAAATCAGTGATTTTACTGAAGTTTTGCACTGATTTAAATAGTGTAAGAATGTATTAGCCATGAAGGACTCAAACACAGATAGAAGTGAGAGCTGTCGTTTGAAATTTTACTAATTCATATGTGAATTAGTAAATGTAGAATTCAGTTATTTTATATGCTTTAGGATAAAGGTTGGTATATCTATTTTCGAAATGAGAATATTTTGTCTTTGTGAATTTTCTAGGCAGCTAGACTTAAACTTATTCAGTGAGCCATTTCAATGAACAATGCCAACGGCATATCTATCACTCACTCTTCCTCAGGAATTAGGGTAACAATTTTCTTAGCTTTTATAACACACAACTAGAATTCATGACTTGTGTGTGCTCCTGTGTTCCTCCAGAACCAGACTACAGTCTCCATGAAAGTGAATGTCTTTGTGCTTTCCACCATCCAGCATAAAATTTGACACAAAGCCTGTGCCCAGTGAGGACCTAATGAGTCATCAACTGGGATAAGGCACAGGTGTGGCTTTTCCACTTGGGCTTCTGTTTTCTCATTGGTGAATGTAGTTGTTACGTTGGACGATGTCTAGAAGTTATTTCAGGTGCCTCAGCTGCCATTAATGCTTCAAATGGGCACTGTAGCTATTTGCCATATAAGTTAATGTTAGTGTTACAGGTACTAGGGGACTGAAGGCCACTGTGAGTCTCAGTGCAGCCTGTGAAAAGATACTGAATTCCAAGACAGTGTAGGGTACAGAGTAATACCCCACCTCAAAAACCAGAATACGAATGAACTAAAAACTTAGCAAGGTTTGGGTTTTTAGCTCAGCACTTGCCTAGCATGGATAAGCACTACATTTGATTTCCAGCACTGAAAAAAAATTGATAGATACCATCAGTAAGTCTTTGGTGTTTAAACACTAAATTAAAATGCTAGAGAGATGGCTTAGTGGATGAGTGTTTGCTTTTCTCAAAAAGGATTGGGGTTTGGTTACTAGCACTCATTGTACCAGACATCTCACAACCACTGGTAACTGCAGCTTTAAGAGATCCAGTGCCTCTTTCTGGCACTTCACCCATATTCACACACACACACACACACACACACACACACACACACACATTTTGGGAACGAGGAGAGGTAGTTCACATTTCTTGGTTGGAATATTATGGGCAAACACACCCTTGGCTGCTTTTTGAATATGATTATTGTTGTTATCATTTTACAGAGGCAGCAACTGAGGCTCTGAGAAGTTCAGTAACTTGTTTGAGGTGAACAAGAGCAAAACAAAAAAATCAAACATCTGGATGGCTGACCTCAGACAAGTTGGCTTTTAACACTATAGACATATCTGCAATGCATGGACTCATGGAGGGGTTTTGAACCACTCTACCATAGCCTTTTACAGATTCAATGCAATCCAAATGAAAATCTCCATCTTATTTTTTTAATCAGAAATAGAAATAGCTATCCTAAAATTTTGATGGAACTACAAAAAATCTTAGATAGTCAAAATGATCCTGAAGAAAAATAAAGCAAAGTAAAACAAACACCAACAACAAAAACAAAACAATTCTGGAGATATTACCTCTCCAGATCTCAAGATATATTACAGAGTAATAATGATAAAAACAGTATGGCACTGGCACAAAAACAGACATGTAGACCAATGGAACAAAACCCAAGACCAAACGTTGTTGTGGATACAGATGATTTGTGGTTCTTTCTCAGGAACTAACCCTGACCCAGGCCCAAGACTATGTCTTCCAGGGCAAAAGAAGGCCACAAAGGCAAGGAAGCACAGAAGAAAGAACTCAGATAAGGGGTCAAAGATACTGTTTGCTGGATCTCTGCTTGCAATGCAATCTCTAGGAATCAGATAAACAATATATAAACAGCAAGTTTAGTAACTTGTTTGAGGGAAAATAAAAATTGTTCACTCTTCAATTAAGTCTTGATTTCTTTTTTTTTAAGATTTATTTATTGATTATATGTAAGTACACTGTAGCTGTCTTCAGACACACCAGAAGAGGGAGTCCGATCTTGTTAAGGATGGTTGTGAGCCACCATGTGGTTGCTGGGATTTGAACTCAGGACCTTTGGAAGAGCAGTCGGGTGCTCTTACCTGCTGAGCCATCTCACCAGCCCAAGTCTTGATTTCTTAAGGTGCATTTTTTTCTTCAAATTTTTTATTATTGGCCCTTTTGAACTATCTGTACTAAATTTATACTGTCTACTTTAGTATGTTGGCTGGAGTTATATTTCATTTTAGATGAACTGAATTCACTATGAAACTTTAAACTATTACAACAGGTTTCCTTATTAGTTTAGATGCTCCAGTTTCTAACAACATTCCACAATTTCCATCAGTAAAACTTCACAAACATTTGACTTATTCTGTCTAGATATCCCAATTTGTGTTTCTAAAATGGATTAGAAATATTTTTTCATTATCATTTACCCTGTTTCCCCTTCCATTGGAATGCAAGTTTCAAGAATGTAGAGGTTTTGTCTCTTTTACTCACTACTAACTATGGCCATAGAACAAAGACTATGCCTGTTCTATTGGGCTTTCCACATATTCTAAGTTGATATTACAGTTTCTTTTTCTGTTTTTTTTTCAGGACATTACAGTTTCTTTTTTTTTTTTCCATTTTTTATTAGGTATTTAACTCATTTACATTTCCAATGCTATACCAAAAGTCCCCCATATCCACCCACCCCCACTCCCCTGCCCACCCACTCCCCCTTTTTGGCCCTGGTGTTCCCCTGTACTGGGGCATATAAAGTTTGCAAGTCCAATGGCCTCTCTTTCCAGTGATGGCCGACTAGGCCATCTTTTGATATATATGCAGCTAGAGTCAAGAGCTCCGGGGTACTGGTTAGCTCATAATGTTGTTCCACCTATAGGGTTGCAGATCCCTTTAGCTCCTTGGCTACTTTCTCTAGCTCCTCCATTGGGAGCCCTATGATCCATCCATTAGGTGACTGTGAGCATCCACTTCTGTGTTTGCTGGGCCCCGGCATAGTCTCACAAGAGACAGCTACATCTGCATCCTTTCAATAAAATCTTGCTAGTGTATGCAATGGTGTCAGCGACATTACAGTTTCTAATGCACTAGTTTTGCTTCATAATAATCTGACAATTGTTTTGCTGATCTGGGTAAACTTGTATTGAAATGTTTTATGTACTGATTCTGTTGAATTTTACATGTACAGAATGAAAACTTCTGAAAAAAAGGCAGCTTTACCTCAGCTTTTTTTTTTAATTAATTTATTTTTATTATATGTAAGTACACTGTCTTCAGACACTCCAGAAGAGGGAGTCAGATCTCATTACGGATGGTTGTGAGCCACCATGTGGTTGCTGGGATTTGAACTTCGGACCTTCAGAAGAGCAGTTGGGTGCTCTTACCCACTGAACCATCTCACCAGCCCTTTAACTCAGCTTTTAATCAGCATCTAGTTCTTAAAATAAATGTTGCTTAAACTGGGAATTCCATGCATGGATATTAACATGTCTAAAGGGAGGGCACTGGGTATTCACCTTGTCTAAAGAGAAGACACAGAAAGTCTTGTTATTAGTTATGTTAGGAACTTAAAGTTTGAATTGATACAACTTTGTAAGGTGAATAAACAGCTTTTGGTCATTTATTTGTTAATATGTCCAACAAATGTTTAATTATAAATTACATCTTTAAATAACTGATGTCACTCTATCCTTTTATTTCAGTGAATATATCAAATTATGCAATTGAGTATCTAATTTGGAATAAAATTTTGTATCTGGGGTAACTTGGTAGAAAATTTAACAATGATATAAATTGTCATTAAGTTGTTTATAGTGATTTGTCTCTAGTAAATTGACTATGTGGTCATTTCTTCAGTCTCTACTCCACACTTTGTCTCTGTAACTCCTTTAGTTATTGTTTTCTTAATGACTGTCTTTCTGAGTAGAGTTAGGTGGGATCTCAATGTAGTATTGTTTAAATTTTTGGAGACTTTTATAAATGTATATAATGTACCTCAATCATATCTTGCTCTCTACTCCCTCCTTCCCCTTAACCTTCCCTATCTCCCTGTATCTTTTCCTTCTAGATTCAAGTCCTCTTTACATTTTTTTAACCCACTGAATATATTTAGTGCTACCCATGCATATATGGTTGTAGAGACATCACAGGCAAAGTAGTTAACTGTTAGTGATTACACTACAAAGAAAAAATTGACTGTCCCTCCTGTATCAGCCATCAATTGTCAGTAGATACCCAGGTAGGGCTGGGTTCTAAGGAGCCTTCTCTACCACTGTGCTGAATCTTTTAAAATCTGCCTTAGATATTTTTTTCAGATCTTGTACAGGTAACCACAGTTGCTGTGACTTCATGTGCACTATCCATGCTGTGTCCAGAGAATACCATTTCATAGTATGCCTGTCCATCTGCTGGCTCTTATATTCTTTCCCCCACCCCCTCTTTCATAATGCTCCCTGAGCCTTGAGTGATGTCAGGGTTTCCATATATGTACCACATCTCTGGATGGGAACTCACAGATACCTATTCACAGCATCTTAAACAGTTACAGCTCTCTAAATTAGACACTGCCCTGTTAAGAAGCTTCCCTAACCAAGGCTGGAAGGAATAAAAATCTATTGGGTCTATCTCATGTTGATAATTCGTCACTGAAATAGAATGTTTTGATCTGAAATGCTCAGGTGCTAGAACTAAACTCAGGGTCTAGTGCAGTGTAACTCCAATCTAAGCGCATGGGACTTGTGTGGGTATTTGAATATGTGGTGCTTGGGAATAAATGCTAGATGGCACATATGCCAGGCAAGTGATCTATCTGTGAGCTCTATTCTCAACCTAAAAGCAGCAGTTTTGAACTAGAAAAGCATATCACATTTCTGCAGCTTTTGCTGCTATAACTGCAAAATACCTTTGTAAAAAAAAAAGGTAATATACAAAGATCAAATAATGATAGAAAAATCATTATAGAACAACACATAAGAATTATCCTGTTAGATCATGCTGAGTGAAGTACCCAAGACCCAGAAAGACATGTATGCTATGTACTCACTTATAAGTGAACATTAGCCATAAAGTGCAGGATAACCATACAACAATTCACAGACCCAAAGAAACTGGGGAACAAGGAGTGGCCCAAGGGAGGATGTGTGAATCACACTCAGACGGGGAAACAAAATAGTCATTAGAGGTAGATGGAAAGAGGGAACTGGGTAGGAGAGGAGGTAAGAAGGGGAGTGATGATGGACATCAGGTGTTAGGAGAGGGGAGTGGGAGAGGGCTAGGAGTTAGAATGGAAACCAGTGGGGGAGGGGGCATCTCTGGGACTAGCTGGAGGCCTGGCAGGGGAAGGCTGCCAGGAGTCTATGGGGAGAGGGGAGGACCCTAGCTGAGATTCCTAATTCCTAATTCAAAAGTGTTGCTTCTCACTCCCCCAAACCCCTGTAGTTGAATTGTATGTCAAATAAATTGTAATAAATGTGGGGTCATTCTTTCTCTTTTAGTTGTTTTTCAGTCTTAACACTCTAACTGTTCTTTCCTTTGTGTGCCTATGATATTACTTACTTATAAAAATTACTTTAATTGTATATCTTATAATTATATTTAGAGCACATATATAGTATTTAAAACTTCTAAATTCCAAATGTACACATACCAACTATGTGATATTCACATACTATCAACAAGATTTAAGTGCAAAGCATATATAAAGAGTGTTAGCACAAGGTGCTGGCTAGTTGTTGTTGTTTTGTTAGTTTGTTTGTATTTTTTTCTTTTTAAAAATTTATTAGGTGTTTTCTTCATTTACATTTCCAATGCTATCCCAAAAGTCTTCCATACCCTCCCCCCCCCAATCCCCTATGCACCCACTCCCACTTCTTGGCCCTGGCATTCCCCTGTACTGAAGCATATGGAGGGCATCATGCTGAGTGAGGTAACCCAATCACAAAGGAACTCATACAATATGTACTCACTGATAAGTGGATATTAGCCCAGAAACTTAGGGTACCCAAGATATAAGATACAATTTGCTAAACACATGAAACTCAAGAAGAACGAAGACCAAAGTGTGGACACTTTGCCCCTTCTTAGAACTGGGAACAAAACACCCATGGAAGGAGTTACAGAGACAAAGTTTGGAGCTGAGACAAAAGGATGGACCATCTAGAGACTGCCATATCCAGGGATCCATCCCATAATCAGCCTCCAAATGCTGACACCATTGCATACACTAGCAAGATTTTGCTGAAAGGACCCAGATATAGTTGTCTCTTGTGAGGCTATTCTTGGGCCTAGCAAACACATAAGTGGATGCTCACAGTCAGCTATTGGATGGATCACAGTGCCCCCAATGGAGGAGCTAGAGAAAGTACCCAAGGAGCTAAAAGGATCTGCAATCCTATAGGTGGAACAACAATATGAACTAACCAGTACCCAACTGGAGCTCGTGTCTCTAGCTGCATATGAATCAGAAAATGGCCTAGTCGGCCATCAGTAGAAAGAGAGGCCCAACTGGTCTTGCAAACTTTATATGCTTCAGTACAGGGGAACGACAGGGCCAAGAAGTGGGAGTGGGTGGGTAGGGAGTGGTTGGGGGAGCGTGAGGGGGACTTTTGGGATAGCATTGGAAATGTAAATGAAATAAATACCCAATAAAAAAAAAGAAAAAAAATTTCATCTATGTCTGTTCATCTATGTCTTTTTATTGGGGCGTTGAGTCCATTGATATTAAGAGATATTTAGGAAAAGTAATTTTTCTTCCTATTATTTTTGTTGTTACAGTTGGCATTCTGTTCTTGTGGCTGTCTTCTTTTAGGTTTGTGGAAGGAGTACCTTCTTGCTTTTGCTGGATCATGATTTCTGTCCTTGTATTGTTTTTGTTTTTATGTTTTTTTCTGTTATTATCCTTTGAAGGGCTGGACTTGTGGAAAGATAATGTGTGAATTTGGTTTTGTCATGGAATTCTTTGGTTTCTTCATCAATGGTAATTGAAAGTTTGGCTGGGTATAGTAGCCTGGGCTGGCATTTGTGTTCTCTTAGTGTCTGTATAACATCTGTCCAGGATCTTCTGGGTTTCATAGTCTCTGGTGAAAAGTCTGGTGTAATTCTAATAGGCCTGCCTTTATATGTTACTTGACCGTTTTCCCTTACTGCTTTTAATATTCTACCTTTATTTAGTGTATTTATTGTTCTGATTATTATGTGTCGGGTGGAATTTCTTTTCTGGTCCAGTCTATTTGGAGTTCTGTAGTCTTCTTGTATGTTCATGGGCATTTCTTTCTTTAAGTTTGGGAAGTTTTGTTCTATAATTTTGTTGAAGATATTTGCTGGCCCTTTAAGTTGAAAATCTTCATTCTCATCTACTCCTATTATCCGTAGGTTTGGTCTTCTCATTGTGTCCTGGATTTCCTGGATGTTTTGAATTAGGATCTTTTTGCATTTTGCATTTTCTTTGATTGTTGTGCCGATTTTCTCTATGGAATCTTCTGCACCTGAAATTCTCTCTTCCATCTCTTGTATTCTGTTGCCGATGCTTGAATCTATGGTTCCAGATTTCTTTCCTAGGGTTTCTATCTCCAGCATTGCCTCCCTTTGGGTTTTCTTTATTGTATCTACTTCCCTTTTTAGGTCTAGTATGGTTATGTTCATTTCCATCACCTGTTTCCTGTTTTTCTGTAAGGACTTCTACCTGTTTGGTTGTGGTTTCCTGTTTTTCTTTAAGGACTTGTAACTCTTTAGCAGTGTTCTCCTGTATTTCTTTAAGTGAGTTACTAAAGTCCTTCTTGATGTCCTCTACCATCATCATGAGATATGCTTTTAAATTCGGGTCTAGGTTTTCGGGTTTGTTGGGGTGCCCAGGACTGGGTGAGGTGGGAGTGCTGCATTCTGATGATGGTGAGTGGTCTTGGTTTCTGTTAGTAAGATTCTTACATTTGTCTTTTGCCATCTGGTAATCTCTGGAGTTATTTGTTATAGTTGTCTCTGGTTAGAGCTTGTTCCTCCTGTGATTCTGTTAGCCTCTATCAGCAAACCTGGGAGACTAGCTCTCTCCTGAGTTTCAGTGGTCAGAGCACTCTCTGGAGGCAAGCTCTCCTCTTGTAGGGGATGTGCACAGATATCTGGCAGAATATGAAGGCCTGAAATAGAGCCTTTCCCAGAAGCTGTTAGCTTCTGTTTTCCCAGAAGCTGTTAGCTTCTGTAGTCTATACTCTCACCTGCGCAGACTAGTCTCAGAGGGATCTGGGAACCAAGATGGCTTCTCCAGGTACTCTGGCAAAGCCCTCCCCGGTGGGGCAGACACCTCTCCTCTGGCAGGGAAGGTGCCTGGATGTCTGAAGCCCGAAATGGGGTCTGCCTCAGAAGCTGTCCTCTAGGGACCTTGTGGGTGTCTTCCAGCGCCCAGGTGAAGTAGTGCTGGCGCCGACTGTAAGAGATTTGTGACCCTGTTCAGGCCGGGTTTTCTTCTTCCCTAATGCTGTCTCTGGTCCTGCAATGGGGTCTGCCTCAGAAGCTGTCCTCTAGGGACCTTGGGGTGTCCACTGAAGCTGTCTTTAGAAACACCAGAAGAGGGCGCCAGATCTCACTATGGATGGTTGTGAGCCACCACGTGGTTGCTGGGATTTGAACTCGGTACCTTCAGAAGAGCAGTCAGTCAGTGCTCTTACCACCGAGCCATCTCACCAGCCCTTTTATAAACTTTCTAGATGCTATTTAAGAGTCTGGTGGCTGGACAGCGTGATTACATGTGAAACTTAAGACATCTCTTTGCCCACATATACTTCTGGAAGAGCTTGAGCTCTAAGCACAATATTGTAACTGTGGCTTCTCTATCCCAAGGTCAGGATAGCACCCTGTCTGTACATGAGAAATGCACCTCCAAGGATGTGGGCGGGTTTCTTAGATCACTTGGTATGGCTTCCTCTCTCCAAAGGGTGTTATCCTAAAGACTGAAGTTAGCTACAGCGCTGAGATGGCAGCACAGCATTTGGGTTACCATTTATGTTCACACCCTTTCCGTATTAGGACCCAGGAGAGTGATCTCAATACCAAGTGGTCCATTCGAATGCTTGGTAGTTTGGTGAGACAGCTTACCCATTCACTGTTGTCAAAAATTTTCAGCGCTAAGCTGAAAGCCCCAGCTGCAATTTGAGAAGGAGCAAAATGAACCATTTTGTAGTCCAGCATGGAGAGCTCCATGAGGTATTTGGCCAAAGTGTGCTGCTCGATGTCAACCTCTCCGACTTTAGATGCTCTGTGGAGGAAGGGCAGAGGCAGAGGGAGACCTAGACTGAAGTTCAGAACTCTGAGAATCTTCATCTCCATCTGTCTGATCTGGTGCTTAGCTAAGTGTTGTTAGTCACAAAGGCGAAGTCACCTATTTCTGGAGGGTACATCTCATATTTGCTTGCAATAAACATAGCAGTTACACCGACCAGCTGCAGCATCTTCTTGGGTACACAACTGTTCTGCATGAACCGATCAATAATGGACACAGTCATAAACATGGTCTCCTGAAGCAGCCTAAATTTCATCTGAACCTGTATTAGCCAGTCAATGAGGATAGCTCTCATATTTCTAGTCACTTCAGACCCTGTAGGTATTTTGGTCTAACTGACTGCTCTTCCTCCAGTTGTCTGAGATAAGCATAGACATCTTTCACATATTCACTACAGAGGTTTGGGTCAGCTCCATCATCTGCGTCTACGTTATTCACTGCAAGGATTACATCAGAGAAAGCCTGACACAGATACTCTTCTGCAGGCACACATCCATTGGACTTGGAGAGGGATTATCAACCAAAATAGGTTCAGGAGAAAGCTTCTCTTCTCTAACATGTTCAAGTTCAGGTTCAGGCTCAGGCTCAAGTTCCATCTCTGGTTCACACCCAGGCACCTTCTCTACAGGTTTTGGTAGGGCTTTAACAGTACCCTTTCCAGTACCCAGCGTTTTTGCTTCCCTTTTCAGAGGCACTCTTTCCTGTAGCTCTTCGCTGACTTTATTACTAATGTCTCCAAGAGCAGTTCTCGGTCTCAGCCCGGGCTTGGAAGCAGCAGTAACTGTCACAGGCATACGCTTGGCGCCTGCCATACTGACCTTGGCCTTATTTTCTGTGTTAATTTTCGTGTTCCTAGTGACCCTGAGCGCCATGGCTCCTACGAAAGCAGAGGTTCCCTGATCCGAGAAGACACCCTAACCTCTGGCTATCCACAGCTAAACACTAACAGCCGTTCCTCCGCAGCACGCCTTGTTTGTATTTTTATCAACATAACACAAACCTAGATATATCTGAGGAGGAACTACAAATGAGAAAAATGCTTCCATATGATTGGCCTTTAGGAAAGCCTGTGGGATATTTTCCTAATTAGTGACTGATGTAGGAGATTCTAGCGTATTGTGAGTGATGGCAGTCCTGTGCATATAGTCCTGGGGTAGTTAAGAAAGCAGGATGAGGAAACCTTTAGAAGCAAGTCAGTGATCAAAGTTCTTCCATAGCTCTTGCTACTTACTGTTCCTGCCTCTAGGTTCCTGTCCCGAGATCTAGTCCTGACTTCCTTTGATGACGGACTGTGATGTGGAAGCCTAAGCCAAGAAAGCATTTTCCATTGCATAGTCGTTTCCATAGAATATTTAGTTGACTTTACTAAATTCTTATCTACAGCTGGATTTTTTTCCTGAATATACCTATAGAAAATCTGAAAATAGAACTAAGTCATGACCTACAGTAAGTTTTGAGTTTGAGGAAGAACAATCCACATAAAAGCCAACAACCAGATAATCATTTAGAAATAAAATGAAGTCCAAAGGCAAGTGTAGAAAGAGTTCACATGACAGGGCACGACTCATTTAAATGTATGTGTGAGAGACTCTGCACATGTGCAAGCAACTTGAGTCTCTGATTTTTTCACACAATCTGGCTAAGACATTAAAACCTAAACACCCCAGATTAAATAGTTCAGACTCTGAATTGCCTTAATCCACATAAATCCTGCCATAAATCTCCAGGATAAAAGACATAAAATGTCAGAGTGCAATGAGGACCCATGTGCAAGCTATGTTTGTGTATGATTTATTGGGCAAAGGGTGAAAGCTAAAAGGCCCTTCCTCCCCTTCATTGTTAATATTAATACAGAATTAGCAACACCATGCAATGCACAGTGCACAGAAGTAAACATGATCAATTTTTCTGACACTGCAGAATGCAGCCCAAAGTCAACTGACAATGATGTTCCAAACGCAGAATCACAAAAGGAATAAAATGAGATTAAATTCAATACAAATGTTTTATTACTTTACAAGCATAGCAAGATTGAAAGATTACAACTACATCCTTTTAAGTACTGGATTGCGTCTTTTTTTTTTTTTTTTTGTAACCTCTCTAGAGAAAAATATCAAGGGGACCCTTTCAATACTACATAATTAAAATAAATGCTGGCTGCTCTATTTTGCTTATTTTGCATTTGTGATTTATGTATTTTTATGTTAAAGTGGTGTTGCTCAGTAGGAACAGCAGTATACCCCCTGCATGTCCCACAAATCATCTACAAAAGTGTTGTATGTACCACCATCTACTGAGAGCAAATGGGTGTTTTCTGTAAACATATTATTAATGTTTACAGAACATCAAATGCAGTCTGCATACTAATGCAGTCCAATATTCCACAGAATCATCTGACGTGATAAGTGGGTTTCTCTCTTCAGTCGTTGAATCTCTCCATTTCCAATTAGTATTATTTGCACTTAGTTCTCCACCATGTAAGGAACTGTCTGACTATTGCTAAACATCCAGGGACAAATTATTCAGATCATAAATAAATAAATAAATAAATAAATAAATAAAATTTAAAAAAAAGAACCAGCCTAACATTCTAAGCTCAGACAATTTCAGATCATCTTTTATCAAGTTACTTTATCCCCATATCCAAAAATAAATAAATATTAAACTCATTACTCTCCAAACAGCTGTAAAGGTCTCCAGGATGACTCTACATGAAGAGAACTGTTAAATAAGTTAAACATAGTATATATGGCCAAATTCATGAAGTACAAATTTAAATGAGTGACGATCATATTCTAAAGAGGAATGCAAATTTCTAAGCTAGACAAAATTATATTGCTTGTTGAGAAAAACAAAGTACTACATGCTTCTAATTGTCAATATTTACATACATAGTATGTCTAGAGTAAACATGTTCAGCACATCTTCAAAGTGTACAACCACTTGTACACAGAGGGCACTATTCCTTATCTTAGAGAAGAATAGACAGAGGTAGATGTTCTTACCATTTGTGCAAGAGTTTGTCACATAGCTAACAATTTCCCCACATCACAAGCGATTCATGGTTAAAGTGGAGAAAAAAATAAAATTACATAAACTAAATGACTTCATAAAGGGCAAATATGTTTATCTACTTTATATGCTATTGTAAATCTATAAAATATTTTATAAGCCAATGAAAATGCAGAGTAGAATGCATTCTGATGACTTTAAAGACCTTCATTGTCTAATGGTTGTAAAATTTTTATACAGCCATCTCTGCATGCTTTATTCTGTCAAAACTGTGATTCTACAATATGTATATATAGTAAATATAAATATACTCTAGTAAAGAAGACCATTTTAATGATTCATCAAAATTGGGAAATTTTGCAATTGGGAAATTAAGCAATTCTTTTCTCTCTCTCTCTCTCTCTCTCTCTCTCTCTCTGTGTGTGTGTGTGTGTGTGTGTGTGTGTATGCGTGTTTAGTATTAAGAGAATAAACTCAAGGCCTTGCACATGCTAAGCACTAAGCTATTCCCAAAGCATTGAGAATATTCTAAGACTCTAAAGGTTATAGATAAGATAAAAGGTGATAAATTATGCACTTTAATGAACTTCAAGGTATAATCTTATCTAAATTTTATTACTTTTTAAATTTATGTAAACATTTAAATATGGACATTTATATAGAAAAATGTTCAATAATTGTTAAGACAACCAAGGAAAATAAGTTCCTATCATATAGTTTCAGCCATGATTTCCTCCTAGTGCTACTAGTGGTCATCCTACAATAAATAGAATAAACTATTCTGTGGCATATTAATATATGAGTTTATAAAAGTGAAAGGATGTGACAAAGGCTGTTAATAACACAAGGTGAGATGGTGGTGCCAATGCATAGAATTTGGCAGTGGTAATGGAGAGGGAAGTGTTTATTGATAATGAATGATATATTTTTTTGTTTTTTGTTTTTTGTTTTTTTTGATTTGTTTTTTTGAGTCAGGGTTTCTCTGTATAGCCCTGGCTGTCCTAGAACTCACTTTGTAGGCCAGGCTGGCTTCAAACTCAGAAATCTGACTGCCTCTGCCTCCCGAGTGCTGGAATTAAAGGCCTGCGCCACCATATTTTATGTCACGAATGTTGCCTATTTACTATTGGCAAGACTACATTAGTACATGAAATGACTGAAAAGTTTATTTTATTATATTCTAGCTTTGGCATACAAAACGAAATGTTACTTTCCCAATTTGTTGCATAATAAGTAATAGTACATATTCTTATCATTACTGAGGTCCATCTGTTTATTTATGTTAACAAATAATTTTGTTGTTTTGAATGTTCCTGAAAGTTCTTAGGCTAAATGAGATTACATTGTTGCAAAATCAAAATCACTAATTTTTAACAATATCTTTGTCATACAGTAATTATAACAAATTATTCTAATCTGTGACTATATTTTTGTTAAGAAAATAGCACTGTGATATATTGTTGTGTAAGATTATCTTTACTTTGTCAGCTTAGGAAACTTTATAAAAGTTACCATTGTAGGGTGAGTAAGATGACTCTATGAGACAAGACACCTGTCACCAAGCCTGAAGACCTTAGTTCTTCAAACAATGGCAGCACAAATCCATCCATCCATCCATCCATCCATCCATCCATCCATCCATCCAATAATGCTACCATTGTGACATTTTAATGGTAGCAATTTCTACCTGGTAGACATTTAATTTTTTTCTTAAAATTTTTTTCATTTATTTAGTGCGAAGGGCGTATCAGAGAACACCTTTGGAAGTTGGCTCTCACAAACCATGTAGATCCCAGGAATTAGGCTTGGCAGTAGATACTTTTCCTTTTAAAAATATTTCCTGACCGGGCGTGGTGAGGCACGCCTTTAATCCCAGCACTAGGGAGGCAGAGGCAGGAGGATTTCTGAGTTCGAGGCCAGCCTGGTCTATAACGTGAGTTCCAGGACAGCCAGGGCTATACAGAGAAACCCTGTCTCGAAAAAACAAACAAAACAAAACATGTTTCCTGTTTATGCTTTGGCTTTGTTATGGCCTTTCTGAGTTACTTATGGAGAATAGATAGCAATTTCATAAAACTGTTTCATCAACAATATTCACACTGTACAAAACCAGTGGTTAAAATATATTGATAGACATGGATCATGGAAATGACATTATTCATACCAGTAAATGCTTTGGAACTCCTTAATACCATTTACTAAAAACATCAATTCATTTTATTGTTCATTGTGATCAAAATAGAAGTTTCTATACATTTCTCAATGGTGCATTTAGTCTACATATAAAAACCTTGTCTAACTCAACAAGACAAAGTGAAGACAACTGCACTAATTCAAAGAGCTATTTACCCTAGGAACACGCACAAACACACACACACACACACACACACACACACACACACACATGAAATAAATATCTCTTTTACCTTTATTCTTCAAATAATTTTGTTAATTTCAGTTGGCAACTATGTATTTTGTATTTTTTAGATTACATCTGTCCTGTCGTATATCCATATTAATTATTCTGCTGGCAACTTGTACTTTACCCACCATTCTCTATCCACCACTCAGGGGATAGTGTAGAGCTCAGGTGATGCCTACCTAATCAATAGTCTCTTTTAAATGGCTGAGTCAAGAATAGAACCCAAGTTCCAGGATTATTACACAAATTAAATATATGATGCCAAACAAAAGCAAAATAAAAGTTATTATATACATTTGCTAGAATGAGCTCAGATAAAAATGATGATCAATGGATGCCCAGAGACTGCAGAGTCAGAAGATGCAGAAAACAGAGGATGCTGTAGCAGCCTGGTCATCCTGCTAGTGACACAGCATCTGAAATCAACAGTCTGAGCAACTTCATCAGTCACGATATCATTCTCTCTAGACTTAGAGTTCTGACAGAGTTTAGTAAGTGCAGCTTTGAGCATGTAATTGCTCCTTACCTACCAATCTAAGAGGAAATAACTATCTATCATGAATAATCAAAGTGGAAAAAGGGGCACTGCCTGGCAAAAATTTGATACTTTAAAAAACTGAATGAAATTTTGGGTATCCAACAATGAGGGTTCAGCACAATCGACTGAATTTAGTAGTGATCATGTCTGTCTTTTCAAACACATTCATGAGTCATGTAATACATTTAATAGATCACAGTGACCTATTAAAAGAAAAACTAAATGAAGACGAAACACCATCAGAATACATTGTATGTAAGATGTTTGTGGATTTCTGTCCTTTCTTTTTATATATGCCTATGGGATGCATGGCATGATGTGTGCATGTGAATGCAGCAGTGCCCCACAAAGCTAGTGTCAGGGCTGCTCTGAGTCACTGTGCAGAACCAGCACTACAGATGCTTTTTAACCCAGACCAGTGAAGTGTGAGATAGGCATATCCTCACCTACATAACAGGTGGTATGAATCTTTCATACTCAACTACTATACGGAGCTTCTTTCCCTTTGCTATGATAAAAATCCCTAATGAAATTCCTTAAGGAGAAGGTATTAGTCTGGCTCACATTTTAAGACAAAGTCTATCATGGTGGGTAAGTGAAGGCAGCAAGTGCTTTAATTGGATGCTTACCTTACATCCACAGTCAAGAAACAGAGAAATTAATATTTGCTTCTGCTCAGTTTCTTTTCTCCATTTATGTGGTCTAGGATGCCCTGCTGTAGGAATGGTTCCAACCACAATCAAGATGAATCTCTCTACGGCAATTAAGGTAATCAAGGCAATTCTCAGAGGCTTGCCTAAACTAGCCAATCACTCCCAGGTGTGTCCAGATGCTTTGCTTCTGGGTAATTCAAATGAGAAGTAGGCTAGACTATCCCCTAGAAAAGTAAACTGTTTCTTTCTTGACTAAAACGCCAAAAATGTCCTTCCGTCTCTTGGCAACCTCTTCTTTCCTAGAGGCCGTAAATGCCAAAAAAACACAGGGGATGTGATCTCATATCTGGTTTGTAAAATAATTTTTAGAGTACTTCCCTTGAGTGAGGGACGTACCAGTTAAAAAAGAAAAGGGGAAAAGAGAAAGGAAAGAAAAAAGAAAAAAGAAGCCTCCTCATTAAGAAAAAAGGATTCCTTAGCTGAGTGGAGACTTACATTCTAGTTGGTTGGGGTCATTCATTCTTCCAATAGACCACCCTAGGGAAGCCAGCTCACATTAAGCTAGGGCTTTACCTCTTTAAGATGGACATATTGCTTTTTCCTTCTCAGAATTCTTTCCTGCAGTGCAGTAGCTTATAGGGCCATAGTGCTATGCAGCTATGTAGTTCTAAGTCAGCTCACTACAGTGCTGTGTGGGAATTTAGCTGTAAATCAGCCTACTTTTCAGAATTCAACATTTCCTTTCTTCTCTCTGTCTCTTTTCCAAGCATGCTTGCTTTGACACTTCAGACTTCCCCCCAAACATTTGAGCTTCCTTACTCTGTCTCTAAAGCCTTTCCTTGTCGTGTAGCTACTTATCTGCCATGTGTCTAGCCTCCATACCAACTTACATGGCATGGCCTTTTTTCTTTCTCTTATCCGTTTTCCTCCTGTGGGAAGCTTCTGGAGGATACAGATTGCCTGCTTGGAGATTTTTCTCCTCGAAATGCAATTGAAATCATCCTTGAGCTTCGGTTAGAGTCCATCCTCCAATTATTTTATTAAAGAGACTAAAAAAGCCAAGACGGAGCCTCCAGTATCCGCTGCATCAATTCTAGATTCTGTCAAGTTGAGAATATTAATCATTGCAGTAACATGGGTTATAGAATGATATCACTTTAATTGGGATAAATAACATGTGAATCTATTTGGTTGCTATCTTTTCTAAATCATTCATAGCTGCAAAAATAAGTACTTCCGATTCATAGTTTTAATGTCCTTAACAAAAGGGGCTTCAGCTTGCTCCTTCCCGTCTGTGATGTGTGGTCACATATCCTCCCATCTCCCAAAATGAAACCAGAATGGGATCTTAGAATTGTGCCAAAATAAGTACTTATTATGTGAGCTCCTGATTCTATAGTGCTTTGTTTAAGCTTCCAAGATAACTAGGAGCTGGTGAGTTCCACCAAGAAACCCAATGGTAATATCAAGTCAGTAAAAATTGTCTCTTTCTCTCTCTTCCTCCCTCCCCCACTTTGTGTGTATCTGTTTCTCTGTGTGCATGTTTCAATACAACATTAAAAGGTCTGAATAAACAGAACCCGAGAACAAAACTTTCACAGTGGAAAAGTATTGACTCATTAAAAGGAATGACTTGTGTTCAGTTTACACAAAGGAAAGAGGAATATTCGACAATACTTTGATTTCAAGTAGCTAGAAACTAAATGTAAAAAAATCAGTTTTCTTTCCTCCCAGCTCCTGCTATGGGAAAGACAACTCTGAGATTAATTATTTATTAATAAAGGGCACAAGCTTTGGCTCACTCCCCAATTAGATTGTAATATATCTAACTATTCTATGTCTTCCAGTACCTCTCCTAAGCTTCATGCATTCTAAGTCCCGGGCAAATCTCCCCTTTTTTCCTATCCTGAGTTCAGCTACCTGATGGTTTATGTCTGCCTCCTCAGTGTTCAGCCTGTATCTCCCGTGCCTCTCACTATGCCCCAGAATCTTCTCTCACTGCCAGCTTATTTCCTGCTTTAGCTCATTGGGCGTAGGCTTTTTTTTTTTTTTTGTTGATAGATCTTGCTTATAAGAGATTGCCTCTAGGAAATATTTTGTTACTTACTTCTTATAAAATTAAAAAGCTTGGTATTTCAAGACACTTTGTTCATCCAAGGATTTTCTATGGCTGAATTCTATTACTAACATTTCATGGAATACAAATTTATCTCTTGGCTTAACTGCAAAACATTTAAGGGCAGCAATAAACTTTTAAAACTCATTAACTGAGGTGTTTCAGAAATTATTATTTTAAAACAATAGCAGAAAACAACGGTCCTCTTATATTAGAAGTAGTTAAAATGAACAAATTGAAAGCTGCTCAATTAAAAACTTTAAAAGGTGAATTGGACAATGCATGAATTAAGTCTTAATAAAGCATCTTTCAAGAAAAAAAGAAATGGTTACACTAAGGTTTTCATACAATGATCAGACAAATTTCAAACATTATCCTGATAATATTCCACTTACAAATGCCACAAACATATTTTCCGAAAGATTCTCTTGCTGAGTATGAAATTATACAAAATAGCTAAAATATCTTACAAGGCAAATGGAAAACTGTTAATCTAGTTGTAGCTAAACACATCGCAGAAACAAGCAATCAGAGCGATGCCCCCAGAGAGTAATGCAAAAGGACACAGATTCCAACTTCTATTGCATTGATTAGATTTTTATTTACTTCTGTCATCAAATAAGAAGAAAATATTAATTAACCACTGGATAGTCAAATAGCACATCATAGCATCTGCTACCCTAGGCTTCTCCCTCTTTGACACACCCTGATTCACGAAATGAGGCTGTTGCATAACATAGGGAGATAAACAGTGATGATAACTGATGGCACGCCTTCTACACCTGCCAGATGCCCCAGGGTAAGGGATAACTCTTCTTGTCTATTCACTAAACCAGAAATGTGATATATAATGGTATGCAGAATTTAGACACATTCAACTGCCCCATGCCAAACAAATTTAACAAATTTTCATTGATTTCGTTTTCTTTAAATAATCCATAATTTCATGTATGTATGGGATACAATGTTAGGTTTTGATAGATGTAAACATTGTAGAATGTATGCTCATTTAAATAAAATACTTGAATAACACGTGGGTTTGAATTCCAGACTAAATCCCAGTTAAACTCTAATATTGGTCTGTAACAGACACATTCATTAAACATGAGCAAGGGATAATTTCTAAAATCACATAGGTCTAGAAAATGGTAAAATAGAAAGGTATCTCAGTATAAGTTTTGTTTTATATTCACTCTAGAAGTATGTTAAACTAAAGAGTTTATTAAGTTCACAGTCATCTATTAAAATGTAAAAGCTGTAAAAAGAAATACATTGACTTTGCACTTCAACAATTCAATTTAGTAGAAAAATGTATAAAGACCTCGAAAAGAGAAAACAAAGTCAAGATATTCAGAATGTAGTGGGTATGAGAAACAAAGAGTGTCCATGACAAAGCAGAGGAATAAAATAAATAAGGATAACCAAGAGCAGAACAATATAAACTCATGAGTGATTATGTATTATTCTGGGTGTAAAGGAAAAGTAAAGATGTGTACAAGGTTGTTGTCTGAAATATAGCATGCACGTAACACTATTAGAGAGATAGAGGGGGATGAAAGATCAAGTTTTATACACTTTAATAGTTTAAGAGAGAGGTATACTGTAAACCTACATATAAGATTTCAAGAGAGATAATGACAGTCTCAAATTATCTTTATTATCTCATTTTCTTATTCTTATTGAGTTGCTGTTTTGAAATGAGGTCTTGTTATGTAGTGTAGAGTAGCCTTAAACTCAAAATCTCCCTCTTATAGCCTCCAAAGTTCTGAGATTATAGGGATACACTGTCACATCTGTCTCTGGCTAGTAAATCAAACTATACCAACCCTGTTGTAATATTTTTATAACAGAAATTATTTAATATTCATTAACATTTAATATAAAATCTATCCCATGAATCTCTTTCACATGTCTATAAGTTATTCTAATAACATTCAGTAAGTATTTAAATTTAGAATGAGAAACATGCTATGGAAGACAAGATTAAAAGAGCTCTTGATGCTCTTTAAGCTTTTACTTTTCTTACTCTCTAGCCCTTCTTCTCTCTCTTCCCCCCTCTCTCCATGAGGCCATGGCTGGCCTCCCCCTCTCTCTTTCTACCTTCTCTCTTTCCCCCTGCCTTTCTACAATAAAACTCTAAAACCATAAAAAAAGAGCTCTTGACTTTGAGCCTGCAGAACAGTGAAATAGATGGTTATTAGATAAAATGGCACTTAAATACATATATAATTGTTAACTGGGGTTAAATATCAAGATTTCAAATTTTAACTTAGATGAGAAATTATGATTGACAAATCATAAAGCTGCTATGTTGTAAATATTTGTAATTAAAATACTCAAGCTTATATTTAATATTCAATTTTAATTGCAAACTATTTTATTGCTATTGAGATATTTATCATTCAAATGAGGCTAGGTCATGCAGGTGTCCCTTTCAGAAGAGGCCCATAATAATCTCTAGCCCTTGTTCGCCCTAAAGCTTTATATTGCCGAAGACTCCTTTGATTATAAACTATTTGAGAGTACTAAGTGGAGTTTATATATTAGTATATCTGTAATATGTAGATAGTGTCTGGAACATGAGAAGCATGATAAAATTAATTGATAAATTAACGAATAAATGACTTTTTTCCCCCCCGAGACAGGGTTTCTATGTGTAGCCCTGACTGTCCTGGAACTCACTCTGTAGACCAGGCTGGCCTCAAACTCAGAAATCTGCCTGCTTCTGCCTCCCAAGTGCTGGGATTAAAGGCATGTGCCACCACGCCTGGCATAAATGACTATTAACAAGAGAAAACTATTAATATAATTTCCATCCTTCATCATCATTATAGGGCTATGACTAAGCCTCTGCCATTGGTTGAGAACTGTGAGAATTATTGGATTACAAGGAAATTTCAAATGTACTTAGTCTTAAAGAACTTACAACTTACCAACATGGACATACAGATCATAAAATTTTTTATGTTTTGCTGAGTATACTCATAAATAGCAGGGTTTTTTTGTCCACATAATAATCTGTGAGAAAAGGAGGACAGATATTGGCTTCAGAGTTAACCTGTAATAGGGAAATAATGCCTCTTCCAGACACCATGGGCTAACAAATAAAGATCCTAGTATCAGGAATATAGGTTACTGCCTTTAGGATTGTTGACTAGTGGAGTCCCATAGACCCCTAAGCACTACAAGCTATTGGCAATGCTCTGGATTACCTTCCAGATTTTGGCAAGAAGACCTATTGCTGAAGATCTCTGAGTACTATATCATGGAATCAATCTGGTACTGATCTAGAAACGTCATTCCTACCAGCTATCTCTAATGGGTCTGGAAAGTACTAACACTACAAGAGGAGAAAAGTAGTCACTTATCTATCTACCCAGTATGAACTCTGCAAGCCACAGTGACTGATATCGCAAGACATGCCAGCTGAAGAAATTGTGGCATTAATGTCAGAGGCGTATCCAACAACTTCTTGATTAAGTTTAAGGCCCACTCTACAAGATGAAATCCATTCTTGGAACCATTTAAAGGGGCTAAGAACTCCCAACTAAGAGTATAATAGGCCCTAGGAAAGAGCCTATTACTATTATTCTGCTACATGGACATAGTATTAAACCAACCTCTAAAGGCTTACCATTGTATTCATAGATTAGTGCACTTTTCAAATTGTATGATAGCTTTTTTTGGGAAGTAATAGATAATTAACACAAAGGCCCACAACTGTTCAATGTTCAGGGAATAAAAGATCATAGAGTTATCCCCAGTGAGATATCTAGGACACACCCACTCTTTCCAAGGCTTAAAGATCATCACAGAAGAGGAGGCCAAATGATTATATGATCCAAAGGGATTGAGTGACTACAGCAAAACTGTTTTCCAGTTCCATATATGAGCCAATAGTACCTGCAAGTATCTGCAAGACCGAGAAAATCAAGCTAAACAAAAGAAATCTAAGCTTGGATGAGTAAGAGGGTCAGGAAGTTCCACCCCCAGCAGAGGAGCTATTGGCAAGTATTGGGTATTGTGAGAAGAAATCTCACCAACTTTCTTTGCCAAGGACCCAGGAGTTATGTGAACCTCTTATTTCTGAAATCTATTTCCCACACCATGAGCCCCTACAAAATATTCCTTTAAAATATAACACCGGCTAGGCATAATGTGTATACCCTAGGAACTGGGAGACTAAGGCAAAATGATTAAGCTTGAGGTCACCCTGGTTTATATAACTGGTTCTTGACTAGCCTGATCAATGTAGTAAGACCTGAACACATTTATTGATAGAGAACTTTCCTAGCATGGGTAAAGTCTTGAGTTCATTACCATGAACTATAAATAAATACTCATTTCTTTTTTTCTTTCCATTTTTCTTTTTCTTTTCTTTTCATTTTTATTGGTTATTTTATTTATTTATATTTCAAATGTTATCCCCCTTCCCAGTTTCCCCTACACAAGTCTCCTATCCCCTCCTCATTCCCCCTGCCTCTATGAGGGTGCTCCCCCACCCACCTACTCACTCCTGCCTCAGTGCCTTAGCGTTCCCCTATCCTGGGTTATCTCCTGTGGAAACAGAACCAAAGAACCTCCCTCCAAGTGATGGCAGATAATGCAGTCCTTTGCTACATGTTCAGCTGGAGCAGAGAGTACCCCCTGTGTACTCTCTTGGTGGTTTAGTCTCTGGGAGCTTTCAGGGTCTGGTTGGTTGATATTGTTGCTCTTCCTATGAGGTTGCGAACCCCTTCAGCTCCTACAGTCTGTGCCCTAACTTTTCCATTGGGATCCCTGCATTCAGTTCAATGTTTGGCTGTGTACATTCGCATCTGTATTGGTCTGGCAGAGCCTCTCAGGGGACAGCTATACTGGGCTCTTGTCAGTAAGCACTTCTTGGCATCAGCAATAGTGTCTGGGTTTGGTGTCAGTAGATGGGATGGATTCCTAGGTGGGGCAGTCTCTGCATGGCCCATTCTTCAGTTTCTGTTCCACTTTTTGTCCCTGAATTTCCTTTTGACAGGAGGAATTCTGGTGGCCCCATCCCTCAACTGCAGACCATACCTATCCAGTGGTCTCTACAGGTTCTATCTATCCTTTGTAGTGTATTTTGTCTAAAGTCCTCACTGTTGGGTCCTGGGAACCTCTTGGGTTTCTAGTGGCTACCCCCAGTTACCCCTCCACCACTGCTACACACCTACTTTCAAATTCCTGACCCTCTGTACTTCTCTCCCATCTCCTCCCATATCTGAACTGCCCCCCCTTTTCCCTCCCCCTCTTCTCTCCCTCCCAGATACCTCTTTCCTTCTACTTCCTGGAGATTATTCTCTTCCCCCTACGGAGTAGAACTATAGCATATACACGTTGGTGTGATCTTCTTTCCAGTTGGGTTTATGTGGTCTGTGAGTTGTATTCTTATTGCCCAAGCTTTTGTCCCCGCCGGCAAGAACACACTCAGGACAACCGAAATCTTCTGCGGCAAAGCTTTTATTGCTTACTTATCAGGAGGGAAGACCCCGAACCGGGAAAATGGCGCTGCTTATATAACCCGCAGCGTGACGTTTCAGCACCTGATGTGGCGTTAGGGCTCCTGATTCATTGCTCGCCCATCACCCCATCACTACGCTGCGAGATGGGCAGTGACTAGGCGTGACTTCACTCTTGCACTTCGCATAAGGCTTGTTTACTAGTTAGGCGCAGTGGAAGCCAGTGCCATCTTATAATGGCGATTGCTCACGGCACACATGTGATGGCTCATGGCACGGCTCTCCACATCTCCCCCTTTTTATTTTATTAAAATTTGAGGCTGGTCTAGGCCTCTGCAGTCATGTCCATCTGCTGTGGCTCCTGTCTTAGGTCATTCCTCCAATGTCACAGCCTTTCCTGTCATAGGGTAACCCTATCACCACCGGGTCCCATGTCTTAGGTTGGTCTGTGCATGAGGAAAGTTGCCCGTCTCTGGATACCGCAGTACTGTGTGACAGTAACTGCCAAATGACCTAGGGCAAGCTCTATAAAAGAAGCCAGCCAAAAAACAAATTAGTAAACCTCAGCGAGGTGTAAGTGCTGATCAATGAGCGTTGAGTCTCTTACATCCCAGTGCAATGTATCCACAAATCCGTGGGATGCAATAGCAGAGAACTCAGATGCCATTTAGGTCTTAAGCATGGACAGCCAAATTTCAGGGGAGGCCCCTTGTTCAATGGCTGCAAGTGCTTGAGCGATAACGACCTTGTCACGGTTTTGTTGGGTTCTGAGCTTACAAACCAACCAGAGCATAAACACAAGTTCACAGCAGATGGCAGCAGCAAACAAAACCACCCCCACCCATTCCTTAAAATAAGAAAAAGCGGATGAAATCCAGGAGGAGAGACCCTCTGTCAATGACAGGTCCATTCGTGTCGAGTTGATCCTGAGAATGGCCGCTCTCAGGGCCTCAAGGGTCTCATCGATTCTTTCAGACCAATTTCCTGCAAGATACAAAGAAATCTTCCTAGACAGATTAGCAAACATGTAAATATTGATTTTTCCCAAAGGAGGAAATATGCGTGACATCCATTTGCCAGCTCAAAAAACGGGAGCTAATAGTGGAGCAGGACTGATAGCCTAGCCCTTGTAAAGAGCGTGATGACTGAGTTACAGGCCAGGTTTTTGGCCACCAGTGAGAAGAAATAATACTTTTGTCTGCTCCTGTATCTAAAATTCCCTTAAATTGTTTCCCTTCTATAACTAACTCCAAGGATGGTCTGGAATCTAAAGGCATTATTAAGTAAGCAGAATCATTTCCAGTAGAACCAATCCTTCTGGCAGCTCGAGGAATACTAGAGGAAGGAAAACAGCCATATAGGCTTGGCAAAATTATTAGTTGAGCTATATCCCCTCGTGATATAGAAAAGACACCTTGAGGACAAGAACAGAGAACCTGAAGTTCCCCTTTATAATCCTGATCTACAACTCCAGGGTGGACAATAAGACCTTGTAGGCTGCAAGAGCCTGCCTTGTATATCTCTAATTGAACGACAGTCCTTAGCCCAATGATATCCTTTTCCACATTTAGTACACAATCCTGGTGCTGTCCTTTTTATAGGGGCTCTGCAGTCCTTTTTTAAATGTCCTGGTTTGCCACGATTAAAGCAAAGTTTGAGCTCAGTTGAATCTGAGCTCCTCCTCCCCTGCAGAATGGCTGCTGCCAATCCAGCATTAGTAAGCGGCCCTCCAAGCTCACGGCAAACCTTTAACCAGTCCTGTAACCCCTTACTCTTTCTAGGTGTAATTGCTGATCTGCATTCCTGCGTAGCTTGTTCATAAACCAATTGTTCAATTAAAGGCATAGCTGCTTTTGGGTCACCAAATATCCTCCCTGCTGCCTCCGTCATTCTGGCCACAAAGTCTGAGAAGGACTCCTGTGCACCTTGAGTAATCTTGGTCAAATGCCCACTTGCCTCTCCCTTCTTAGAGAGTGCCTTCCATGCCTTAAAAGCAGCAGCTGAGATCTGAGCGTATGCTCCCCAGTGATAATCTGTTTGGTTAGCAGCATGCTGTCCCTGACCTGTAAGTAATTCAAACATCCACGTTCTTTGGTCCCCTTCCATGGTGGCATTGGCCCTTGCCTGCGTCTGGCAGGATTCCTGCCACAAGGCTTTCCACTCAAGATACATTCCCATACTGGGGGCTGCAGCTTTTACTACAGTCTGCCAATCATCAGGAGTCATAGCGTGATTCGCAAGCCTTTCGTCTTGTGCTATAGTGAAATTAGTGCTGACTCCATAATTGCGAAGTGCTTCTGCGAGCTCCTTAATCTGAATATACTCTACTGGAGCGTGAACACGCCCTCCCTCAGCTCCTTCAAAAACTGGGAATGCTTGTTGCACTTTTCTCTGTTCCTCTTTTGGAATGAATGAATCTGAATGATACCTCTGCACATAAGGCTCTGAATGGTACCTCTGCACATAGGGCTGAG